>NC_138044.1:768247-1024215 GCF_964106645.2 Podarcis pityusensis | reverse complement strand
ATTCCCACAATAACCCTGTGAGGTAGGTTGGGCTGAGAGGCAGCGACTGGTCCCCAGGGGTCACAGGTCTAGAGCTCCATGGCCAGGTAGAGATTTGAACCCTGGTCTCCCAGGTCCTTGGCCATCCTGGCTTCAGTGGACTCTGCCTTAATAGGATTAAAAGCCATATACAGTGGTAAGGTAAAGGTAAAGGTACCCCTGCCTGTACGGGCCAGTCGTGTCCGACTCTGGGGTTGCGTGCTCATCTCGCTTAAGAGGCCGGGAGCCAGCGCTGTCCGGAGACACTTCCGGGCCACGTGACGAAGCTGCTCTGGCGAGCCAGCACCAGCACAGCACACGGAAACGCCGTTCACCTTCCTGCTATAAAGCGGTACCTATTTATCTACTTGCACTTAGGGGTGCTTTCGAACTGCTAGGTGGGCAGGAGCTGGGACCAAACGACGGGAGCTCACCCCGCTGCGGGGATTCGAACCACCGACCATACGATTGGCAAGTCCTAGGCACTGAGGTTTTACCCACAGCGCCACCCGCGTCCCGCTATACAGTGGTACCTCAGGTTAAGTACTTAATTCGTTCCAGAGGTCCGTTCTTAACCTGAAACTGTTCTTAACCTGAAGCACCACTTTAGCTAATACGGCCTCCCGCTGCTGCCTCACGATTTCTGTTCTCATCCTGAAGCAAAGTTCTTAACCCGAGGTAATATTTCTGGGTTAGCGGAGTCTGTAACCTGAAGCATATGTAACCTGAAGCGTATGTAACCCAAGGTACCACTGTATATCATAACCCCCTTAATGTTATTTTCTCTAATATATGCACATTACTTGGCCGGAGAACTGTGTTGCAAAATTCAGAAAAGTGTGAATTTCGAAAGACGGTTGTGTTTCGGTTTGCATATTGCTTAGGAAAGTGCAGATGAGGTAGGTCTGCCTCTAAATGCAAATGGAATCAGATTTGTCCCCAGCAACGCAGTGCAAAAAATGGAGAGCAAAAGCAAAGGCCCAGAACAGGCCCTTTTTCATCAGAGCACTGGAACCAGATAACCTTCCTCCTCCTCCTCACTCAGTCTCTCCCCCCCCCCCACATGCCAGGCCTTCTTGCCATGGCAAGACCCCCATCACCCTCTCATCCCTACCCCACCCCACCTCTCAGTTCATCCTTCCTGATCCAGTTGCTCCAAGCAGCTCAGCTTCGAATCCTCTGCTGTGCCACTGCTAGTGTTTGATGTTTTCACTAGACATTTTGACGTGTCGTTTCACAACTGAGGATACCAACATCTGTCACTGCCGGAAAAAAAGCAGAAACAAGTTTTGACATTTTCAATATTTCAGTACAAAAAGTGTTTTCCTTTCCTTTCATTGCTTTTTTGGGGTATTTTTTTGGGGGTGGGAATCAAAATGTAAATACAATGTCATTTTGAAAAGCTGCAAAGTGGGAGAGAGGGGAGATTTGAACAGTTTTCAGCTTGGCAATTGCATCAATAACAGAACCAAGTTGCAGGGGGGCACCATGGGCAGGAGAGACAGGTATCTGTCCATATTGCAACAATTCCACACGACTCACATTCATTTTTCTGCACCCCAGTTTAATGTGCTAATTCTGGCCTTTAAAGCCGTAAGAACATGGGTAGGCAAACTAAGGCCCGGGGGCCGGATCCAGCCCAATCGCCTTCTTAATCCAGCCCACGGACGGTCCAGGAATCAGTGTGCTTTTACATGAGTAGAATGTGCCCTTTTATTTAAAAGGCATCTCTGGGTTATTTGTGGGGCATAGGAATTCATTCCTATCCCCCCCCCCCAAATATAGTCTGGCCCACCACAAGGTCTGAGGGACGGTGGACTGGTCCCCTGCTGAAAAAGTTTGCTGACCCCTGCATAAGAACCTAAGAAGAGCCCTGCTGGATCAGGCCAAAGGGGGCCCATCCAGTCCAACATCCCATTCTCATGGCAGCCAACCAGATGCCTGGGGGAAACCTGCAAGCAAGAGCCACACATCCCTTTTCCCAGTTTCCAGCAACTGGCATTAAGAAGCATCCCTGCCTCCAACTGTGGAGGCAGAGCAGAGTCAGTGTGGCAAGTTGCTGTTGACAGCCCTCTCTATGAATTTGTCCAGTCCTCTTTTGAAGCCATCTAAGTGGGTGGCCTTTCCTGCTCCCAGTGAGAGCGAGTTCCATGGTTCAACTATGGTCTGCATGAATAAGGACTTCCTTTTATGTGTCCTGGGACATGGGTGGCGCTGTGGTCTACACCACTGAGCCTAGGGCTTGCAGATCAGAAGGTTGGCGGTTCGAATCCCCGCGACGGGGTGAGCTCCTGTTGCTCGGTCCCTGCTCCTGCCAACTTAGCAGTTCGAAAGCACGAAGTGCAAGTAGATAAATAGGTACTGCTCTCGCAGGAAGGTAAACGGCGTTTTCGTGAGCTGCTCTGGTTCGCCAGAAGCGGCTTAGGCATGCTGGCCACATGACCCAGAAGCTGTCTGCAGACAAACACCGGCTCCCTTGGCCTATAGAGCGAGATACGCGTGCAACCCCAGAGTCATCTGCGACTGGACCTAATGGTCAGGGGTCCCTTTACCTTTATGTGTCCTGAACCCTGCAACATTCAGCTTCATTGGATGCCCATGAGGTCTGGTGCAGGGGTCCCCAAACTAAGGCCTGCGGACTGGATAACGCCCGAGGGACTCATTTATCCAGCCCGCGGTGCCCCCGCCCGCTGCCGCCACCTGCTCTCACTGGTGCTGTGCCGCACGGCTGCCCACTTCCAGGTCAGAGGAGCATCAGAAATAGCTTGTGCGCATGTGCAAGCATTGTTTCCGGTGCAAATCTGGGTCGGAGGAGGCCCGTGCACATGCGCACAAGCTATTTCCGTTGCTCCTCTGACCCGGAAGTGTGCCAGAAATAGCGTGTCCACATGCATATGGGCACTTGCTCCCCCGCCCTCCGGTTCACCGCACGATCGGCGCTGGAGACACCGGCCCAAGACACAGTAAGTATGCTGACCCCTGGTCTAGTGTTGCAGAAGAGAGGAAGAGGAGCTTTTCCCCATTCGCTTTCTCCGTGCATAATTTCACACGCAACAATATAAGAAGAGCCCTGCTGGGTGACACCAACATTCTGCTCACACCATGAGCAATCCAGGTGCCTCTGGGAAGCCCAGGGTGGGAGCAGGGTGGCCACTCACTCTCATTCCTCACTAGAAGGTCTGTGAGGGTCTTGTCTGAAGTGCTGCCTGCACCCAAATGTACCTCCCTGAGTCTTGAGTTCTGCTTCAGGGGCCCTGAATTTTGGGTCACCAGTGAAAGGTGTTAGGCTGGTGAGTACCCATTGTTCAGGTCCTTTTCAGTGGTGACCTCTCACCTCTGATCCACCTGTCCTAGGGAAATATGTCTGGCCCTATCATTGCTGGTCTTCAGAGGACCTAAAAAGCTGTTTTTATACCCAACTCAGCAGTATATCTTCAAGCAGTGCACAAATGGAAATGGAGGCTTCAGCAGGAGACAATGTTGGCCACCAACTTGGTTGGCGTTAAAAGAGAATTGGACAAATTCATGGAGGAGGAGGAGGAGGAGGAGGAGGAAGAGGAGGAGAGGGCTATCAATGGCATGTGACGTCCATGCTCTGCAATGTTTCTGAAGACCATAGGAGGGAAGAGCGCTTTTGTGCTCAAATCCCGCTTGCAGGTTTCCCATTGAGGCAGAGGTTCTCAAACTTTTTTTCTCTGGGCCACACTTTCAGAATAACAATTTGCTCGTGCTACATTGAATTTTTTTATTGATAACATACATGGTGGAAAACAAAAAGAAACAACTCCTAGCTGTGCTTCATTTTGAGAAGATATTTATCCATATTAAGCAAATGATAACATTTATTTTGATACGATACAGTACTATACTACACTGAGGTGTTTAAATGTTTCTTTTGTTGTCCTTGAATCTTCCTGCCACACTTGCCATCTTCTCCTGACACATCAGTGTGGCAGGTCTCACATCCTTTGAGAGCCACTGCAAAGAGGCATCTGGCTGGCCCTGTGAGAGCACAAGGCTGGGCTAGATGGGCCTTGATCCAGCAGCCAAGCTCTTCTTATTCTCTTACACTCCTTAATGTTGATGTTAAAAATGAATTAAAAAATGCTGCTTATAAAATTAGTGGAGGGGGTTATAAACAACAACAACATGCTTATGTTGCATGTGTTAAACCTTTGCAAACCTCACTGGGAGGACAGTCTGCCCTGGAAGATGGGTTTGAACTATTTTAAATATGGAATTGTATCTACCAATGCCAGCTGAAAATGGCCAAAGGCTTTGTCTTAAGGTGAAAACCTTCAAGCAGATGGGCGGGGTATAAATAAATTGTTGCTGTTGTTGTTGTTGTTGTTGTTGTTGTTGTTGTTGTTCTTCTTCTTCTTCTTCTTCTTCTTCTTCTTCTTCTTCTTCTTCTTCTTCTTCTTCTTCTTCTTCTTCCTCCTCTTCCTCTTCCTCTTCCAGCCAGCCCAGTTGGGAGTTGTAATCCAAAACATCTGGAGGGCACCATGTTGTGTTAAATTGGTCTGGATTGACCTTAACCTGATCTGAAAAGGCCTTTCTTACACTTGCCTGTTGATAAGTGCCTGCTTCCTTCTGTTCCTCAGTTGTTTTGGCTCACCCATGAAAGGACTCGTCTTCTCTCCTTTCTGACCTGCCTCAAATATTTCTTAAAACAAACGAAAAGTTGACTTCACAGCTCCGTGCTAAACATTTTATACACTTAATCTGTAAGTCAGCCCCACATGCACCCGTCCCAACAGCTCGCCATGATCTGTGAAGTTCCACAGATCTTGTTTATAACACGTTCGTCTAAAATTATCTCCAGGCACACGGCATCCTCCTATAGAACAGATGCTCTGAAGTCTCTCCCCCCCCCCCCGTTCTGTTTTGATCTCAAATCGGCGTGTTTAAGCTGCTTGTGTGAACTATAAATTGAAATGGAGATGGAGGGAAAGGGAAGGGAAATGTTGTGATGTGCGCCATGTCGCTCTGTCGGCTTCCTTCAGATGTTGCTTCTTGATGCAGGGAGACTGGCGCCATCTGCACTCATTGCCCAGGGGTACATTATCATTGCCTGCGTTTGTTGAGAAAGGGTTTGGGGAGAGCAAGAAGGGGGTAGGCCCCTAGGGAGCTCTTCAGAGCTGCCGGTGGAAGACGGAGTAGATGGGTCTCGGAGCAAATTAGAGTCCCCAACACAATGCACACCCACCCACACATCATAGAACCACAGAATCGATGCAGGAATCACAGCTTAAGAATCCCTTACAGAGGACCAACCTCCAAGGAAGGGAAGTCCATCACCTTCTGTGGGAGTCTGTTCCACTACTGGACAGCTCTTACCGCCAGAAACTTCTTCCTAAGGTTTAGGGCCTTGCTTGCAATTTGAATCCATTGGTTCAGGTCCTGCTCTCTGGGGCAGAAGAAAACAAGCTTGCTCTATCTTCCGTGGAACAACCCTTCAGGTGTTAGAAGATGGCTGTTGTATCTTCTCCAGTTTTCTATTCTCCAGGCTAAACATGTTCAGCTCCCTCAACTGTTCCTCTTGAAGCTTAGTTTGCAATGGAGTGGTGAGGGTTCTTCATGTAGAGAACCACTTCCCTCCAGGAGGAAAAACAAACTATAAACTTTGCAGATGAATGGACTAAAACAGGGGTCAGAAAACTTTTTTGGGAGGGGGCCGGTTCACTGTCCCCCAGTCCTTTTTGCAGGCCGGACTGCACACGTGCGCATGTGTGTGTACACACACACGACGGAGGGGCTTCTCTCTCCCCCACCTCTCTCAGCCCTCCCCTCCCCCTGCCTACCTTCTCTGCCCCTCTGCCTGGGGTTGGGAGCCAGCGGTGGTGGCGGCGCCACTCCTTTCCGTGCCAGCTTTCCCCAGTGGGCAGCGTGGCTTCCTATTAAAGCCCAACCCCCTTCCTCCATAGGACAGGGAGAAGCCAGGAAGAGGGAGGGAGGAGGGAGAAGGGAGGCACCGGTGCCGCGGTGTGTGTGTGGTGGTGGTGGTGGTGGAATCACAGGGGGAAATGGTGCCCAATTTATTTATTTATTTTAATGGTGATTGTGCCAATCCAGGTGGCGACTCCAGAACTGTCCATGGGCTGGATCCAGAGGGCAATTGGACCTGATCCGGCCCACAGGCCTTAGTTTGCCGACCCCTGGACTAAAATGTGTTTCACCATATAAAATGCGAAGTCTGACAACACTGGAGATGTTGATGGTTAGTGAGTGTTCTTGAATCCCATTCCAGCTCAACTCACACTTGTGTCTTTCCTTTAGCTGAAGCCCCAGAGGCCTTGCTCAAAGTACAGCAGGAGTTTTTGACTCTTGCATCGTTTGGCGTTGGTGAAGAGACAATGACAATCCTTCTGTGAACCATTCAGTGGAACTGCCTTTCTGTTGCCTCCCAGCTCCCGCCCTCGCAGTGGGTGATGTTGAGTCCCTGAACTGGTGCTGCAAGGTGCAGGCAGACATCACGAAACAAGCCAACGATCCTGGAGGCCTCTGTGCTTCCGGCTTTCCCCAGAGTGGGACCATCCCTTGGGGGCAGGAGAACTGTGCCTCCTCCTTTCCGCTGGCTCTTGTTTAATTAGCACCTGGCTGAGGCTGCCACGGCGTGTCACGTGGTCCCTTTGCTGCCCCTCCCCCTCCCTCGCTTTATTATTTCCTACTTTGGTTTGATGTCGTTGGTATATAAAACGTTAAGAGCTCTACATTTCTTCTTTTAAAGGCCCTAAAGGGAGCCTTGCTTTTTTCGTGTTAAAGTCATTACGGCAAACACCTGTGCACTGTTGGGTTTAATTGGGCTACAGCTGCCGGGGAAGGGACGGGGGATTTGCCACATTGATCGAGCTGTCTGTCTCAGCTTCGCCAGCACACTCGCACCTCTTTGGCCACGGAGGATGAACTGGAGGGGAATCCACAACCTGCCACGTGTGGCGGAAGGGCACCTGCCACCAGAAAGCAGGACGAGTGAAGCCCTGACCGTCAGCTGCGCCAGGCAGACGCCAGCTGGCCAAGGAGGTCCAGGCTGCCATTGCGGGTGGCCGGACAGCCTAGGAGAGGGAGGTGCAAAGCTCAGGGAGGTTTTTAAGGGAGTGACTGAGGGGGCTATTGGGGGCAGAGACTTGGGCTGCGGTGCCAAGCAGGAGGGAGAGGAAGGCAGAGGCTTCTATGCCCAGGCAAAGCAAGAGAGTGAGCCTGGCTGACAGCGCAGATCATAAAGGGAGAAGGGCCCTTTTGCATTACACCAAGGGGAGCCCATCTTGCTCACCATTCTGTTCTCACAGCGGCAAGCCAGAAGCCTGTAGGAAGCCGCAAAGCGCAACCTGAGTGCAAGAGTATAAGAGCATAAGGCATAAGGATCAGGCCAATAGCCCGGCGTCCTGTTCTCACAGCCAAATGTCCTTCTGGGAAGCCTGCAAGCTGGACACGAGAACAGCAGCACTCTGCCCACCTGCGATTCCCAGCAAGGATAGCTCTGACAGCGGATGCAGAATATAGCCGTGCTGCCTAGTAGCCATTGATAGCCCTTGTCTTTCATGAATTTGCCCAATCCTCTTTTTTATTTTTTATTTTTATTTTTTCAATGATATTTATTAAATTTCATACAAAGACTTAACTTAACATAACAAAGAAAGAAAAGGCAATAATACAAAATAAGAAAAAAAGAAAATGAAGAAATTAAAGTATTACAAACCCCACATATACCACCACATACATAAATAAGACTTAATTAAGTGATTAAACTCTAACTTCATAAACATATTACTTGACTTCCTCTAATCTCTTCCAACTGAATTTCCTTGTAATTGAATTTAGCAGTTTCCAATATCATTATTCCATATAACAATATTCCAGTTATAATCAAATGTCCTAACTTTTCTTATCCTACTATTTCTTATTTATTTATTTAATCCTGATTTAATCCTAGGCCTAATTAGTTCTTTCAAGTAATTACAAATCTTTAATATTACAATATTTATTCAAATAGTCTTTAAATTTCTTCCAGTCTTCTTGATATTCCTCTTCTTTCTGGTCGTGGATTCTCCCGGTGAGATCAGCCAGCTCCATAAAGTCCATCATCTTCATCTGCCATTCTTCTACCGTTGCCAATCCTCTTTTTTTAAGCCAACAAAGTTGGTGACCATTGCTGCCTCCTGTGGGAGGGAGATCCACAGTTTAACGGTGTGTTACTTGTAACTATGCTCTGAATCCCATAGCTCTGAATCCCATGTTGTGTGACAAAGTTTATCCTGAATGCCACAACATTCGCCTTCACCGAACGACTCCAAGTTCTCTTTTCATGAGACAAGGAGAAAACCCACCATTTGCTTTCTCCACATCATGCAAAATTTCATACAACTCACTCATGTCTCCCCTTCTTCCCAAATTGAAAAGCTCCGTATATTTAAACTTTTCCTAGTAGTGGGAGGGGGAGGATTATTCCAATTCCTTCATCATTTTTGTGGTTCTTTTTGCAGCCAAAATAATAACAGCAGCAACAGATCAGCAGGTTATCAATCGTAATTAGTTACTTACTGCTTGGCCTCACCTTTGCCTGCCTTCATCCCCAGGTGCTCACGTTGCTGTTACCTATTGTTGACCTCTGCCGGTCTAGCCAGAATGGCCCCTGCACTCTGATGGCGCCTGGAGTTTAAATGCACCAAAAGAAACTGCACTGCACACTGAATCCCTTTGGGAGGAGAACTCTTCGCCCTGGGACAGAATCACACCAAGACTCTGAGTTCAGGAAAACAAGAAGGCAACGTTGACTGCAGGAAGTACATGCTCCACAGGTCAGATGCTAGTCAGGGGGGCTGAGGCAGTGGAACCCCCAGAGGCAGCACTCCTGTCGGGTGTCGGTTCCTGGTGAAGAAGTGGTGGTGGTAGCAGCTTCTGGAGACACCTCATGAAATCTTGCTGAAATCTCAGGAGATCTGGCTGGAACTCACTGTTGACATTGCCTTTCATGGGCACCACCAGGCAGCCCAGGTAAGGAAGGCTTCAGCAAGGGTAGGGCAGGGGGGCAATATTGGAAGGGTGGGGATGCGCTGCCCCTCCCTATGTGCCTTGGGAATCCACAACCTTGCCACCAAATCCGTTTACAATCTCTAAATGGGACCTCTAAGTTGAGAGCTCCAAACTGCCTCTCCCTCCCTTTTGAAATAAGATGAAACAAGTGAGACTTCAGCAAAACGTTGCAGGTCTACACTTTGTTTGTTTATTATTTCAGTTCTGCTTGAGGTTCCAGGGCGGAGAACATAGATATGTTAAAATGGGGCTTGCCAATGCGCTCCCCACAGAGGCCTTTCTTGGCACCAGCAGGGGTTTCCTGCAAAGCATGAAGAGCAAGAGGACATGACTGCAGATGCTCACGTATGTGAAGAGCCACCTGTGGTGCCCTCAGTGGCAAACCCTGGTTTTGCCAGGTGCATAAGGTGCAAAAAGGCTCACCAATAATCCATTTCTCTGCAGCATTTAGCGCTGCATTCTCTTTCGGGTCTCATTTGTTTCATTTCCCAATATGATCACATCCTATGTGCATTTAACTTGCACAGTTTCAACCTGCACACTTGCAGGTGGTCTGGCTGAAGTTGCACAAGTCCAAGCACAGAGCAGAAAGTTCTTTTTAAAAGACCTTGGAGTTACCCAGTGTGGAAAGGCCTTTAAAGATATCTGTCTTCCTTACAGGGCAAGACCCACTCACTGTATGGGCTCTGGGGTGATCTTGTGGGGCCACCTGAGATCTTGCATGAACATTCCCAGCTTTCCAGCACCAGAGCAGACCTTGTCCCCTAAGCAAGGCAGAGATCTCAAAAGCTCTTTTATCCTGAGTCTGCTTGGGTTATCCAGTGCAAAAAGAGCTTTTAAGCTCCCCTCCTTCAGGCCTATTCAGTACAGAGGCTCTGGGGATAAAGGGATTCTTCCTCTGTCCCCCTCACCCTCTAGCCACAGGGTGACTCCAGGGGTTTTGGCACACACCAGTGGTTCCCAATTACCTAATTACTGAGGACCCCTTATTTTTCAAACACCAAGCCATGGACCCCCCCCCCCACCTTTGCAAAATGTTGATAACTCTATGGTAGTTATCTCTGCAAAGCAATTTCATGAACAAAATGTGAGGTAGCCCCTAATGAACAAAGGATTTCAGGTATACTAAAAAACAGACTAGGGCTGAGCAATATCTGGTTTTCAACATCATGATATATCAGCAGCTGAACACCATGATATTCTGATATATATATTTATTCTGTGAACCACCCTGTGACCCCCGGGTATAGGGCAGTATAATAATAATAATAATAATAATAATAATAATAATAATAATAATAATACCACGATGTCTCAAACTGGAGATCAGGCGTGGGGATGAGGGAAGGAACAGCCAGGGGATTGGATGGGAAGCAGGAGGAAGTGAGGGGGAGGGGAGGGGGAGGGGAGGGGGAGGGGGGCATCAGCAGAGCAGCCCACAAAGATGCACATCCACTGTGGCTGCTGCTGCTGCTGCTTTCCTGCTGACTGAGAAAAGCTGCTCTGCTTCCTTGCCAGGGGAAGGCAGGGCTACAGGGCCTTGAAGGGAGGACAGTCAGCTGCCCGGTCCCCCTCAGCGTGAGGGGAAGGCAGCGCCTCACAATGGGCTGCCCTGGTCTCCCTCAGCGTGAGGGAAGGCAGCTCAGATCAGTAGCATTATTGGTTGAGACCATCATGTCACGCTGCCTTGAAATCAGCCTGCTCTCCCTCGAGGGAGGAGTGAGATATTGCTGCATATTGCTGGGTTAAAATTGTTATCGCAGTGTGATTTCAAACCGATTTTGCCCAAAATGATGATGATGATGATGATAATGATAATAATAATAATAATAATAATATTTATACCCCACCCATCTTGTTGGGTTTCCCCAGCCACTCTGGGTTTCTTTCAACAGAACATTAAAAACAGAAACATTAAAAACATTAAAAACTTCCCTAAACAGGACTGCCTTCAGATGTCTTCTAAAAGTCAGATAGTTGTTTATTTCCTTGACATCTGATGAGAGGGTGTTCCACAGGGCGGGTGCCACTACCGAGAAGGCCATCTGCCTGGTTCCCTGTAACCTTACTGTAACCTCTCGCAGTAAGGGAGCTGCCAGAGGGGCCTCAGAGCTGGACCACAGTATCTGGGCGGTGGAGACACTTCTTCAGGTATACTGGGCCAAGGTCATTTAGGGCTTTAAAGGTCAGAACCAACACTTTGAATTGTGCTTGGGAATGTACTGGGACCTGATCTAGGTCCTTCAGGACCGCTGTTATGTGGTCTCGGCAGCCACTCCCAGTCACCAGTCTAGCTGCCGCATTCTGGATTAGTTGTAGTTTCCAGGTCACCTTCAAAGGTAGCCCCACACAGAGCGCACTGCAGTAGTCCAAGCGGGAGATAACCAGAGCATGCACCACTCTGGTGAGACAGTGGGCAGGCAGATAGGGTCTCAGCCTGTGTACCAGATGGAGCTGGTAGACAGCTGCCCCGGACACAGAATTGACCTGCGCCTCCATGGACAGCTGTGAGTCCAAAATTATACCCAGGTTGTGCAGCTGGTTCTTCAGGGTCACAGTTACCCCATTCAGGACCAGGGAGCCCTCCACACCCGCCTGCCCCCTATCCCCCCAAAACTGAACTCCTGTCTTGTCAGAATTCAACCTCAATCTGTTAACCACCATACGTGCTCCAGCCGCTTCCAGCCACAGACACAGGACATTCACCACCTTCACTGGTTCTGATTTAAAAGAGAGGTAGAGCTGGGTATCATCTGCATACTGATGAACACCCAGCCCCAACCTCCTGATGATCTCTCCCAGAGGCTTCATGTAGAACATGGGGGACAAGCATGGGGGAGAAGACGGAACCCTGAGGTACCCACAAGTGAGAGCCCAGGGGTCTCATCCCCCCCCACACCTTCTGGACACGGCCCAGGAGGAAGGAGTGGAACCACTGCATAACACTGCCCCCAGCTCTCTAGCCGGTACAGAAGGATGTTGTGGTCGATGGTATCAAAGGCCACTGAGAGATCCAGCAGAACTAGGAAACAGCTCTCACCTTTGTCCCCAGCCTGCCGGAGATCATTGACCAGTGCGACCAAGGCAGTTTCAGTCCCATGATAAGGCCAGAATCCCAATTGGAAGGGATCCAAATGGTCCCAGCATGCTTGGAGTTGTTCAGCAACCACCTGCTCAATCACCTTGCCCAAGAATGGAAGAATTGAGACTGGGCGATAGTTGGCCATATTGGCTGTTTGGAAACCATCTGGATCTCTCTGGAAGCCATTTGGATCCATTAAGTGGCAGGAGCGGACCATCTGAATCGGCTCCACCTCCCTGAAGAGGGGAAGGGTCATGGAGAAGTCCAGATGCACCAGGAAGTGATCTGACCATGTCACTTCTTTTGTTTCACTTTTACTTAGTGTCAGATCACCAACATCCATAGAGGTGAACTCCAGGTCTAAGGCATGTCCACAATTATGAGTTGGGCCAAACTTATTCAGGGACAGTCCCATGAAGACCATGCTTTCCATGAAGTCCTGAGCAGCCCCTTGTAAGGTCATGTTGGCATGAATGTTAACATCCCCTAGGACAACCAAACTAGGTGTCTCCAGGAGAACATCTGCCACGACCTGAAGCAGCTCAGGTAGGGAATTCTTGGTGCAGTGGTGAGGTTGGTACACCAAAAGGAATCTTGTACTGCCCCTATTGCCCAACTTTTAGAACATGCACTCAGAAAACTGGGTCTTCTCAACAAGACGCCTGGTGCAAACTAATGACTTCCTAAAAATCAGTGCAAAACTCCTCCCCACCCACATGACCTGGGTTGCTGTGTGTAAGAGAAACCTGGTGGACAAGCAGCGGCAAGGACAGGCCCATCTGCTTCATCCAACCAAGTCTCTGTTACACAGGCCAGGTCAAGTCCTCCATCAACATATTGAAAAACCACACAACACTAAAACAGACCATAAAATTTGTGTAATTACCATGCAAAAATGACCAAAAAAAGTAGTTGGGGGAAGGCAAAGGATGGGGCCGCGGACCCCCAGGGGTCCCTGGACCCCTAACTTGGAACCACTGGTGTACATGACTTTTGTGTATACCTGGAACCCTTGGAACAGAACCATCACATAAGAAGCAACCATCCTGTGTTTTAAAAAGGAGGGAGAGATGCTTGCTCAGCTGTCATGTGTCTGATTTAGGGGTTGTAAAGGGGTATTTTGCAGGAGAGATAATAGAATCATAGAATGCAAGTGCATACTGTGGAAATCAGGTTTCCACAGTTAAAGTGGGTTGAAGGTGCTGCTATACCTTTACTTGGTGTAGTTATAGGGGAGCCTCTGGCCCTCCAGATTTTGCCAAATGACAACTCCCATCAGGGCCAGCAAATATGGTGATGCTTTTTCAGCAACATCTGGAGGGTCAGAGGTCTCCCACACCTTTCCCAGTGCAACACACCCATTTTAAAATAAGCAATGTGAGAGTTGTTGTTGTTGTTGTTACTACTACTATTATTATTATTTCAACAACACCATAAGGATAAATTATGAAATATCCCACCCTAATCCAGAAGCTTGTGCTTAAACAATACATGCAAAATAACAACCAATTAATATGTTATTATCCTGGATTACTATTTGTATAGAAGGTGATAGGGAAGTTTTTAATGTGTGACATTTTGATGTATTTTTAATCCTTGTTGGAAGCCGCCCAGAGTGGCTGGGGGAACCCAGCCAGATGGGCAGGGTACAAATAATAAATCATTACTGTTGTTGTTGTTGTTGTTGTTAACAATTTAAAGTTAAACGAAAAGTTGTATAATGTGAGGGGAGTCCTGTATGTATTTGTGTATGTATTTCAAATTATTCCTTTTAATTGTTGTTAAATTATTTCATGGTTCTTTTTACAGTTAGGAAAGTGACAGAGAAATGCGTTGAATGTGGGTGATGAATGATTAATAGGAAGACGTGTCAACATCCCACAGGCAAACCAGGATGAAAGCTCACCATCGTATAACTTCCCCACAAACAAATCAAAGCAAATGCTCAACAAAGACCAGCTATAGTCTAACCTCCGTGTGAGCTTTGTGTGAGCAAATCAGGTTGAGTGCCTAGTAAATAGGTTGTCTGTGGAGCAGCCCTCGTTTGCTTAAACAGAAACCCTTTAAAATCTGGGCAGCGTTTTTAATGCCAGGCTTAAATTATGCAGCGACTGCAGCGCAAGACGTTAAATATGCAGATGAGCAGATTCCTTTTGCCTCTTTTATCTTGTGGCTTCGGCACTGTCTAAAAACAGATTGCAGCAGTCATCCTCATTCAGAGGAATAAAAACAAATCAGGGGAAAGGGAGGGGAGGCTGAATTGCCAAACTGAACAAGTTTGGTTCTCAAATTCTGTCTCTCGTTTGTGAGGCAGCACCATGAATTCTAGGACTTTCGGAAACAATGAAATCATCTGTTTCCCCATCTGGGCTTGGGGTGACCCACTGAGTTCTGCTGCCTCGCTGCTGCTGCTGCTGAAGCTTCACTTTCGGAGGTCGCACAGCTATGGGTTTGGGTTCTGGCAAGATCTTGCAAGAGCCCTGTGCGATCTCACTGGAAGCAGACGTTTCTCCTCCGGTGGCTGTGGGGAGGGGCATCTGCAGAGACACGGATTCTGTAACCCGAGGCAGCTGCCTCAGTCTGCCTCATGATCTGGGTCAGCTGAGAGAAGAGACAGGACACTGAACCCAAGACTTGTGCAGCAACAACTGAATGTAGGTCTCACCAAATCATAGAATCATGGAAGTGTAGAGTTGGAAGGGACCCCGAGGGTCATCTAGTCCAACCCCCTGCAATGCAGGAACCAAAGCTAAATAATCCCTGGCAGATGGCCGCCCAACCTCTGTTTAAAAACATCCCATGAAAGAGAACCCACCACCTTCTAAGGCAGTGATAGCCAAACTTGGCCCTCCAGATGTTTTGGGACTACAACTCCCATCATCCCTAGCTAACAGGACCAGTGGTCAGGGATGATGGGAATTGTAGTCCCAAAACAGCTGGAGGGCCACGTTTGGCCATCACTGTTCTAAGGGAATCCGTTTCTCTGTAGAACAGCGCTTATCCTCAGAAAGTTATCCTTTCTTGTACTTGGAATCCATTGGTTTGGGTCGCAAGAACAGGAGAGAACAAGCAGGAGAGAACACACTTGCTCCATGTTCCACAACTGGCAGCCCTTGAGATATGAATTATGGTGCTGGAGGAGACTCTTGAGAGTCCCCTGGACTGCAAGAAGATCAAACCAATCCAATCTGAAGGAAATCAGCCCTGAGTGCTCACTGGAAGGACAGATCTTGTAGCTGAGGCTCCAGTACTTTGGCCACCTCATGAGAAGAGAAGACCCCCTGGAAAAGACCCTGATGTGGGGAAAGATGGAGGGCACAAGGAGAAGGGGATGACAGAGGACGGGTTGGCTGGACAGTGTTCTCGAAGCTACCAGCATGAGTCTGACCAAACTGCGGGAGGCAGTGGAAGACAGAAGTGCCTGGCGTGCTCTGGTCCATGGGGTCAAGAAGAGTCGGACACGACTAAACGACTCAACAACAACAATCCTATCCTTTCTCAGTCTTCTGAATGTGTGGCCAACTTAAAGCTTGCTCTTACGGGGCAGATTTAGGTGGTGACCTGATCTGCAATCAGCACGTGATGAGACCATGTCTAGCGCAGGGGCTGGAACCCTGGGACCCTCCAGATGTTGTAGAGCTCTATCTCCCCAGTCAGCTGGGCGAAGGGTCAGGGATGACCCACAGCCATCCTTCGTAGGCCCTTCTCAGACGGAGGTACCAGCAATGGAGGCAGCAGATGCCCAGAGCACGTGCTCTGCCGCTGAGCTCAGGTCTTTATGTGGGGGCAGTGTCAGTGCCTGAGGAATGGTTTTTGGAGGGGGCCTTCCTTTCTCCCTTCCCTTCTCTCTTTCATTTGTTTTATTCTCATTTTTTGCACACCTTTAAACAGAGGATCACAGCATCGTAACATCCAGTTGGGGAGGGAAAGGTTTTGTTGCGGCTGTGAGCCTGACATCTAGTGGCAAATGGCTGCATTGCCTGCACTCAGAAAATGCCCTCCACATACTTTCCAACGTTTCTCCGATGAGAATAGGGACACCCCATATTCAATAATGATGATTTTACTATTTATGCCCCACACATCTTACTGGGTTGTCCCAGCCACGCTGGGCAGCTTCCAACATATAAAAAACCCAGAATAAAACATTAAAAAAAACTTCCCCGTACAAGATTGCTTTCAGATGTCTTGGGGGTCGGATAACTCCATACCCTCCAACATTTCTCCAAGGGAAATGGGGGCATCCTAGGGGAAAGTGGGACATTCTGGGATCAAATCAGAAACTGGGATGGCTTCTCTAAATCAGGGGCACCCCTGGAAAAAAGGGACGATCGAAGGGTCTGAGTTCATTGGCTGTACAGTCATACCTCATGTTACGTTCTTTCAGGTTGTGTCCCGCGGTGACCCAGAAGTACTGGAAAGGGTTACTTCCGGGTTTCGCCACTTGCGCATGCGCAGAAGTGCCAAATCGCGCCGCGCACCTGCGCAGATACGGCACTTCACGTTGCGGGCTTTTCATGTTGCAAACGGACCTCCGGAAAGGATCCCGTTCGCAACCAGAGGTACCACTGTATACACACCACAGGCTTAAAATTGGTAGTGACAGGAATACATTTATGCAGCAAATGTACACATGTGTAAAAAAAGGCCCACTGAGGTGACCCCAATTCTCTTGCTTGCTCCTCAAACAGAAACCCTCTTGTGGAAGGCCATCTGCCTGCGTTTCCCTGAAGCACCATGGGGAGCTGCCTTGCAGAGAGTCAGGCCACAGGTCTGCCTAATAGCTGTCTCAGTGCTTCCTATACTACCTTGACTTTCAGCAGTCTCCCTGGGGTTTCGGATTATTTCCTAGCCTTAACTGGAGGTGCCTCTGGGGGTTTATTACTAAATTTTTAAAAAGTATTTGTTGAGGTGAGTCATTAAAAATCAACAGCAGTGATGATATCTGAGGGATTGGTTGAATCATCTGATTGGAAACTTTACCCAGTTCACAAAATATTTCTATCCCAAATTTGAAGGTTCCGCTACATTTATCACATATGATAAAAGGTTCCTTTTTCACCACTACTTACTAGTGTTCACTTTCTAAACATAGCTACAGGCCACACCATTGTGTATTTATTACACATTTTTTTATTTATTTTTCACTTTCTAAACATAGCTACAGGCCACACCATTGTGTATTTATTATACATTTATTTATTTATTTTTCACTTTTTAAACATAACTACAGGCCACACCATTGTGTATTTATTATACATTTATTTATTTATTTTTAAAAGTGTCATTACAAAAAATTAAGTGGTTTACAGCAATAAAAACATAAAACCATACAATGAAAACAACTGAAAAGTTAAAAGTAGTCATCAGCTATAAAACGTTGCGGAAGGATGTGTTTATAATTGCCTGCATAAGCTTGGTGGAATTTTTTCCAGCTGGCATTGACTCAGAAGGCTGACTCTCTAGTGGCAGAGTGTTCCACAGGACTAGCCCAATGACACTAAAGGCTGCTTTATTCTTGTTATCAAATGAGCCTCACCAACTCGAGGAGCAGACAGTGACACTCCTGCACATGATCTCAGTGGTGGAGCTGGAATATAAGAGTTTGGGCAGCCCAGTCCCAGCGGTTCCATGGACCTCAATTGCATAGGGCTTTGTGAATAAGTACAAGAACTTTGGACCTGGCTCAGTAGTTAAGTGGGCAGGCAGTGTGGATGCTTGTGTTTCCGAGCACAAGTCAAAGTGTTGGTGCTGACCTTTAAAGCCCTGACCGGCCTCAGTCCAGTATACCTGAAGGAGCGTCTCCACTTCCATCGTTCTGCCCGGACACTGAGGTCCAGCGCCAAGGGCCTTCTGGCAGTTCCCTCCCTGCGAGAAGCCAAGTTACAGGGAACCAGGCAGAGGGCCTTCTCGGTGGTGGCACCCGCCCTGTGGAACGCCCTCCCACCAGATGTCAAAGAGAACAACAACTACCAAACATTTAGAAGACATCTGAAGGCAGCCCTGTTTAGGGAAGCTTTTCATGTTTAACAGGTTATTGTATTTTAGTGTTCTGTTGGAAGCCGCCCAGACTGGCTAGGGAAACCCAGCCAGATGGGCGGGGTACAAATAATAAATTATTATTATTATTATTATTATTATTATTATTATTATTATTACCTGTGCCCATATCTCTAGCTGCATCTGTAATTATGGCCCTGGCTTCCCAAATGGCAGGATGGTAGACTCCCCTTCCTTGGAGGTTGTAAAGCGGGGCCACCTGTCAGCATTATTGCTTTGCAGGGGGTTGGACTAGATGATCCTTGAGGTTCCTTCCAACTCCTCAATTCCATGATTCTCTGGTTCTTTTTTCCAGTGTCCTCCTCCTAACCCCATGCAGCTTGTGTCCTTGCTAGCTTTCCCCTCCTCTCCACATTCAAGGTCTTCGGTTCCTCAGGCTGCCCTCCTCCTGCCCCCACCCCCTGCCCCTCCAGCTGTGAAAAGGGTGAGCCCAGGGCACAGAGCGCTGGAGGTCCCCTCTTCACACTTTCCCAACGTCTCTGGCTAACATTTCCATTCATCTTGCATCTTCTGGTCAGCAATAGAGGTCTGCAAGGTTTTGGGTGGGGGAGCAGAACTGGAGGGAGTGGGGAACCTTTCTTCTTGGGGAAGACAATGGCAAGACCTCCCAACAACTGCAGCTGCGTTGGGAGCTGTGTGAATGCAACGGGGGGGGGGGTGTCGCTTTTGGCGAAAGTGGCCGAGGGGAATATCTGGCTCTCTTGGGAAGCGGGGCTGCAATTCAACTGTCACTCTGCCTCCGCCAAGAAGGGGTTTGAAAAGGCTCTCTCAGAGCAGCAAACACTTTCTAGGCCTGCTCTCCCTCCCCCGTCCGCCCCCAATCTCTCTGGGTGAATGCAAGGGCTGCCCCATTGTCTCTCCCCTCCTGTGTGTGGCCCTTTGGCAAGGGAACAATGAGCTGGTCAAAGGGCCCCGGTCGAACAGACCTTGGCTGGGGAGAATGCTTTGCGCTGGCTAAGCACCGGGCGGCAGAGACTTCGGTGGGAGCAAGCTGGCTTTCTCTGCCCGGCCTGGTGCCTCTCCACTCAGCTTGCCAAGCGGGACACACCCTCTCGCCCCCTCCCCAGGCCCCCAGGCCTCCCCAGCAGGAAATTCCCTTTGTCCCTGGAGCTGCAGTTAGCAAAAACCTGCCTGCTTGCCTTTGGAGAGGGCTCACCCTGGTCACACCAACAGCAGGGCCACGGAGGGAGCCATTACAGTGACCCTGGCGGTGGGTTGGTCGGCAGCTGGCAGCCCCCAGCAAAGCGAACCCATCGACCCCTTGCTTGACTTTGTTTTGCTCCTGTTCTTGCATTTCGGTTCATTTCCAGGCCCAATTCATGGTACTCCTGTTAAGTGTTTTCCACATTATTAGTTGCCGCTGCTGCTGCTGCTGTTTTAACTGCTGTGCTACTAAAACTGCTACCAACTTCTTTCGCGTTTCATATTTCTCCTCCCGTACATATCAAAATCTTCTGGGCCTTCAGAATGACCCAGATTGTGCCCAGGCGACCACATCCGTCAAGGCTGCTGAGGAATTGAATTAAGGTTGCTCTCTCCCTGCAGGTCCAAAGAGGCTTCGTCCGTCCGCTGCTCATGAAGAAAATCTCTTTGGAAGTTTCTGCCCTGCTTGCCTCCACTTATTGAAACTAAATTTCAAGAAGTTAATCGGGCAGAGAATGCGGGGGACGAAGACATTAGAGATCAAATTAGTGCAGTTGAATCTCCATTTTCTTTTTGACCTAGAAGACCATTAGGGATGGTCAGAATTAATTAGCTCTCCTTTTAGTGGAACTCTGGAGGGAGGGGGGCAGGCGATTTGCACATAGGGACTTGTCAGAGGAGGATGCAATGTGACTATCTAGACATGTGGTGGGTGGGAGGGAGACCCAATCCAAAGGGGAAAGAGGGATTCCAAGACACGTTTCTGGATCTGGAAAGGGGGGAGGGGAGGAAGATGTCCTTTTAACTCTCCTATCCGTTACTCAGCAGAGGAGTGACATTTTTTGGTACACAAAGGCCCTTGGAGGGTTTTCTTTTTTCAAAAAAACTCTTAAAACTTGCACAAGCAAACCAAGAGGCGGGGGTGCAGGACAGATGCAGGTTGCGACAGCAGCCTGGACATCAGCTATTTCAGAAAGACAATTTGCCCCGGACATCTTCCAGGAAGGACTTTGTGGTTAAGGAGAGTGAAGATTTCTGCTGACTCCCAACTGCTATCCTTCCAAAGTCTATTTTTGTTCAATTGCTGATGTGGTGGAAAAATTCCAGAAAAACTTATTTTTTTAAAAAAAATGGTTCTTACATTTAGTGATATGAAAGGGACATCTCCAGCAGGCTTTTGAGGGAGCTTATTTTCAGTTGATAGCCGAAGAATTGATGCTTTTGAATTCTGGTGCTGGAGGAGACTCTTGAGAGTCCCATGGACTGCAAGAAGCTCAAACCTCTCCATTCTGAAGGAAATCAGCCCTGAGTGCTCCCTGGAAGGACAGATCCTGAAGCTGAGGCTCCAAGACTTTGGCCACCTCATGAGAAGAGAAGACTCCCTGGAAAAGACCCTGATGTTGGGAAAGATGGAGGGCACTAGGAGAAGGGGATGAGAGAGGACCAGATGGTTGGATAGTGTTCTTGAAGCTACCAGCATGAGTTTGACCAAATTGCGGGAGGCAGTGGAAGACAGAAGTGCCTAGCGTGCTCTGGTCCAGGGGGTCACGAAGAGTTGGACACGACTAAACGACTAAACAACAACAATTTTTCAGCTTTTCTTCTGGGAACTTCATTTCCACAGAGGCATGTGGCAATGGTAGCTGAATAAGTCCTTCTCTTTTACAAAAGATGAGCCCTGCTGGGTCAGGCAGAGACCAGTCAAATAGCGCATGGTTCAAGTATTGCATTTGGAGGGTAGCCTCCTTCTGCATCTATCATAACACGTGGGGCCTGCAGTAAAATGTTGCAGCCTGAACAGCTCTTGCTCAGGGTTCCAACCAGCCAACTATATCCGCCCTAGTCTTGCACCCTCCCTTCTCTAAGAGCCAGTAAGCATTCCACGCCCACTGAGCATGCTCAGTCCTCACTAGGCTGTCATTCCTCACCCTGCTAAAATAATAATAATTAAGGCTGCCATACGTCCAGATTCTCCCAGACATTACCGGGATTTGAAAGGTGGACTTGACGGTGGGAATTTTTGAAAGGTGGTGCTTTTTCCTGGATCTTAGGCAAGACAATAAAAAAATTGTGGTTTTGGTGGTTTTGAATAATATTTTTTTTTGTCGTGTCCTGGTTTTTACTTTTTGAAATATGGCAACCCTATATAATAATATATTTGCTTGTAGTTTTACAAACCTTGAGGTCCTTCTCTAGCCTGCTGACGTTTTCCTATGAAATGTGAATTTTCACCAGCATTTTCTCCTAAAAGATCTTCTAGCCTGAATAGCTCAGTTGGTTAGAGCATGGTGCTGATGGCGGCAAGGTTGAAAGTTACATCTCCGTATTGGACAGCTGCATATTCCTGGTCAGGCTACATGATCTTCAGGGTCCCTTCCAGCTCTACAACTCTATGATTCTATTGCACATACATTTATGCTAATATAAACATTTCTGGAAAGCAATGTTCCCTAATATAATTCACTTTGGGTATGTAATTCCCATATGTATGTGTACTTTCCTGCACATTATTTAGTTGGAGAACTGCATTGCAACATTCAGAAAAGTGCAAATTTCGAAGAACAGCTGTGTTTTGGTTTATATATTGATTAGAGTTGTGTGAATTAGATGGGCTCACCTTTAAATGTGGACTGAATCCAGTTTCTCCCCCATCCACAATAAAGATTAGCACCTAGAGAATTGAGCTTGTTGTTAGCATCCACCGGGGGTATTAATAAAAAATTTATTATTATTATTATTATTATTATTATTATTATTATTATCCAGCTAAGACCCACTGAAGCTCAAGGACCTAAATCAGTCATAGCCATTAACTTCAATGGGAGTCTTCTGAGCTGGACTAACACAGTTTAAAACCCAAGATGTTTTCATTTCTAGCAAATCATTGACTTTTGCAGGTAGATTTTTGCAGGGTCCTGATTCGGATGGAGGTTCCCCAGTTCCCCATCCATGCTAAGCAGTTTCAATGAGAGCCATTCCACACCTCTAGCTGTGCTTGCACCAATCTCTGGATGTTTCCAGGGCAGACACAGCAATGGCACCACTGCACATGCCACATAATTCCCCTGATGTAGGTTTGACAACTCCGTCTCTTGGTGTGGCAGCACCTGCCCTCTGGAACTCCCTGCCTATTGGCATCATGTTTTCATTTAAGTGTATGTTTTAATGTGGATTTTAGTTTACTGATAATTTTATCTTTTGATTGTTTTAGCATTGTTTTTACTGTTCTTACTGA
The DNA here is from genome assembly GCF_964106645.2 of Podarcis pityusensis. Taxonomy (NCBI): domain Eukaryota; kingdom Metazoa; phylum Chordata; class Lepidosauria; order Squamata; family Lacertidae; genus Podarcis; species Podarcis pityusensis. The sequence goes on along the minus strand of NC_138044.1, from coordinate 1,001,644 downwards.
TCATTTTATTCTCTTTGTAAACCTCTTTGAAGCTTTTGAGGCTTTTTTTTTTTTACAATGCAGTGTAAAATTTTTGTGACATAAATAAATGAAAAAAAAAATATGCTGGTGTAACCCTCACCTTTGGCCAAATTTAGAGAAGACCCTTCTGTATCAACGCTGATCACGTCATCTCAACACACGAAGACACTGCTAACTATCATTATGGGAATTGTGAACACCATTTTCGCTTTCTGTTGGATGAATAAAAATCTATTGCTGGGTCTCCTTCCTATCTTTCTCCTCTTTAAAGAAGGCCTTATATCCTGGTCATTGCATTGTTTAGCCAACTGACTGTCCGTTCAGGGCACAGCCTGCCACAAATGATCCATGCGGACATCTCCAGCGGCTGGACAACTTTATATGGGCACATTTTTGAAATTAATTTGATTGGACCAATCTCTCTGATCCTTTGCTGAAGGCTAAATAAACATAATTAAAATATTCTTAGTTTCCAATCTGCTTTGTTCAGTTCATTAAATGGAAGTGCAGCTTCCAGGTCTCCTGCACTCAGTTAAGTGTAGGGAGGAAGGCGGAGAGAAGGAGAAATGGGGGGTATATTTAGAGAAACGTGCGATGCTTTGTCACTAATTACACCTGGGGGGGAAATCTCATTAGATATTCATTTGCTTCCCAGAGTTTAAAACAAATCTAATGAGCTGCATTAGCTGCACTAACAATGAAATGATCCTGTCTTGTCCACTCATATTTCGAAACAGAGGGGGAGAAGAGCAGTCTGAAATGGGGGTGCCACCGTCTTGAAGAAGGTTGGTCGGCCAGCTTTGGCCTGCAATGCTACCAAGGAACACAGTGGGAAGGGCTTTAATTTTCTGCTTCGTTCTGGGGCGGATGGGAAATACATCCTGATGTTCTGGGTTCTGCAGTGGAGGAGAAGAACGAGAACTTGTCCAGCTCTTAGCCTACTTATTCGCCCTGTCTCCCCATCCAGGGGTGGGAATTGTCCTCTTGGACACTGCTGCTTTGTTTCACTTCCCTGGGCCACCACACAGCTCCTTTGCTCCTTCTGTCTTCTGTCCACTTGGTCCAGTTTCAACTCCCTCTCACTGGGCTAGTTTGTACATAATGCTGAGCCACTGTAGTTTGTTTGACCACCCGTCTGGCTTCAGACCAACCATGGTTTGTTTTCCAGCAACAAACCACAATGTGAAGCCATGGCCTGTTGTTCACTTCTGAATGATGGCATACTTTGATAACTATGGTCTGGTGCTATGCCCGTACAAGGTTTGTTTGTGCTCCCCACCTCAGAGGCTCACCAAACCACAGAGGCACAAAGCAACTTGAAAAGAAGCCACGCTGTGGAGGGACAAGACATGAAGGTTCTAGTCAGGTGGGAGTCAGCTGTCCATGTGGAAGATGGCTGAAATTTGACACTTGGGGGAGGGAAAAGTGGTTCTGAATGAGTTGCACCCCTGCGTAGGCCTGTGAATAAGACAAAGCTCCCTCATACCACATGCAGTACCTCGTTCTTCTTCAGTTTACCCGCAGTGAAACTTTTCCACCTGATCTGCTTTATTCCAGTCACTGCTAACAGTTTGCTCATCTGCGAGACAACTTCTGGAACAAGTCATAGTTAATACAAACCACAGGTTAGTGTTATGTGCGAATGCAGCCATTTGGTACCTTTGGCCTGGAGCGGCTGAGCCTTGCATATATATATTGCCAAGTCCTTGGTTCTTCATTTCTAACAGCTGTGCCCCTTTAGGAGTCTGGCTCATCATTCCCTCCCCAGTACTGATGCTCCTCCCAGCCACCTGACTGGCCTTTTGGTTAGCAATGCCGGTCAAGGCTGACCTCTCCACTCCTCCTGTCACTATTTCCTCCATCAGATTCCCCTTGGCTGTGCCATGAAACCCCTGTCTTGACTTTCATGTTACCTGGACCTTAATCTTTCCCAGTGAAAAACTTGCAGCTCCTTCAGCATGATATGGAAGTGCAGATGTGCAAAGGAGGTGACATAAAACACCGCCCACTGTGATATGTTTTAACTAAGGCTGCTCTAAATGTGAGGCTACTTTAAATATGTTGGCTGGCTCTTTGCAATAATCCAAAAAACAGCAATGGCGAGGATCCCATGTCACAAGGCCAGCTTAACGCTCCTACCTTTGTTTCGGATGCAAGAGCTGTCGCCGCCGCCGCCACCGTGGCTGGGTGAGTGATTTCCCCACCAGCACCTCGGGGGCAAACAGGAAGGAAGGAGACTGTGAGGCTGAAGTTCACACAGCCACTCCAGAGACTCTCGAGAGCGAACAGGCAGGTGTAAAATGGCAAACTCCAGACAGTTTTACTGCTCTTTCTCGGCAGAGGCCATGAATCCAGCCACAGGATAATGTTGTGGGAACGATTGCACGCAGGCAGAATATATGGGACTCCTTGATAATTGTGGGGCAGCTTTTAAGTAGAAGCACAGAGCAGGAGTTGGTGGTATTCGGGGTTCTGACAGCCAGGAGAGAGACGGCCAGAGACCAGAGTTTGCAATTTCATTTCCACACCGAACCTGAGAACAGAAATGCTGATGAGGCGGATGGGAGTTTCGGCAGGGAGAACCCTTTTCACAGAAGTGGTTCAGCTTGAAACCAAAGTTGCTAAGTAGAAAGGTGGGGAACGAGGCCTTTTTCCTCAAAGGGCAGTGCAGAAAATTCTGCTTGCAGCCGGGCAGAGCGGGAAGAGACAAAGCAGAAGGCCTGGCCCCTCCCTCCTCCCCTCCGTCTCTCTTATTAAAAGGTTAAAGGAACTGCAGCTCCAAATTAGAAAGGCAACTTCACAAAGCTGGCACGTTTCACCGGAGATTCCTCAAAGGTGGAAGGCGGCCAACCTCCTGCCATTATTTGAGGAGCGACCCAGCCTTGTAGCGGGGTCTTGCTGGCAAGTTCACTTTGCCTTCAGGTGAAGGGAAGTCTTAGAAAATGTTTTAATAGATTAAAGGTGGCGTGTGGAGAAAAGCACAGCTTGACCAAAGGTAGCCAGAGTGCTTTCCGGAAAGGAACTTTTCTGCTTCACTAACTTTTGGAAATGTCTTCTCCCTCCCCCGCTCCCTCAATCTTCTTCTTCAGAACATGCATTCCTTGTCGGCGTAGACAAGAGGCAAAGTGGCAGCCACAGAGGGGCTTGGAACTTCAAGAGGGTCCTTGACAGCATCCCACGTCGCAGGTTACTGTCTAAAAGTGGGGAGCCGGTGAGAGGAAGAGAATTGCTGTGCAGCCTGAAGATTGGTTAGCGGGCAGGAGCAAGCGGGAAAGGGAGGCGCACCAAGAGGCCTTTCAAGATGAAAGGCAGCTCAATCAAGGAGCAAGGGCTGGGAGAGGCTGCAGCGGCAGGACCGGCCTTCCTCCTTGGTCTGAAGAGGAGGGCAGAGATGGTGGTGATGGGCGGAGTGACTCCTTCCAAGGCAACCAGGCTCAGTGGGTGTGTGTTCTGGGCAGAGCTGCCAGGGGGAGATGCTTCAGAGGTTCCTGCCACGGGCACCAAAGTGACCTGGGCTGAAAGCCTCTGCCGGCTGCATTTCTTGCCAGGGATATAGCCCAGCTCATGCCCCTTTTGCTTCTCTTTCAACCGGAAATGTTATGGCAGTGGGCACAATGAAAATGCGTTTTGAAATGCAGTTTATTATTGTTGTTGTGATTGTCATTGTTGTTATTACCGTGGTACCTCAGGTTAAGAACTTAATTCGTTCCAGAGGTCTGTTCTTAACCTGAAACTGTTCTTAACCTGAAGACCACTTTAGCTAATGGGGCATCCTGCTGCCGCCGCGCCGCCAGAGACCCATTTCTGTTCTCATCCTGAAGCAAAGTTCTTAACCCGAGGTAATATTTCTGGGTTAGCGGAGTCTGTAACCTGAAGCATATGTAACCTGAAGCGTATGTAACCTGAAGTGTATGTAACCCAAGGTACCACTGTATAGCGTGAGACTAGAATCAAAATGAGGAATAAGAACATAAGTATTAATAAGGATTATATGTTCATTTCTATCTCTCTGAAAAAATAATACCTCACTTTTCCATTCCACAGGGGAGTTTCTCAAAGTGGTCTATGTAAGATAAAGGTAAAGGGACCCCTGACCATTAGGTCCAGTCACGGATGACTCTGGGGTTGCGGCGCTCATTTTGCTTTATTGGCCGAGGGAGCCGGCGTACAGCTTCTGGGTCATGTGGCCAGCATGACTAAGCCACTTCTGGCGAACCAGAGCAGCACACGGAAACGCCGTTTACCTTCCCACTGGAGTGGTACCTATTTATCTACTTGCACTTTGACGTGCTTTCGAACTGCTAGGTTGGCAGGAAGTGGTCTATGTAGATAAAGACAAATGTTAAAATAACAATGGCCCAACCATTAAAACACAAATCACCAAACTAAAAACAGAGCATTTAATACTAAATCGTTTTGGCGGTGGGGATGCTCTTCCTGACCCACTCAGCAAGAGACTAATTAATTCCAGAAGACGAACTCCACATTCAAAACAAAACTTCATGACACAGCTAAACACTGTGGACTCTATGCATATTCTCCATGTGTCCTGATTTTCCTGGGATTACAAAAGCCACCCCGGGTTCTGATTTGATCCTGAAATGTACCTGTTTCCCCCAGTGGTGCAGTGGATGAGCGGCACTTGTCCCGAGAGGCAGCTGTGTCTGCAAGGGAGCAGCACCCTGTTCCCTCTCCCTGGCCGCCTCCACCAGCCTCCTCTCTTGGGCTGGAGGGGGGAGGAGGAGGAGAGGGGGCTGCGGAGGCCCAGCCCCCTGTGACATGCTGGACCTGAGGGGCAGGCAGAGGGCATGGCGCATCCAGGACAGGAAGAAAGGGGAAATGGGGTGCAAGGGGTCTTGATATTTTTTTAAAAAAATGTTTTGTGCATGCGCATCTAATCTTGCCCCTTTATAAAATTTATTTATTGGTGTGTGTTTTTCTTTTTGTTGGAAGGCAAGTTCTATGGTGGAGCCTTTCGGAGAAGCTGATTCCCACATCCCATGCCACAGAATCAGGAGAGGAGGAAATGGGATAAAGGCAGACAAATGGATGTCTTCTTTAATAGCCCTATTCTGTGCTCTGGGAATCAAAAAACAAAACCTCAGCTTCTGTGCACACAGAATCAGGCAATGTGTTGAACACCAGCAGAGATACACACACACACACATACAGAGAGAGAGAGAGAGAGAGATTTTTTGTCTAGACAAAGAACCAGGGAAGGCATGGGTCGCTATGCCGTTCTGGTTCTATGGGGATTTACATCTCACCAAAAACACCCAAAGAAGACCTATGGCATGTCCATTAAAAGAAGTAAATAAACATCAAGGACAGAGAAATCTGTCAGTTTCCGTTCCAGTTCAATTGGATTGGCTGTAATGTGGGTTTCCTGCTTTCCCAACAACAGTGTTGAGGTGAAAGAAGCTCTCAACAATAACAATTTCAGTTTCTCATTTTTCCTACCTTAAACCTCAGTTCTGCACATTTCTGCAGTGATCTGTGATGTTGTTTTTTTAATGCCATCAGAGCTTTAGTGTGAATTTCTCCTAAAGCAAGCACTTTTGCAAGTCACTTTGCCCAATGTACCAAATTTTCTGAACCGATTTCCCCTAATATTATGCGTTTTTGAATGTATGTTCCTGCTAATATATGCATTTATATGTACATTTATTGCATATGGACCTTTGTACACTTTGCTTAGCTGGATAACAGCACTGCAAAATGGGGGAGGGGTGGATTTTGAAGGATGGCTGTGTTTTGGGTCCTCGCATTGTTTCAGAAAGTGTGATTTAGGTAGACCTGCCTTTAAATGCAAACTGAATAAAAATTTCTCCCTCTTTTGTATGAAAAGCAGACCACAGTCGAATCCAACATCCTACAAACAGAACAAGAGCACCCAATAAAAATACATAGCATTATCAAATCAAATTATAAACCCAAATTATTTGCTGAACGAAGTCAAGGAGCTGCTTTTGCATCTGGTTTCACTCCCCAGAAGCCACAGCGGGTTCAGGGAGTCCACCTGGAGCCAGCAGCTTCTTGACTTACACCAACCTTTGGATTATTCCGGTGTGTTGTTCAAGGCTTAGCGCCCAAATGGAAATGGGCACCTGTGTCCCTCCAGACCTCCCTGGTCTCCTAGGATGGGAAACGGATGTAGCTGAGTGGCAGAACATCTGCCTTGCGTGCCGAAGGTCCCAGCATCAGTCCTCTGGGGCATCTCCAGGTAGGTGCTGCTGGGGGGGGGAGGGGGGAGGAACCCACTGCTCTGACTCAGTACAAGACAGCTTCCTATAGCATGGTCAGAGATGGGGGAAGAAGAGGTCCCTCAACAACTGGCGGAACCACAGCTTCCCCACCCTTATTCTAAAGTGAAATACATTGGGGGTGGAACACACCTGAATGTCATGACTGTGGCAGGGTAAAGGTAAAGGTAAAGGGACCCCTGACCATTAGGTCCAGTCGTGGCCAACTCGGGGGTTGCGGCACTCATCTCGCTTTATTGGCCGAGGGAGCCGGCGTACAGCTTCCAGGTCATGTGGCCAGCAGGACTAAGCCGCTTCTGGTGAACCAGAGCAGCGCACGGAAACACTGTTTACCTTCCCGCCGGAGTGGTACCTATTTATCTACTTGCACTTTGAGGTGCTTTCGAACTGCTAGGTTGGCAGGAGCAGGGACCGAGCAACGGGAGCTCACCCCATTGCAGGGATTCAAACTGCCAACCTTCTGATCGGCAAGTCCTAGGCTCTGTGGTTTAACCCACAGCGCCACCCGCGTCAAGGCTGTCAACGGCCTTGGTCCAGTATATCTGAAGGAGCGTCTCCTCCCCCATCGTTCTACCCGGACACTGAGGTCCAGCACTGAGGGCCTTCTGGCGGTTCCCTCACTGCGAGAAGCCAAGTTACAGGGAACCAGGCAGAGGGCCTTCTCGGTGGTGGCACCCACCCTGTGGAATGCCCTCCCACCAGATGTCAAAGAGAACAACAACTACCAGGCTTTTAGAAGACATCTGAAGGCAGCCCTGTTTCGGGAAGCTTTTAATGTTTGATGTATTATAGTATTTTAATATTCTTTTGGAAGCCGCCCAGAGTGGCCGGGGAAGCCCAGCCAGATGGGCGGGGTATAAATAATAAATTATTATTATTATTATTATTATTATAATGGGTATTAGCCATGATGACTATGCTTCACGATGGGAGGCAATCATGATCCCAGTTGCTGGAAACCACAGGAGGGGAGAGAGCTCCTGTGTTCAGGTCCTCCTTGTGGACTTCCCAGTGGGGCACTTGGTTGGCCACTATGACACGATACAATACGATCATCTTTATTGTCATTGGCCCAAACAGAACAATGAAATCGAAAAAATCTACATCAGGCATTCAAAAAACAACAAACCTGCTATCCCAACTATCCCAGCCTGATTGACCCCCTAAAAACTCTGATACCCCATAATTAAATACAGTGGTACCTCAGGTTTCATACACTTCAGGTTACAGACTCCGCTAACCCAGAAATAGTGCTTCAGGTTAAGAACTTTGCTTCAGGATGAGAACAGAAATCGTGCTCCGGCAGCGCGGCAGCAGCAAGAGGCCCCATTAGCTAAAGTGGTGCTTCAGGTTAAGAACAGTTTCAGGTTAAGAATGGACTTCCAGAACGAATTAAGTACTTACCAGAGGTACCACTGTACAGTATACTCCCATAGAGACTGCCTTACATGGCGTTTAAAACCAAAACCGCATTTGTGTAGAAACTGTTTCTCAGGCGGCTAGTCCTAGTCTTTGTAACCCAGAAGGCAGAAGCTGGAAGAGATCATTTCCAGGGTGCGCACAATCCTGCGCTATCTCTGCAGCTTTCTTATGGCACCTGGAAGCACAGATTTGATCCAAGGTGGGAAGAGGGCACCCAATTATTCTCCCTGCAGTCTTTACAACCCTGGACACAATTGCTTTTTCCCCTGACTGTGCAGAATTGGATGCTGGACTGGGTGGGCCCCCTTTGGCCTGATCCTGCAGCCTCTTCTTATGCTCTTATCTTCCGTTTCAATTTTCTCGTCAAAAGAGGTGCTTTCAAGGGGGGAGGAGAAATACCTCTGGGAGGAGGGGGACCCACCAATTTTCTCCGCACCCAGCAATCCTGCTCTCGGATGTCACTCGCCTCCCAGCTGTCTCTCAGCACCGTTTTTTATTACCGTTGCTGCATCTTCTCCCTTGAGCCACCACACAGGCTACCCCGGCCAAGCGGGAGTAAAGTGATGAACGACAGAATTGGAAGGGACCCTGAGGGTCATCCAGCCCAACCCCCTGCAATGCAGGAGTGGTGTCATGCTCCTCTGTGTCTAATCAACTCTGTCCCTCACAGAGGCAATGGAGAACACTGGTAGGGAATTTGCCCCAAACAGTTTTTAGCAGGAAGTGTTAAACATTTCCTTTGATAAAGAGTTTCCATGAAGCAGATGCAGAAACCATTTCAGTTGCGCAGGTGTCTTACATTTCCAAGCTTTCCTGAGGCAATTGCCAAAGGATTTTGCTGCTTCTGAAATGTTTGCCAAGAGACACACACAAACCCTTTCCAGTGGTGAGGAAAGGCACTCTGCACGTGCCCAAGAGTACTGTTGTGCTTTTCATCAGCCGGCCAGACTGTTTGCTTTTCTGTAGGCCTACAGAGGCCACCAATCCCTCACCTTCCGAGATCACATCTCCTCTCTGAGCAAAAAGAATTTCTTGCAATGATGAATTCTTTATGTCCCTCTCCTTTCCTCTTCTCTTTCTTCTCGGTAGCTAATTAATGGAGCTGTGGAAATTATGTTTTACAACTGATAACGAGCAGGGCTTCTGATTCAGCTTTTCAGCAACCAAACCTCAGTGAAATAATAATTAGCCAAGCACTTGGTATTTCTGCATTCAGCACTAGGTACATAACCTTCTCTCCCCATCACTCCTTTCTGGGTCAGGGTTTTATTTTGGGCAGGGGGGGCGGGTGGGTAGACTGGTGGTTGGAAGGAGGAGGAATAATACTTCTAGATAATGAGCTCTTTGAACCAAAATCAAACAAGATGGGCAATGAAATATTAGGAAGGCCCAGTGCAATGGGCACATCAATCGCTGCCTTGTGAGATCTAAAAAGAAACATTGAGAACTCTTGGGGCACTTCCCCCCCTTCTTTTATTTCCTGCTAATTTCCCAGACTGAAGCCAGATTAATCATACAGCTAAATATGCTGCCGAGAATAGTCCCGGATTTACTGAAACCCCATCACCACCACCACCAGAGAGTTTCTCTTTTCTCAAAGGTCAGCAGCGCTCAGGCCCGCTTCCTGGATGGACACCACTTTCTCCCCATCTTTGGCGAGACCCCCCTCCATCTCTGGAGCTGGCTTTTGGGCTCTCTCCGCCTTTTGGAGCTGCCCTCCTCCTCCCCCGCCCTTGCCCTGACTGTGGAGCTGGCTTATTGCGGTCATAAAAATAACAAGGTCCCTGCAGACCCTTTTATAAAGAACAATTTAGAGCCAGGAGTAAATGTTGGGGGATCGAGATGAAAATAGGAGGCAGGAGTGCTAATGTGATATACAAGTGTGATTCAAGTATTATATTGATGCAGGAGGGTTGTGGGTCCCCAGAGAGCAGGCCACTTCGGCTGGAGACAGCTGGAATTTGTTGTGCTGGCTTCCAAACAGCCCGGCCTTGGTAATGGGGCCACCGAGAACGGCTGGGGACCCGCGTGGCTGCAGTGGCTCCGCGGTGGCTTCAGCGGGTCAAACGTGCTTCCCCCCTTGTAATGGCACCCGCAGAATAAACCAGCCTTAAAGCCGTCACTGGGCTCTTGGTGCCTCCGTATGTTGGAGCTGAGTTGGTGCTCTCCACGTGGTCTGCTTAGGGTGACCATGCTCCCTGCTTTGCAGAAGACAGTCCTCTCTTTGAAGGACCATCTGGCTCAGGGGTCAGCAAACCTTTTCAGCAGGGGGCCGGTCCACTGTCCCTCAGACCTTGTGGGGGGCCAGAATATATATTGGAAAAAGCGGGGGAAGAATTAATACCTATGTCCCACAAATAACCCAGAGGTGCATTTTAAAGAAAAGGACACATTCTACTCATGTAAAAGCACGCTGATTTCTGGACCCCCCGCAGGCCGGATTTAGAAGGCGATTGGGCCAGATCCGGCCCCCGGGCCTTAGTTTGCCTACCCATGATCTGGTACAAGTTCAGTTTAAAGCTTGGGCTCTCACAGTGGGTCTTACCACCCCCTGGGGTGCGATGGGATTACCAGGGGTGCAGCTGGGGAGCACTGGACACGTAAATGACTATCAGACTTTTGAACAATGGTATCAGGTTCATCGGTTTTGTTGAATTAATTAAACCAAATAGTTTTAAAGTGGTACCTCGGGTTAAGTAGTTAATTCGTTCCGGAGGTCCGTTCTTAACCTGAAACTGTTCTTAACCTGAAGCACCACTTTAGCTAATGGGGCCTCCTGCTGCCGCCGCGCCACCAGAGACCGATTTCTGTTCTCATCCTGAAGCAAAATTCTTAACCCGAGGTAATATTTCTGGGTTAGTGGAGTCTGTAACCTGAAGCATATGTAACCTGAAGCGTATGTAACCTGAAGTGTATGTAACCTGAAGCATATGTAACCTGAAGCGTATGTAACCTGAGGTACCACTGTAATTGGATTTTGAATAGATGTGCAATTAATTGTTGTTGCTGTTTTGAATTTTATTGAGTTATTTTCCTTAGTGGGTTGTGCAAACTGATCTTCTGAATAATGCTTTTTATAGGATAGATTTGAGGGCACAAGGAGAAGGGGATGACAGAGGACGAGATGGTTGGACAGTGTTCTTGAAGCTACAAACATGAGTCTGACCAAACTGCGGGAGGCAGTGGAAGACAGGAGGGCCTGGCGTGCTCTGGTCCAGGGGGTCACGAAGAGGCGGACACGACTAAACGACTAAACAACAACAACAACAACAAAGGATAGGGTAGGGGGCACTGGAGATGAGTTGGGGTTGGGGGCCTGAAAAAGTTTGGGAACTAGTCAGTGGTTTAAAGGAAAGAGAGAGAGCAGGAAGGGGCTTGGGAAACAGGAGGAGCAAGCAGGCAGGCTGCGCCTTGTTAGACTTTTCCCCGCTGGGGTGAGATGCACTGTCATAATTATTTCTAGATTTGCATACATATGTACCTATGCACCCGGGGTCACACTCATACCATGTATTTAAAGCACTATGATGCCCCTTTAAACAGGTGTGGCTTCTCCCAAAGAATTATGGGAGCTGTAGTTTGTTAAGGGTGCTAACCTTTGTTAGGACGTTAAATAAGTTGGAGTTCTTGTTATTAAATATACCAAGAAAAAAGCACACCAAGAACTCAGGCCAATGTAAGTTTCAGTAGTGGGAGTGGTCCCTACTCACAAATCAATAGTCAATAGTAACAAAAACTAATCCATTCAAAAGTATGTATTCTGACCAGGATTACAAACTCAAATAGAGATTACAAACTCTGACAGAGATTACAAACTGATAAATTATAAGGATCAACATTATTGTCGAATGAAAAAGAGAAAATCTTTGTAACGAATTATTAGTTTATGAGTTTGTAATCTCTATTTGAGTTTGTAATCCTTGTCAGAAGACATACTTTTGAATGGATTAGTTTTTGTTACTATTGACTATTGATTTGTGAGTAGGGACCACTCCCACTACTGAAACTTACATTGGCCTGAGTTCTTGGTGTGCTTTTTTCTTGGTATATAACCTGTGTTAGGAGACATCACCTCCCCCATTCATAGGCCCACAATTCCCAGAGTACCCTTGGAAAAGGGGCTGAATGTTAAATTATTCTGAAAATTGTAGTTGGGGGGGGGGGCAACAGCAGCTTCCTAACAACTTTTGGCACCCTTAATAACCTACAGTTTTTAGAATTCTTTGGAGCAGTGTAAGGAAGCTGAGCTAACAGCAGCCTGGAAGAAGAGCTCACAGAGTCCTGCTTGCTCTGTGCTGGAGCCAAAACTGTGACTAATACAGACACAAGATCTTTTTGGGGGGTTGATGCTGTGAGCCCCTCCATCTTACGCTCAAGTTGTATAGATGCGTAAATAAAATCATATACCCTAAAGACGCCAGAGTCCCCTGGCCTTCATTCCAAGGGAACTGAACGTGGGTGATTGCCTGGAACCCCTGGGGTCTCTCACTGCTTAGAGATTGGGGTGGCCTGAAACAATATAAAATTCAGGGGATTTCGCCTTGGCAAGGGGGTGGACTGGTCTTTCTTTAATTGCTGTTTGCCATAAGCAGCGCTGGCTTGGCAGGAAAGGGATTGTGCAGCCTGGCTGAAGGGAAATGTGTTCTTCCGAGTCACACAGACAATATCGCTATTTATTGCCTTTTCCAGCAGAGAGACAGGAAGACAAAACACTGCGTGTGTAATGCAACACTTGGTGGATGAGAGCTCATGCTGTTGCAACAAAACTACTTATAAAGGGGAGAGGATGGTCAAATATTCAGAGGACCATTTCCCACCCCCCCTCGCTTTGCTGGGCCTTCTCCTGCATTAACTGCACGACGTGATCTCTTCCTTCAGAGCAGGGACTGAAATGTCATCTCTGCTGCCGCCCGGGTCGAGTAGCAGCAGTCCAGGGTGGGGTTCGGAGAGTCCCAGGAGTTGGGACTTTTCTGCTGATTTCCACTGAGGTGGGCCAGATCCCAAGATTTACAGCAGCAGGAAAGCAAATAAGAAGCCTGTCCTGGGGGGGGGGGGGGGAGAGAATGTAATGGTGGCTGCTATGGGAAAATTATTGGCTTCCTTCCCCTCAGGGTCACTTGTAACAGCAGCAAACCCTGGAAAAGAGAGACCAAAGGTCTTTTTCACTGACAAAGGACCACCCTCACTGCAGGTGCCAGCCTTGCACTTTGTCTTCAAATGTGTTTTTTTCATGCACACCCAGTTTCATCGCCCTGAATACTATAGCTTGAAGAGGATGCTGGGAATCATAACTTTGTGAGGGGGAAACTATGGGTCCCAGGACTCCCGTGTGCTCTAACTGTGCATTTGGTGCACTTTAAATGTGTGGTGGCGCTGTGGGTTAAACCACAAAGCCTAGGACTTGCCATTGTGAAGGTCAGCAGTTCGAATCCCCGTGACGGGGTGAGCTCCCATTGCTCGGTCCCTGCTCCTGCCAACCTAGCAGTTCGAAAGCACCTCAAAGTGCAAGTAGATAAATAGGTACCGCTCTGGCAGAAAGATAAACGGCGTTTCCGTGCACTGCTCTGGTTCGCCAGAAGCGGCTTAGTCATGCTGGCCACATGTACACTGTACACTGGCTCCCTCAGCCAGTAAAGCCAGATGAGCGCTGCAACCCCAGAGTCGGCCACGACTGGACCTAAGGGTCAGGGGTCCCTTTACCCTTTACCTTTAAATGTGTGGTGTGGATCTGCCCCAAGATACATGGCTAGGTGCAAACTAAGACATTGTCTTAACACCTGACACCCCGCCCCCCCTTAGCTTGTTCTTGTCCCAAGCAATGAGGCCAGGTGGGTGGGAACTTTCATGAGGGGGCTGAGTCTGCTTGTGCCAGTGCATGGAGATGTGATCTAAGTTGGCTCAGCCAGCCAGTGGCGTAGCTAGCCGCTCGGGTGCTCAGTGTGGCGCTTGCATCCTGCAGCTGGGGGAGAGGCAAGCTGCCAATGGGGGCAGGGCGAGCCAAGGCAGGGCGCACTGCCTGGAACCTCTCCACAGCCTCCCCCTCAGGAGAGACACATGACTCAGGCACGCTGCAGGCCCCGCAGTGTGGTGCCCAGTGCCCCCCCCACCTCACCAAGCCACCAGTGGCATAGGAAGGGGGGTGCAGTGGGTGCAGGAGTTTTGGTTTTTTTAAGTGTCATGAGCCCAATTTTTTAAAATTTTATTTTAAAAACACATATTCTTGCCATTTTGTCACCCCCCTCAGTGATGATACCGGGGGGGGGGGGGCTGCACCCACCACACACCCCTTCTCACGCCACTGCAGCCAGCTCACTGTCTGACTCAGGCTCATGTGCCTCCCTGATTTCCAGGGCAACCTTGACTTCTGGAGGTGGCCTGGTGGCTGCTTGGCTTCTCTCCCTCCTCTGCTGGGACATCCTAGCAGACCACCAACAAAGATCTCCTCCCTTTCCTCCTCTGCTTCTGATGGATTATGGGTAGGAGGAGAGGTTATGCTGGGACCAGACCATATCATCACTGAGGAAGCAGGTTTAGTCATTGTTTGAAGACTATCCCTGCCTCCGGATCTGGTCCTGACCAGGATGATACTGGAAACAACAAAGGAGATCCACATGACCTGAAAGTGTTGCTGTGCAATGCCAGGTCAATGATTCACAAGACCACTGCCATCCACGACCTGATTGTGGATGGAGGATTTGACCTGGCATGTGTGACAGAGACTGGGTTGGATGAAGCAGATGGGCCTGTTTTTGCAGCTGCTTGTCCACCAGGTTTCTCTTACGCACAGCAACCCAGGTCATGTGGGCGGGGAGGGGGGGTTGCAGTGATTTTTAAGAAGTCATTAGTTTGTACCAGGCGTCCTATTGGGAAGACCCAGTTTTCTGAGTGCATGTTCTGGAAGTTGGCAATAGGGGCAGTACAGGATTCCTTTTGGTGTACCGACCTCCCCGCTGCACCAAGCATTCCCTGCCTGAGCTGCTTCAGCTAAAGGCGGATGTTCTCCTGGAGACACCTAATTTGGTGGTCCTGGGTGATTTTAAACGGCCTTGACCCAGTATACCTGAAGGAGTGTCTCCACTCCCATTGTTCAGCCCAGACACTGAGGTCCAGTGCCAAGGGCCTTCTGGCAGCTCCCTCACTGCAAGAAGCGAAGTTATAGGGAACCAGGCAGAGGGCCTTCTCAGAGGTGGCACCCACCCTGTGGAACGCCCTCCTACCAGGTGTCAACGAAATAAACAACTATCTGACTTTTAAAAGACATCTGAAGGCAGCCCTGTTTAGTGAAGTTTTTAATGTTTGGAGTTTTATTCTGTTTTTAATATTCTGTTGAAAGAAACCCAGCCAGATGGGTGGGGTAGAAAATTAACAACAACAACAACAACAACAACAACAACAACAACAACAACAACTATTATTATAACATCCATGCTGACACAACCTTACAAGGGGCTGCTTGGGACTTCGTGGAAAGCATGGCCTACATGGGGCTGTTCCTGAATAAATCTGGCCGTACTCATAGTCACGGGCATGCCTTAGACCTGGTGGTCACCTCTATGGATGTGGGTGATCTAAGTAAAAGTGAAACAAAAGAAGTGCCATGGTCAGATCACTTCCTGGTGCAACTGGACTTCTCTGTGACCCTTTTCCTCTGCAGGGAGGTGGAGCCAATTCAGATGGTTCCCCCCCCCTTAATGGATCCAAATGGTTTCCAGAGAGTGGTAGGGGGTGCTTTATCCCACGTTGATGGCTTTTCAGCTGATTCCCTGGTGGCGCGCTGGGCTATTAACCGTCTGGCTCCGAAGCACCCTTTCCAGTTGCATGGAGCCTCAATCATTTAGCCTGTTTGCGAGATCATTGTCTCCCGCTAATTGTCTTAAACAGGGGCTCTAACTTCATTTCACTTTTATTCCCAGGTGGCCTTGATAGGTTTTAATTACTTGTGGGTGAGCAGCGCCTTGTAAAAGTTGTGCAGCGGCTTCCTTTAAGATCACAGCATTATGTTCATTTAATCAGTTTCCCATTAAAAGCCAGTGGGTGCTCATCAAAAAGACTTGTGCACATGGATGTGTGTGGGGGAGCGGGAAGATAACAACAAAGTATCTTTTGTTAAAGCAAATTAAACTCCACACATTTCAGTTAGAGGGCTCAAAACAAATGGGGAGATTTGATTATGTACGTATTTGTAGAGGTGTCAAAGCCAAATATGAATTGAAAAGCAGGAGTGTGGTGTCTTTAAGGCAAAGTGGGGAACCTCAGGCCTAGAGGCCGAATCCAGTCCACCAGGGCTGTCTCTGAGCACCACAGGACTTTCCTTAGGGCAGCCAGGTTGCTTGAGAGCCACCTTATCCCTTGTACACCCAGTAGATCAGTGCAGTCTGAGTTTCTGTTTTGTGACATACATTTATTTAAATTATATTTAAATTGGGTGTGCTATATGACTTTTTGGGATGCGGGTGGTGCTGTGGGTTAAACCACAGAGCCTAGGACTTGCCAATCAGAAGGTCGGCAGTTCGAATCCCCGCAACGGGGTGAGCTCCCGTTGCTCGGTCCCTGCTCCTGCCAACCTAGCAGTTCGGAAGCACGTCAAAGTGCAAGTAGATAAATAGGTACCGCTCTGGCGGGAAGGTAAATGGTGTTTCCGTGCGCTGCTCTGGTTCACCAGAAGCGGCTTAGTCATGCTGGCCACATGACCCGGAAGCTGTACGCCAGCTCCCTCAGCCAGTAAAGCGAGATGAGCGCCGCAACCCCAGAGTCGGCCACGACTGGACCTAATGGTCACGGGTCCCTTTACCTTTAAATGACTTTTACAACAGTCAGTAAAATATAAAATGTTTTTCCTTGAATGTATCCCATTCACTTTGATCCAATGTGTTCCTTTTGCCCTAAGAGCACACTCCCACTTTCTGTATAAATATCCAGTCTTTCAGGGAAACTGTTGGCCAGCCTCTCAATGTATTTATTTATGGCACAAAGTACTCCTAACACTTCACATTTCACCCTATCCATGTGATCAACGAGCACGAAACCTGTGACCCATTCCCTTCCTTCTCCAAATCCATCCCTTGCTTTGTTTGTGGCCCATTCAGAGCAGGCATATATATTTCTGTGCGGATTCCCAGTCAATTCGTTTCCACCTCCCATTATTCCCAGTGCAGAGGCAAAACTAGGCTTTACTTCACAGGGGTC
Organism: Podarcis pityusensis; assembly: GCF_964106645.2. Lineage (NCBI taxonomy): Eukaryota > Metazoa > Chordata > Lepidosauria > Squamata > Lacertidae > Podarcis > Podarcis pityusensis. Next base: position 984,752 of record NC_138044.1, on the reverse strand, counting down.
AAAGACCCAGTTTGGCACCCCCTCCCATGCACAATTGCACACACACACACACACACACACACACACACGGGGGGGGGGGCTGGGAGCCTCAATGGCACCTCCGTGAATGTCTTCCCCCAGGGCAACCCCCCCCCGGCTAGCCCCCCTCCCCATAGTTACAGCTCTGCCCAGTGGGCCTCTAGGTACCCCCTGCGGTTGCCAGTGGGCACCCTTGTCCTTCAAAGAAGTCCATCCAGCTGCCTCCCCACCCCCCTTCTGGAACTGCAAGAATGAGAGAGAAGCGACATGAAAATCTCTCATAACTGCCCGTTAGTCGATCTGTGACTGATCATGGCAACCGCCCATTAGCGGCCCCGGTGTTTGCCATTTCCTCCCTCTTCCGTGTCCCAAGATTACTGACGCAATCATTACTGGGCTGCATAGGCTTGGCTCCCATGACAGGAATCCAGAGAAGCGCATTAATGCGATGGCTTTGTTCATGCCACAGACATTCAGCACCGCTTAGCGATTCTGCCTGCCGGGGCTGATGCGGCAGATTTGCCTTACGCAGTTGCTGGAGGGGGCGTTTATTTCATTTCTTTTCTTGCAGAGCACCCCACGGCGTGAAGAAAGTGGCGAGAGAAAAGTTTTCTTCCCTCTCTGCCAACACCAGAACTGGTAGATGAAGCTGAATGATGGACGATCCAGGACACACAAAAGGAAGTTCCTTCGTCTTCAAACAGCACGTGGTTAAACTGTGGAACTCCCTCCCACAGGAGGCAGAGATGGCCGCCAACTGGGATGGCTTTAAAAGAGGACCAGGCAGATTCATGGAGGAGGAGGCAGCTAACATCATAGCCACATGTGATGTCACATGCCTGTGACGTTGCGATTTCTGGAGGAGCCAGCCACTGAATAATAATAATAATAATAATAATAATAATAATAATAATAAATTTTATTATTTACACCCCACCCATCTGGCTGGGTTTCCCCAGCCACTCTGGGAGGCTTCCAACAAAACACTAAAATACAATAAGCTGTTAAACATTAAAAGCTTCCCTAAACAGGGCTGCCTTCAGATGTCTTCTAAAAGCCTGATAGTTGTTGTTCTCTTTGACATCTGGTGGGAGGGCATTCCACAGGGCGGGTGCCACCACCGAGAAGGCCCTCTGCCTGGTTTCCTGTAGCTTTGCTTCTCACAATGGGGGAACCGCCAGAAGGCCCTCGGTGCTGGACCTCAGTGTCCAGGCAGAATGATGGGGGTGGAGACGCTCCTTCAGGTATACTGGGCCGAGGTGTTTAGGGCTTTCAAGGTCAGCACCAACACTTTGAATTGTGCTCGGAAACATACTGGGAGCCAGTGTAGGTCTTTCAAGACCGGTGTTATATGGTCTCGGCGGCCGCTCCCAGTCACCAGTCTAGCTGCCGCATTCTGGAATAATTGCAGTTTCTGGGTCACCTTCAAAGGTAGCCCCACATAGAGCGCGTTGCAGTAATCCACGCGAGAGATAACTAGAGCATGCACCACTCTGGCGAGACAGTCCCCTGTGCCACGCTCAGCTCCATACTCAGCCTCCTCCACCCCCTCAATATTGAGGGGCCCGGTCCCCTTAAAACTAATATTGAGGGGGTCAAAGACACCTCGGCCCCCTAGAGTTGGTGCCTGCCCAGTTGGAGGCAGCGCTGCTTCTGAATAGAGTGGTACCTCGGGTTAAGTACTTAATTCGTTCTGGAGGTCCGTTCTTAACCTGAAACTGTTCTTAACCTGAGGTACCACTTTAGCTAATGGGGCCTCCCGCTGCTGCTGCGTGATTTCTGTTCTCATCCTGAAGCAAAGTTCTTAACCCGAGGTAATATTTCTGGGTTAGCGGAGTCTGTAACCTGAAGCGTCTGTAACCCAAGGTACCACTGTACGTTGCCGGAAAGTATAGGAGGGGAGTGGTGGCTCTTGTGCTCATGTTCTGTCTGCTGCTTGCTGAGAGCAGGATGTGGGATCAGGTGGGCCACCTCATGCTCTTCTCATGCTCTTCTCATGTCTCATGCTTTGCCAAGGGAGCCCAAGTGCTCGGTGACTTTTCAGGCAGCTAGCCAGGGTCACAGGAATCAGCAGACTTTTCACTCCCCTTGCTGCTTTGATGCTGCTCAGGAACAGCAGAGGGTGATGATGAGGTGAGAAGCCCAGAACAGCCTCCTTCCTTTGAGGAGCACAGATGGGGTTGACATGCAGGTGGGGACACGGGTGGTGCTGTGGGTTAAGCCACAGAGCCTAGGGCTTGCAGATCGGAAGGTCAGCGGTTCGATTCCCCGCGACGGGGTGAGCTCCCGTTGCTCGGTGCCTGCTCCTGCTCACCTAGCAGTTCGAAAGCAAGTGCAAGTAGATAAATAGGCACCTCTCTGGCGGGAAGGTAAACGGCGTTTCCGTGCGCTGCTCTGGTTTCACCAGAAGCGGCTTAGTCATGCTGGCCACATGACCCGGAAGCTGTACGCCGGCTCCCTCGGCCTAAAGAGAGAGATGAGCACCACAACCCCAGAGTCGGTCACGACTGGACCTAATGGTCAGGGGTCCCTTTACCTTTACCTTTACCATGCAGGTGAAGGTGGTGGATAGTTGGCAGGACCCTGCAGGGGGGGGAAGGGAAGGTCTCCCAGGGTGGAAGGAAGCTCCCAGGTGAGAGATGGGAGGGTTCACTTTGTATTCCTCTTTTCTCTTTATTGCTTTGTTTTTGATCAGTAGCTTTTTATATTGTAATGTATTATAAAAGGTCTTAATAAAACTTTGTTTAAAAAAGAGAACAGCCTCTTTCTGGAGGCCCAGATAAATCCAAGCCCAGGTATTTCTCCCCCAAAATGAAAAGACTTTGCATAAAAACCATGACAATGGATTTTGAGTCACTCAGCATGATGAGTGATTTGGGTCCTTTTCAAAACAGCGACCTCTGGCGCTGTTCGCCCCGGGAGAGCAGCTCAGAACAAGCACAAACTTATTCACATAATTTCAAGTTGGTTCCTGTTGCTTTGTCTGCCTTCCGGTTAGATTTCTGCTTGCCTGGCTCATATATATATATATATATATATATATATATATATATATATATATCCCCAACTCTGTCATTTCTTGTTAACTCAAGCAGAATTGCAGGCAAGAGAACACCCTCTTTGAAAATACTTTAGGGTAACTTAATAGGACACTGTCTGAAAAACGCTGAGCTTCTTCCAGAGTCCCGAGGTGAAGTGCAGGCTGAGGCCAAAGGAAATTCTGCAGCGTGTGCAGCTGGGGTCTGATTTTCCCATCATGGAGAAGGCTGATGGCGGTGAGTCTGTCTGCCCTTGCCTGACTACTGCCTGGTGCAAGACGACACTTGTGCAAAACAGTCTTTCCAAGTCATCTCACTGAACTAAAATGGAGGCAGGCCATTCCCCAATCTGCTGCGTTGTGCTCTGTTTGCTCCCTTGTTGCTCACCGTTGGGAGGCTGGCATCCTGGTCTGCTGGATCAGGTCGAAGGAACCCACCTAGTCCAGCATCCTGGTCTCACAGTAGCCAAGCAGATGCCTCTGGGAAACCCGCAAACAGGATTTGAGCACAAGTCAAACACTTGAGAGCCAGCGTGGTGTAGTGGTTCAGAGCGGTAGTCTCCTAATCTGGTGAACCGGGTTCGCGTCTCCGCTCCTCCACATGCAGCTGCTGGGTGACCTTGGGCCAGTCACACTTCTCTGAAGTCTCTCAGCCCCACTCACCTCACAGAGTGTTTGTTGTGGGGGAGGAAGGGAAAGGAGATTGTTAGCTGCTTTGAGACTCTTTCGGGTAGTGATAAAGCAGGATATCAAATCCAAACTCCTCCTCCTCCTCCTCTTCTTCTTCTTCTTCTTCTTCTTCTTTCCCTGTCCTGTGGTTTCCAGTAACTGGGATTCAGAAGCATTACTGCCCCAAACTGTGGAAGCAGAGCCATCCCTAGCCCTCCCCTCCATGAAGTCGTCCAATCCTCTTATAATGCCATCCCTACTTGTACAGTGGACGCTCGGGTTGTGAACGTGATCCGTGCGGGAAGCACATTTGCATCCTGCTGTGTTCGCAACCTGCAGGGCCGCATCTGTGCATGCGTGGGTCGCGATTTGGCGCTTCTGCACATGTGCAAGCACTGAAACCGGAAGTAACCCATTCTGGTATTTCTGGGTTTGGAGCGGTGCGCAACCCGAAATCACGCAACCCGAAGCATCTGTAACCCAAGGTATGACTGTACTGGCTTTGTAGCAGTAAAGTGGTTACTGAGACTGGTTCTTGTGCAGACACACCTCTGAATAACTTCTTACTTTCTGTCTTCTGTCTTAACATAGGAACATAGGAAGCTGACTTATGCTGAGCCAGACCGAGTCCATCTACCTCAGTTGTGGCACCACAGGGTTTGAAATGGAAGGTCTGTTATGTACTGAAGTTCTCACCCTGGGCCAGCAGGGGGATACTGTAGATAGTTATGCAAATAAGGGATCGAAAGTGACGTTCAGTGATTGGATAGTTTTAGAAAGTTGTTACAGTTACGTTGTACTGGAGCTCTATATAAGCAGGCTGGCTGAACCCTTCAGTTCAGTTCTGTTCTGGCCTGTGAATAAACAAGAGCTGTTTGAAGAATCGCTGTGTCGTCTGATATGTTCACCCACAATCTAACAAGGTCCTTCCCAGTCCTATCTGGAGTTGCCTTGGAGTGAACCTAGGACACTATGGGCATCAAGGGAAAAGGAGAGGAAGAGGCTGGCTTTTGCCTCCTTTGATCCCAGGGCCTTTTTTCAGCCAGAGCTTACAAGAGTTCCTTTAGAACAGCCTCCCCCCACCTGGTGCCACTCAACTCCCATCAACCCCACCATCGTAAGGCCATGCTGATCGGGAGCTGGTGGGAATTGCTGTCCAAAACATCTGGAGGGCAGCAGATTGTCAAAGGCTCCTTCGGAATGTTTGGATCCTGACAACGTGGAAGGGTAATATAATAATAGAGCTGGAAGGGACCCCGAGGGCCATCTAGTCCAGCCCCCTGCAATGCAGGAATCTCAGCTCAAGCATCCCTGACAGAGGGTCATCCAACCTCTGCTTAAAAACCTCCGAGGAAGGAGAGCCCACAACCTCCCGAGGGAGATTGTTCCACTGTTGAACAGCTCTTAGTGTCAGAAAGTTTTTTCCAGATATTTCATCTGACTCTCCTTTCTTGTAACTTGAAGTTCTTTCTGATGCTTAGTCAGAATCTCCTTTCTTGTCACTTGAAGCCATTGGTTTGAGCCCTACCCTCCAGAGCAGGAGAAAACAAGCTTGCTCCCTCTTCCATGTGACAGCCCTTGAGATATCTGAAGATGGCTCTCCTCTCTCTCTCTCCTCTTTTCCAGGCTAAACATACCCAACACCCTCAACTGTTCCTCATAAGGCTTGGTTTCCAGACCCTGAATCATCTTGGTCGCCCTCCTCTGCACACATTCCAGCTTGTCAACATCCTCTTAAATTGTGGCGCCCAGATCTGGACACAGAACTGGCGCCCAGAACTGACCAGAGCTGAATAGAGTACAGTGGTACCTCAGGTTACATATGCTTCAGGTTACAGACTCCGCTGACCCAGAAATAGTACCTTGGGTTAAGAACTTTGCTTCAGGATGAGAACAGAAATCGTGCTCTGGCGGCGCAGCAGCAGCAGGAGGCCCCATCAGCTAAAGTGGTGCTTCAGGTTAAGAACCGTTTCAGTTGAAGAACGGACCTCCAGAACGAATTAAGTACTTAACCCGAGGTACCACTGTAGTGCTATGATTGATTTGGACACTTGACTTATGTTGATGCAAGCTAGGATTGCCTTCTTTCCCCCACTTCCTCATTCGCTTTTCTGTGGCAAAGCGAGTTTTTCTTGTGTGGGATTCCAGTTTCAGCTCTCCTCTCAAAATGCACAACACCCAGGGCTGATAGACAAAAAGAAATCTGAAGCTGAAGCAAAAAAAAGGCCTCCAAGAACAGGCAGGATGAAGCCCTCCCAGTAATTAAGGCCAAGAGCTCGCTAGGAGCCGCCTTCTACCTCCCCTGCTCACGGGTCTCCTGGGGCTCTCCAGGGCCAGCCCATTTGCGTTCCTCCTTCGGTGGTGGCTCGTTCCCTCTGCCTTTGGACATCAGGCAGTTTATTGCAGTAATTTATCACCCCATAAATGCGGCTCTCTTGTATTACTGGATAATTCCGAAAGAAATATGTTTTAAAAATTAAAAATGCAGCCACTGTGTGCACCGTCAGGTCTGTGGGGATGAATTTCTGCAACAACTGTAACTGCCTGTGTACTTTTAATACCTTTGCCTTCAATTATTTAAAGTGTTATGGTTTTATTTTATTTTTTGTGTCCTTGTTCTGACTGTTTTCTGAGCTCCAGTGGTTATAAATAAAATATAAGGGTTGAATTGTTCAGGGGTCCCAGTAAGCACTCCCATTATTGATACTTTAAAAGGGGAACTGAAGAACGGAAAGGAGAGAAGAGGCATTTGAGTGCGTTGAGACCTTTGGGTTCTGGTGCAGAAAGGACATCGTGGTCAGTGCCCATCTCCTCCACCTTAAAAGATGGCTGCCCTGTGGATGACCTTGGAGGTCTGTCAACATAAGAACCACCTGCTGGGTCAGGCCAAAGGGGGCCCATCTGCTCCAGCACCCTGGTAGCCAGTGTGGTGTAGTGGTTAAGGGCAGTGGACTCGTAATCTGCGGAACCGGGTTCGATTCCCCGCTCCTCCACCTGCAGCTGCTGGGTGACCTGGGGCCAGTCACACTTCTCTGAAGTATCTCAGCCCCACTCACCTCACAGAGTGTTTGTTGTGGGGAAGGAAGGGAAAGGAGAATGTTAGCCACTAGGAGACTCCTTAGGGTAGTGATAAAGTGGGAAATCAAATCCAAACTCCTCCTCCTCCTCCTCTTCTTCTTCTTCTTCTTCTTCTTCTTCTTCTTCTTCATGGTGGCCAACCAGACACCTGTGGGAAAACAGTAAGCAGAACATGAGCACAGAGGCAGCCCTCTCCCCTCCTGGGGTTTCCACAACTGGTGTTCAGGAGCACTGCTGCCTCCAGCCATGGAGACAGTGCGTAGTCATCTTGGCTAGTAGCCATTGATAGACCTCTCCTCCTCCTCCTCCTCCTCCTCCTCCTCCATGAATTTGTCCAACTCTCTTTCAAAGCTGCCTTGGTTGGTGGCCATCCCTGCCTCATTCTTTGCAGGAATGAGTTCCACAGGAGGGGAAAGTGCTCTAGTGCTTCTGTCCTGCTTTTAGCTTTCTCTCTGGACATCTGGTTGGCCACTGTGAGAACAGGAGGCTGGGCTGGATGGGCCCCTTTGGCCTGACCCAGCCAGGCTCCTCTTACATTCTTATGGTAAAATGGCAGCGACATCCTTATGGTGTATCTGTTGAATGAGCATTCATCCTGATTTGTTCTCAAGGAGATTAGGTAATGTTGCATCAAAAGGAATTGTTATCCTACGCATCCTCATCAGTTTCTTTGCTTTGCCACAAAACATCTGGTCTTTGGGGGAAGCGGGTTTGTTGTGCAAGAGCTCCCAATCAATTATCCTTCCCAATTCTTTCCAAACACAGTGATGGTCTAGAACATGGGTAGGCAAACTAAGGCCCAGGGGCTGGATCCGGCCCAATCGCCTTCTAAATCTGGCTCACGGATGGGTTGGGAATCAGCGTGTTTTTACATGAGTAGAATGTGTGCTTTTATTTAAAATGCATCTCTGGGTTATTTGTAGGGCATAGGAATTCATTCTTTTCTTTTTTTCAAAATATAGTCCGGCCCCCCACAAGGTCTGAGGGACAGTGGACTGGCCCCCTGCTGAAAAAGTTTGCTGACTCCTGGTCTAGAAGGCAACCTGCGGTCTCCTTCTTGGAACTGGGAGTAAACACACTTTGCCCAGCCTCATCTTCATACTTCTGGGGTATTTTCTTCACCCCCACCTCCTACTTTGTGTAATGTCTTGCCCCATGAAAAGTTATGCGGTTTTGTGACTTTTTGGCTGTCGCTGCTAATGAAGGTATCTCCCAGCTACGGATCTAGATTTTTCTTTTCTTTTCTGAAATAAAACTTTTCATGTTTAATTTCATTGTCCATCTCATTGAAAACCTGCAGGGAGAAAAAGGATTTGAAAAGAGAGGGAATAAAATAAAATAAAAGTGAAAGTTATGAAACACCTCTTCAAAAGCAAGAGGGAGTAGAAATGGAGAATCGCACATCCTGTTCTTCTTGGTGACAGATTAGCGCATTCTCCCCCATCTCCTTTTTTCTAAGAAGCGACCTCAAGCCTCAGCAGGCGAGAGGAAAAATGAGTCATGGCTTTACCTGTGGTGAGATAAGTGCGCTGGGAGGCTTCAGGGGTGCCAAAACCTCAAAGGGGGATTTTGCCCGCCTCCTTCTTCTGGTGATGGGGACTCAGCAGTCCGCAGGGAGGGTCGGGGCACAGAGGCCAGACCAACACCTTGCAAGGAGGCTAGAGAGCCAGTTGGCTAGCAGGCTACTTTCAAGGTGCCACTTTTAGTACATTATGCAGCCCTTAACAACTTGTGACCTGTTTATCTTATCCCACCTTTGTGCACTCAGCCACTTCCCCCTGTGGAATCGGTGCTGTTAAAGGTGCCACATAAGACGTGCTGAACATCTGTAAGAGAACAGTATTTTAGTGTGTCTGATTTTATCTTCTGAATGCTTTTAAAAGAGTTGTTTTTTACTGATAAACCTCTTCGTGAACAGTTTAGAAGTTTTCCTTACAATCAAGTGGTGTGTAAAGGTAAAGGTAAAGGGACCCCTGACCATTAGGTCCAGTCATGGCCGACTCTGGGGTTGCGACGCTAATCTTGCTTTACTGGCTGAGGGAGCCGGCGTGCAGCTTCTGGGTCATGTGGCCAGCATGACTAAGCCACTTCTGGAGAACCAGAGCAGCACACAGAAACGGCGTGAAATATACTCAGAGTCGCAAAGTGATTTCATGCTCTTTATTCAGCTCATAGTGGTGAGGAGGAATGAATAAATGTCCCCTCACAGTATCTGCTTTATATACATTATTTACACAATGGGCTGCACATGATTGGCTAATTCTGGAATTCTACTGTAAGCCAATCAGGTTGTGGATTCACTTCTATCTGGAGCAGGATTGGGTGGTTCCTGCCAACCAATCATACTGCTGTATTGTTCTAGGACCAATCCGACTGCTGCCTTTTGGATCCTATTGTTCTAGGACCAATCAGACTGCTACAGTTTGGATCCTATTCAACTCAGTACATAACACCCCTCCCCTCTAAGTTCCAGTCCTGCCCGGGAGGTCGCATTCATAGTCCTCAAGGTATGCCGGCGGCCTACGTGTGCGTTGTGGCCTGGGGTGTTCCCTGGTCCGGGCTCCGGGTTCTGGCTCGTGTTCCAAGGATGCTGGCTGTGATGCGGCTGTTTGGTCTGGTGCAACCGGCTCGCTCAGTCGTGGTTCTGGTTCCGGTGTCCTTTCGGCCTCACGGGTCCTCTCTGTATTTACTGATTCTGCCTCTCCTGCTGGCCCCTCCTGCTCTATGGGCCTCACTGCCCCGCTGTTCCCTTGGGACTCCTCTGACCTGTCCTCCTCCTGGTTTTCTCCCGGGAATCGTCGCCGTATCTGGTCGCAGTGGCGGCGCCAGCATTGCCCCCCATCTGTTAGCACCTCGTACGACACGGGGCCAGTGACCCTGGTGATTGTGGCGGGTACCCATGCTGGGCCTGCCCCAAAATTCTTTGCGTACACTGGGTCCTGGGCCTCGAAGGTCTGGGGGTTCCTGCCTTCCCCCACCACTACCTCATCCTGAGCTCTATCGGGGTGAAGGCGGTCCAATCTGATTGCAAGGCGCCGACCCATTAGTAGTTCAGCGGGGCTCCGGCCAGTCGTTGAGCTGGGGGTGCTGTGCTGTGCTAGAAGGAATGTGGCAAGGCGGTACTCCCAGTCCCCTTGCGTCATGCGGCGAAGGGTGTCCTTGGTGGTCCGCACCATGCGTTCTGCTTGGCCATTGGTGGCAGGGTGGAACGGCGCCGAACGGATGTGGCGGATGGCGTTCTGCGCTGTGAAGGTTTGGAATTCTCCTGACGTAAATGCAGTCCCGTTGTCTGAGACGAGAGTGTCAGGGAGCCCGTGGGTTGCAAACAGCCTGCGTAGTACCCGGATGGCTGCGGACGTGGAAGTGGACGGTACCAGTGCGACTTCCAGCCATTTGGTGTAGGAGTCCACCACTATGAAGAATGTTTTCCCCTGAAAGGGGCCAGCGAAATCCACATGCAGGCGTGACCATGGTGCTCGGGCGGACTCCCAGGACTGGACTGGGGCCCTTGGGGGGTCTGGGCGGGATTCTTGGCAGGCCTGGCAGTGTTTGACCCAGGCCTCTATCTCTCCATCGATCCCCGGCCACCACACATAACTCCTGGCAAGGGCCTTCATTCTTACTACCCCTGGATGTGTCTCGTGTAGGGCTGTGAGGACCCTTTTGCAGAGGGGCTGGGGAACAACGACTCTGCTTCCCCATAACAGGCACCCCTTGTGGGCCGACAGTTCATGTTTGCGGGTTGTGTAGCCGGCGAATTCTGGCCCGGGGCTGCTGCTGGGCCATCCCCTCCACACCCAGTCCAGGACCCGGGAGATGACCCTATCTTTCTTGGAATGGTGTGCAACTTCTTGTGCCTGAATGGGGCGGTCGGGAAGCAGCTCCAGGCTCATAACCTCTTGTGCAGGTGCTGGGTCAGGGCCTGTTTCCGGTAGTGGTAGCCTGCTGAGGGCGTCCGCATGGCCCATCGCCTTCCCAGGTCGGTGAATCAGTGCATACTGGTAGCTGGCAAGGAAAATTGACCACCTGAGGACGCGAGGAGACAGCACTTGGGGGGTCTGCTTTTCGGGGGCAAACAAGCCAAGCAACGGCTTGTGGTCAGTCACCACGGTGAAGGGCCGCCCGTACAAGAAATCATGGAATTTTTTTACTCCCTTTACGATTGCCAGACCCTCCTTGTCGATTTGCGAGTAGTTCCGCTCGGTTGTGTTGAGTGTCTGGGAAAAGTACGCCACCGGTACCTCTCTTCCATCCGGGAGTTGGTGCCCCAGGACAGCTCCAATGCCATAGGGTGAGGCGTCGCATGCTAGCACCACCGGCAGCCTCTCGTCGAAGTGTGCCAAGACCGAGTTTGAGACAAGCAAGTCCTTGACTGCCTGGAATGCGGCCTCCTGGCGCTGGCCCCACACCCAAGGGGCCCGCTTGTCCAGGAGTCTGTGTAGGGGCTCCGCTACCGCCGCCTTGTGGGGAAGGAAGGAATGGTAAAAGTTCAATAGTCCCAAGAAGGCCTGAAGTTCAGTCTTGCTCTTGGGCGCTGGGGCATCACAAATGGCCCGTACCTTGTCCCCAGTCGGGTGGACCCCTTCTGCGTCCACCATAAATCCCAGAAAGTCCACCTGAGGCACTCCTAGTAGACATTTTTCCCGCTTCACCTTGAGACCCGCCGTCTGGAAACGGTGCAGAACGGTGCGGAGGCGGTCCTCAAACTCCTCTGGTGTGGGGCCGGCAATCAACACATCATCGAAGAAGGGGGTGACGCCAGGAATCCCTTTAAGGAGAGAGTCCATTATATTCTGGAATATGCCTGGTGCCACGCTGACACCGAATTGCAGCCGCTTTACCCTGAACGCTCCTCTGTGCGTCACAATCGTCTGTGCCTCTGCTGTGGCCTCATCTACTGGCAGCTGTTGATATGCTTGGGCCAAGTCCAGCTTGCCAAAAATTTTCGACCCAGCCAGGGTGGCAAGGACATGGCTGACCACTGGCACTGGGTATGCGTGGGCCGTGAGGGCCTTGTTTATGGTACATTTGTAGTCTGCGCAGATGCGGACCGAACCATTAGGCTTGACGGGTGTGACGATTGGGGTTTCCCAGGGAGCATTAGGCACCGGCTCCAGCACTCCTTGCTCTACGAGTCGGTCCAATTCCTCGTCTATACGGGGTTTCAAGGCGAACGGGACCCGGCGGGCCTTGAGCCTGACCGGTCGTACTGCGGGGTCAAGCTGTAGCGCAATGGGGGGGCCCGTATACTGTCCCAATTTCCCATCGAAAACCCCTGGAAATTCCTTGCATATGGCGTCCACGTCCACTTGTAAGCTAGTGTGGTTCACCCCGGTGACAGCTAGCCCCAGTGGTCCAAACCATGCCAATCCCAGTAAGCTAATGTAGGGGCCCTTGACCACAAGCAAGTCCAGTTGCCGCGTCCGCCCTCGGTATTGCACCCTGAAGGTCCCCACCCCCATTGTGGGGACCTTACGTTTCTGGAAGTCCCGGAGGGTGAATGGGGCCGGCCTGAGTTTGGGACCCCCAGTGGGACACAGTTTCCTTAAGGTCCTTGCCGAGATTATGGATAGAGTTGAACCCGTGTCAAGCTCCATGCGGCATGGGGCCCCCTCTATCTGTACCTCTACATAAATTTTCTCTACGTTGGGGTGGGGCAACTGGTATACCTGGAAGTCCGTGAGCTCCGTCGAGTTGCCTTGGTGCGTTGGGCCCCGGGACCTGGGGCTCTTGGATTGGTCATCTGATGCCTGGTGTCGGGTGGGCCGAGCCCGACACACCCGGGCGATGTGTCCCGATTTTCTGCACTGCCTGCACTCTGCGTTGCGGAAACGGCAGGTCCTCCTCTCGTGACTCTCCCCGCAGCTTGCGCAGTTCCCTCCTTCTCGTCGAGGCAGCTGTGGTCTGTGCGCTGCTTGAGTGCGCTGCTGTACTCGGTGCACCTCCTCCCTGTCGGATCCTGAGTCGTCGGTGAGGTCTTCATGGTGGACCCTCGGTTGGGATGGCAGGCTCGGCCGTGCCTCTTGGGTCGACCTCTCGGCAGCTTCTGTTGCCAGGGCCTCCTCCAGAGCGACCTGGAACGTTAGGTCCTTCTTAGCGTAGAGGCGTCGTTGCAGCTTCTCATCCTTCAGGCCACCGACGAGGCGGTCACGAAGCATGTTCTCCAGCTCTGAGAAGTTGCAGAACCGGGCGGCTTGGCGGAGAGAGGTCACAAACCCAGTTATGGTTTCCCCAGGGGCTTGCCGCTTTGCGTAGAAGGCATTTCGACGAGCCACCACTGAGGGCTGCGGCGAAAAGTGCCCCTTCAGCTGTTCCATTATTGTTTTGTATGGAACAGTAGCGACGTCTTCAGGCGCAAGGAGAGCCCGGGCGATTTCAAACGTCTCCTCTCCGCAGACGCTGAAGAATATCGCCCTCTTCTTGGCGTCTTCTTCGTCGGTGACCCCTTTGGCTTCTAGGAGGAAGGTGAAACGGGAGGCGTACGCTTCCCAGTCTCCAGATGCTGGGTTGAATGGCGAGAAGCTGCTGTTGGCTGCCATTCTGAGTTCCTTGTGCCCCGGAGCTGAAGCCTGGATACACGGTGCGAGGCAGCGGTGCGGCAGTTGGCGGTGCTGCGGTGCTGTGTGTGGCAGTCAGCTCAGCGGGATCCCATCCTCGTCGCCAGTGAAATATACTCAGAGTCGCAAAGTGATTTCATGCTCTTTATTCAGCTCATAGTGGTGAGGAGGAATGAATAAATGTCCCCTCACAGTATCTGCTTTATATACATTATTTACACAATGGGCTGCACATGATTGGCTAATTCTGGAATTCTACTGTAAGCCAATCAGGTTGTGGATTCACTTCTATCTGGAGCAGGATTGGGTGGTTCCTGCCAACCAATCATACTGCTGTATTGTTCTAGGACCAATCCGACTGCTGCCTTTTGGATCCTATTGTTCTAGGACCAATCAGACTGCTACAGTTTGGATCCTATTCAACTCAGTACATAACAGGCGTTTACCTTCCCACCGGAGCGGTACCTATTTATCTACTTGCACTTTGACGTGCTTTCGAACTGCTAGGTCAGCAGGAGCAGGGACCGAGCAATGGGAGCTCACCCCGTTGCGGGGATTCGAACTGCCGAACTTCTGATCGGCAAGTCCTAGCCTCTGTGGTTTAACCCACAGCTCCACTCACGTCCCTCAAGTGGTGTGTAAATTTTATTAAATAAAATAAATAAAATGACGTGGAAAAGGCTGTGGTGGCATGGGGTCAGCTCTGTGCAGAGTGACTTGGCCATCTCCCCCCCTCCCCCGCCACAGGTTGAGAGTGTGGCATGGGTCACCTGACTCACCCGGGAATGCATCCTGGAAGACGCACACTCCAGTTTTGGCTCTGGAAAAGTTGGATGGTGTGCAATGGGATCTGCTGGGGCTTGAATGCTGGGGCGCCCTTGTGGTGAGCTGCTCAGGGTAGCGGAGTGGAGGAGAAATGGGGCAGAGCCATCTTGTTCAGGCTCTGGGCTTGGCCCCACCCCCAGGCAGGCCCTGGTCCTTGGCCCAGGATCGGCTGCCAGAGCCTCAGAGTCAACCTGCCCACTGCTGTTGCTGGTCCTCTCTGCAGCTGTTTTGCAAGCGCAGTGCAAACTTCGTCATGTTCCAGAACAGGGGAAGAGGGAGCATGCTGCCCCTCTGTTTTTTGAACTTCACAGAATAAACAAAATGCATTTAATTGGGACTATTATTTTGCTTTGACAGGGAAGCCTTTAAGATCAGACAGAAGCCTCTCTGCACCAGTGGATGTAACTGGGTCTAATTAAGTACTGTTTTCTAAAGAACCTCAAAGGCATCTGATGAAAGGAGCATGTGGAGAGCGGGAAGGGAGAGTGCACCTAATGCATGGGGAGGAGGAGAAAGGGGGCTCCTGCCAGAGGGGGGGGGGGTTTGGGGAGCCTTTGTGGTCCCTGCCCAGGAAGCTGCATGTTGGTCCACTGTATGCAGAGGTGGGAGAAGCCGGTCTGCTGGGACCAGGACTTAGCACCCTCTAGAGTGGCGGATGAGCACATAAGCAGAGCTCTGATGCATTTATCATTTCTCAGAAGGATGCCTCTTCCCATAGTCGCTCGGAATTGACAGGTAAACTGCCTCTGGCCATTGAAGTCTCATTTAGGGCTCATCCACACCTGTTTGCCCCTTGATTTCTAGACACACGTCTGCCTGATAGGTTTTCCTTTTGTTCTGTCGCTTTCCCCTTGAAAACTCACTGTTTACTGCTGAATTTGAACAAACGTCTCTTGGGTTTTCTGTGGATTGATCTTTGTTCTGATTCACCAGTAAACAGCAGCTATTTCCAGGGGAGCAATAGAAAAAAACCCATCAGACGCATGCCTAGATAAAATGGGACGAACGGAAGAAATCATGGAACATCAGAACTAAATGAATAAGCCTTTAGTTTTCATGGCTGATAGCTGTTCAGAATGTAAGAGGAGCCCAGCTGGATCAGGCCAAAGGGGGCCCATCCAGTCCAGCATCCTGTTCTCACAGTGGCCAACCAGATGGTTGTGGGAAACCAGCAAGCAGGATTTGAGAGGAAGACAAACACTCTCCCCTCCTGCAGTTCCCAGAAACCGGTGCAGTCATACCTCGGGATAAATATGCTTCAGGATAATATTTTTCGGGTCGCACTCCGCAGCGACCCGGAAGTAATGGAGCATGTTACGTCTGGGTTTCGCCGCTTGCGCATGCACAGACGATCAAAACGACGTCGTGCGCATGTGCAGAAGCGGCAAAACGCGGCCCGCGCATGCACAGACGTGCTGTCGCGTCTTGCGTTCTGTTCAGGATGCGAACGGGGCTCTGGAACGGATCCCGTTCGCCTCCCGAGGTACCACTGTATTCAGGAGCATTGCGGCCTCTGACCGTGGATGGAGAGCAGAGCCCTTGTGACTAGTAGCCACCGGTAGCCCTCTCCTCAACCATGAATTTGCCTGGTCCTCTTTTAATGCCATCCCAGTTGGGCGCCATCACTGCCTCCCGTGGTAGCAAGTTTCATATGGGATGCATGCAACTATGGGATGCATGAAGAAATCATCTTTTCTATCTATCCTGAATCTAGTGTTGCTGGAACAATAGAATCATAGAATTGTTGAGTTGGAAGGGACCCTGAGGATCATATCAGCTACTCCACCGCAAGGCAGGAATAGGCAGCTGTCCTGTGCGGGAATTATTATGAGTTCTGGTGTTAGGAAGAGGGAGGAAAACTTTCCTCTGTCCACTTTCTATGTGCCATGCAGAATTTCACACATTTCCATCATGTCACCTCATCTCAAGGTGAGTAGAGTCCAAACTCTACAACCTGTCTTCACAGGGGAGTCCCTCCATCTCCTTGATCACTTTGATTGCCCCTTTTCTGGACCATTTCCAACTCTACAATATCCTTTTTGAGGGAAGGCAACCAGAACTATACAGTCATACCTCTTGTTACGCTCGGTTCAGGTTACGTCTTTTCAGGTTGCGCCCCGTGGTGACCCGGAAGTACCAGAAAGGGTTACTTCCGGGTTTCGCCGCTCACGTATGCGCAGATGCTCAAAATGACATCATGCGCAGAAGCGGCGAATCGCGACCCACACATGTGCAGACACAGGTTGTGTTCTGCTCATGTTGCGAATGGGGCTCCGGAACGGATCCTGTTCGCAACCAGAGGTACCACTGTACTCAATATTCCAAATGCAGTTGCTCATTCAGAAATCTGTTGATTCTTTCTTTCTTTCTTTCTTTCTTTCTTTCTTTCTTTCTTTCTTTCTTTCTTTCTAGCACACTTGGCACCAGGTCTTTACAGAAGCGCTCCAAGCAGCCCAAATCGTCACTCTCCTTGCCAGGCAACTCAGAGGGTAACACACCAGCGGTGACCACAAAAGCATCCGTGGTGTAACAATGGATCTGTGCCCAGAGAGCTGCTCATGTAATCTCCTGGGGCAGCTCAGCTGCCAGCCAATGAACTGGAAAATATTTTAAGTGCCCTGACAGGACGCTGGGGATTTTCCCACACTGCTGGGCAGGCCCCTGTGAAGTGACTCTGTTCAGAATTAACCAGGGATGGGGAACCTGTGACCCTCCAGAGACTTCTAGACTTCAACTCCCATCATGCCTGACAAGGGCCATGCTGTTTGGGGCTGGCAGGAGTCCAACAACACCTGGAAAACCACAAGTATCCCCACCCCTCAGTCTGACCAATGCTGTGCATCGCAGCTTATCAGAGGCCAGTGAGTACAAAGCAAGAAACAGCCTTGGTGGTTGATGGAGGTTTGATGAAAGGCACAGCACTTTCAAACAGGCTTGATTTTAATAAGTTTGCGACCACTCGACTGTTTCAATCGGCAGAACGGGCACTTATATGAGTGCCAAGTAATGGTGGCTTTCCCCCACGAAACAGCATTTTATTGATTTGTTAACAACAACAAAGAGCTGCAAGCATAACACACACACACACAAAGAAGAATAAAAAATGTAAACCAAAAAGCATCACAGACTAGAAGAACAAAAGTACAAAGATACAGCCAGCACTCTGTGAAGAGGAATTAATTGTGAAACCAATTTCAGCACCTTTAACAAACTACAGTGGTACCTCGGGTTAAGAGGTCTGTTCTTAACCTGAAACCGTTCTTAACCTGAAGCACCACTTTAGCTAATGGGGCATCCTGCTGCCGCCGCGCCGCCAGAGACTGATTTCTGTTCTCATCCTGAAGCAAAGGTAATATTTCTGGGTTAGCGGAGTCTGTAACCTGAAGCGTATGTAACCTGAAGCGTATGTAACCTGAAGCGTATGTAACCCGAGGTACCACTGTATAGCGTGAGACTAGAATCAAAATGAGGAATAAGAACATAAGTATTAATAAGGATTATATGTTCATTTCTATCTCTCTGAAAAAATAATACCTCACTTTTCCATTCCACAGGGGAGTTTCTCAAAGTGGTCTATGTAAGGTAAAAATAAAGGGACCCCTGACCATTAGGTCCAGTCGTGGCCGACTCTGGGGCTGCGGCGCTCATCTCGCTTTACTGGCCGAGGGAGCCGGCGTACAGCTTCTGGGTCATGTGGCCAGCATGACTAAGCCGCTTCTGATGAACCAGAGCAGCACACAGAAACGCCGTTTACCTTCCCACTGGAGTGGTACCTATTTATCTACTTGCACTTTGACGTGCTTTCGAACTGCTAGGTTGGCAGGAAGTGGTCTATGTAGATAAAGACAAATGTTAAAATAACAGTGGCCCAACCATTAAAACACAAATCACCAAACTAAAAACAGAGCATTTAATACTAAATCGTTTTGGGGGTGGGGATGCTCTTCCGACCCACTCAGCAAGAGACTAATCAATTCCAGAAGACGAACTCCACATTCAAAACAAAACTTCATGACACAGCTAAACACTGTGGACTCTATGCATATTCCGAGGTACCACTGTACTACTCTCAGAATTCATTGAGGGAAGCCATGAATGTTTAAAGTGGCATCATAGTACTTTAAACTGATGGTGTGAATGGGGCCAATATTTCCTTCTGTACTCAGAGTTTATCGGCAGTCCCAGATGTGTTGCTGTGGCACAGAGTTTGCCTGTGAGAAGAGTCATGCACAAAGTATTCTACAAGTTTTGAAAATAATATCTCCCTTAGATAGGAAATATACTGCTTTGTTTGTTTGTTTAAAAATCGTCATAGGCTGTTTTTCCTGAGTATAACTCAGCCAAGGCAGTTCTCATAGTAAGATTTAGAACAGTATCCACAATATCAAATTAACAATCCAGCGGACATTAAAAACCACACCCACAGTCCATGATATAAAACACAATTTCAACAGAATGTTTAATGGAAGGAACCACCACAGCCTTCACAGCTATTGATTATGAAACAGGTTGGTCTTCCAGGCTTTCGAAAAGGGCTGGAGTGTGGTAGCCTTCTGGGGATCCGACAGTAGGGAGTTCTAAAAGGGTGAGTTCCATATTTTCATATTATATCGAGTTGGCAAAATAACAATAATATTAAGCTACATCCTTCTTTCAGCATGTTCCTCTCGGGTGGAGAGGCAGGGAAGTGGATGGGTGCAGACAAAAGGCAATAGCATATATAGGAATGATCCACAATCCATTTGAATTTATAGAGGGTCAGGGAGACGTATCTGTCAACCTCCCATTCTCTGGCCAGCTATCTGCACCACTCAGCCCATCTCAGTCCAAAAGCGTTGTAATGGCCAACTGTCTCCAGGAAGACAAGCAATGTGATAGTAAATGTGTATGTTCATGAAGCTGCTGGCCCTTATCCCTGGCTGTGCGGTATCCCTCTTCCTTCTTTTCTCATGATGGCAATCCAGCCATGTTGGCAAGTCTACTTTTTTGGTAGACCCATATCTGTTGTGAGCATCCTCAGAGATGTTTGCTGTTTCTGTGAAGGTTACACCTACACAGTAGCAAAGCTCAGGGTCCAGTTTCCCTCACCAACCTTGTTGTTTAATTTTTTATTACTTCATTCACTGTTTGTGAGTGACCTCCTCTGGACATAGTAATTCCCTTGCTTGGGCAGGGGAAACCCTGGGATGTTTAGACACTGTAGGCAAAACGCCCTGCTGACCTAGTCCTCCCTCCTGTCCCCACTGTTGTGCCTGTGATGCTGCTGACCCCCACATGGCACAGCAGAGAGGGTGCAGGCTTGGCGGTGAGGGCGCTGTGGGGGTGTTGGCACAGGTGAAGCTGTGGTGGGGCTGACAGCGGCGCTAGGGGTCAGGGCCAGGGGTTTCTTTGCCTCTCCTCATGGAAGTGCTGGCCTCTGAAGAGAGGGAATGCAGCCTCCCGTGCAAAGATAAGAGCCACACCTAAAAATGTATAAAACCAGCTCTAACATTTGTTGGAAATGTAAAGACAAAGAAGGGACTTTTTATTATATGTGGTGGGAATGTAAAGAAGTTTTAAAAATTTGGGAAATGATACATAATGAATTGAAGAAAATGTTTAAAATGACATTTGTAAAAAAAACCAGAAGCATTTTTGTTAGGGATTGTAGGACAAGACCTGCCAAGGAAAATAAGAAACCTATTTATGTATGCTACAACAGTGGCAAGAGTCTTGATGGCACAAGGATGGAAGAATGAGGAAATCCCGATGAAAGAACAGTGGCAACAAAAATTGATGAACTATGCAGAACTGGCTAAATTGACATACAAATTGCAAGACAACTGTGATTTCAAGGAGGAATGGAAACTTTTCACAAATTATTTAAAAACACAACAAAATAAACTGGACTCCTTGGCAGGTTTTGAATAAACATACACAAATTTATTGTTGATAACATGATGGACAGATATGTAAGGATATATACAATTTTATAATATGCTGAGAAAATATGTGCAGCGAAATCAGGGAGAGGAGCTGAGGGGAGTCCATGGGGGGAGGGGGGGAATTCTGTAGGCGATTATATGGTTTGATAATTTGTTATGTGGAAATTGAGCAATAAAAAATATGAAAAAAGAGCCACACCTGTTGTTCCGCTCACCTTTTGCCTCTGGCTCTATCCACAACTGCCTTGTCACCCCTAGAAACTTCTTGAATGGGGAATGTGGTCCTCAGACCAAAAAATGTTCCTCACACCTGTCTGGAAACACTGCCCATCCTCTTTGCGACACTTTGGCAATCCAGGGGAGCAGTGTGCCAAGGACCTTGGTTGCGTGAGTCAGTGTGGAAAGCCCTGTCAGGTGAAAAGTCCTGCCAGGTGAAATGTCAGGACAGAAATGTAAACAAACAAACAAGCAAAGAATTTGCATGGTCCCAGCTTGGGGGGTAGTGTCTTGGAAAGGAACAAAAATGTTCCTGGCCATCAGACACACAACCACGGACCTCTGAAGTGCCCTATTATTATTGCATCAAGAAATACGATGTTGCGCTGGGGCATGTGCTGATTCCTACTTGTTGAAGGCACAGACTTTTCTGAAGGTACTGCGAGCTTCACTGTCACTCGATACAAGTTGCCCTGACATCTTCTCCTTTTTATAATAAATCAGAAGTAAAATGAATAAATTAGTTATTGACATCCCTTCCGGGCTTCATTGGTGCAATTGCAGGTGGAAAAGACAGGTAACATAACCAGAGGGAATTGGTGTCAGAGCCGCTCCTGGGAGCTCTGGATTATATCCTCTATAGGCTGGCAAAATAAAGAGGTTTCCCACGTATATTTAGTAAATCAACATGACAGCGTCATATACAACTGGAGGTAATTAAGTGAGCCCCTGTGCTGGATCCTTCAAAGCTCATGCCTTGAAGGGATGGGTAAGGTGGATGGGCTGCAGTCATTAAGCTTTTGAGATGGGAGTGGATTGGCTGGCGCTTTCGGCAACTTATCTGATCGCAAACCTCCAGCCACCTGCGGTCCAGAGGCTGGCAAACAGGTTCAGGGTTTTGTCATTGTTTGATACAGGTTTTGGCCGAGGCAAGTGATGAGGCTGGAGGGGGAAACAGGGAGAGGGGGGGCTTCTGCATGCTGGTGGCAAGGCAAAGCATGAAAGCAGATGGGCAGGAGCTGGGGGAGAAGAGGGGGATGTGTCAAGGGAGGAAGTGCTACTGACTAGTTACAGCCATTCCTGGGCTAGGAAAGCCTTGCTAGGTGGGGCTTCCCTTCAACCTGATTTGGAAGCTGCAGCATGCAGAAGGACCCGTCCTCAGAGACCTGCACTGGTTGCCCATTTGCTACCAGGCTAAGTTTAAGGTTACAGGTAGGTAGCCGTGTTGGTCTGCCGTAGTCGAAACAAAATTAAAAAAAAATTCCTTCCAGTAGCACCTTAGAGACCAACTAAGTTTGTTATTGGTATGAGCTTTGGTGTGCAGGAACACTTCTTCAGATAAGTTTAAGGTGTTATCTTTAGGATATAAAGCTCTGAACAACATTGGGACCAGCTTACCTACGAGAACATCTTAGCCCACACATGCCCACTTTGATCAGCAGAATTGGCACTACTACTGGTGCCACATAATACCCATTCTGTGCATTTGTATGAACTTGGTCTCTGAGTGTGGCAGCACCTACACTTTGGAAGCCCCTGCCTATTGGTATCAAGTAGGCACCTTCACTGTACTCTTTCAAAAACATTCTTGTTTAAACAAGCCTTAGAAAGTTGGTGTGAATCTTAATCTGTTTTAGTATTGCTATGTGCCACCCCAATCTCCCAGCGATGCAAAATTCCAGGGGGTTGGGTCCTTAACCAAGGTTTGTGTTGCCTTTGAAAGAGGCACAGTAGGAACTGTGGTGTCTTCATGATATATGGTTTATTTATACATATATACAACCCAAGTCTGGGATGGAGGGGCTCAGAGTATTACACTCCAAGAGGTTCTTGCTTCTCCCATGCCCACAGTTTGGATGCCAGCAGAAATCAGCCATGGTCTCTGTGACTCTGCTCAGCTCGCTGCATTTAACAGACTCTCTCTTTTCTCTCCAGTCTGCAACTATTTTTTCTCCAGTCCACATCATCCCCAACTGCAATCCTAAGGCCCAACTCTGCTTTGTCTCTGCTAACTATCTTTCTCTTGAAGGAGGGCTCCCAGCCATCTGCCATCGGACACAGAGTATTTGCTTTGTTAATCACCCATTACTTTCCTTTTGTTCTCCATAATGGCTCTTCTCCCAGGTGATTTCATGATCAGGAAACTGGTTTGGCCTGTATTTTAACACTTTGCTAAATCCAGTGTCTGGCAGCCCATTTTAATATTCCAACACCCATTAGACCCAGGAATCTTAGGGGAGGATCTGGCACCTAGGAGTTTAGGGGGAGTCAAGGCCACCCACATTATTTTCTTATATTATCTTTTTGCAAACTGCTTTGGGAGTTGTTGTTGTTGTACATTCTCTTTTTGTAAATAATTTTTTATTGATTTTTTCACAATTAATTTCCACAATTAACTACAAAAAACAAATCCCCCCTGTCCCCATTCACAAAAAAAATTGCAAAACCTTGTTTTGAGGTTCTTTAGACCTCATGACTTCCCTCCATTCCCTCTTCTGGTTCTTTATATTAAGAAAAATTCTTCTGCATTTCCATACACACACTTCATCAATTCTTCTGATTTTAACAAATTCTTCTGCATTTCCATACACATACTTCATCTCTTCTTCTTCTTCTTCTTCTTCTTCTTCTTCTTCTTCTTCTTCTTCTTCTTCTATCCAAATTTTGCTGATTGCAAGTGTGTAGTCTGAGCCTGCCAATGTATCAATTTATTTACATTATTATTGCACATATACAATAAGTGTTTCCCATTCTTTTTCCTAACTTTGGCATATTTAAATTTCGCTGGAAGGCAACTATCAGTTACATCTGATTTAAAACCCTGCTGCCCTTTCTCACAGTCTCCTCTTGGTCTCAGAGGCTGTAATTTCTGCCTCATTTCTGCCACCAAGGCATTCCCAAATATTCCCTGCCCCCCCCCCATGCCATCCATATCTGCCCTGAGTGTCTCCTGGTATTTCTTCATATCAATCACAATTTCCATTTTTCTAAAATTTTCCTCCAGCTCTTGCATCAAGACCTCCACCGCTTCTGTTTTCTTTGTCACTGGTTCTATCTTAAAAATCAGTTCTGTCACCATTTCAGTATTTTTGTCCATTGGGGCTATAAGTTTATTTGCTGTCTTATCCAAATTTTCCTTTATCTTCTTAATTAACTCATTTCTCAATTTATAAAAGAATTCCACCCACTCACCATAAGGCTTATCCCCCGTGTCCCGTACAGAGGTCCTTCTATCTGAACTTGGGGTTGGTTGCTTTTTAATTGCCATGTTCAATAAGTTACTATTAAACAATTAAAAATGGTCTGAACAGAGTGAAAATGCCCAATACTGCTGCCATGTCCGGAGGCTCAATCACTGCCCCCCCACTCCCCGTTCCTCTTGCAACAGGGATTTGAGGGTCGCAGGAGAGCCCTTTTGCGGACTGCTGGACCCCTTGACCCCTTGAGAACCCTCTCAAGGCTTTTTAGGGGGTGCGTCTCACCTTGGCGCTTCCCCCTGTATCTCCGCGGGGCTTGAGTCCGTCAGATGATCAGACTAGCACTCCTTTTCACCATTCACAGAAACCGGAAGTCTTTGTGGTTGTTTTACATTCAAGTGGCATATACATTTTATTAAATAATTTAAAAAGCTATCCCCAGAGAGCTGTGCCTGGTGCCTTCACATTAAATTTTAGGCACCAAACAAGGACATTCCTGTTTACCCAGGCATTTGCTGTAGTGCTTGTCTTTTAGTAGAGTGGCATAGGATTTTTAGGAGCTCTTACAGGTCAGCAGCAAGATTATGGTTCCCAGACGTCCCCGTTTCCCGGGGACAGTCCCCGGATTTACAAATCTGTCCCAGGACAAAATCTGTTCCCGGAATATCCCCGGATTTCATTTAATGTGATTTCATTTAAGTGTTGTAGATTTATTAGTAGGGAATGAATGTTGCGTGATTGGTTCAATGGCACAAGTGTCCCCGGATTCTTTGAAAAAAGTCTGGTAGCCTTAAGCAAGATCTCCTTGCCGTGGTGTTGTGCTGAGTCTGCCAGTGGCAGCTGGATCCACTTTGCTCCTCGGCCTAACCCTGACCTGGTGCCAGACATGGAGTCCCCGGAGGATTAATCCTGCACCCCACAGGCCAATGACCCCCTTGAGGGGGCCGCTGGGGGTTAACCTTTAGAACTGTCAGAGGAGGAACTGGAGTCAACAGTTCCCAAGAACACTGGTGCCAAAAGGTACAGGCAGTGCTTTTTTCTGGGAGTACTCGAGTGTATGCAGTACCAGCACACACACCCCAATGTTAAAAGTGTGGCACTTACTGTGACAACTTCATGGTGAGTCCCAGCACCTTTTTTTTTTCTTTTAAAAAAGCACTGGGTACAGATATGGGCTAAAAGGAGACCATGTAGGATAGATTGGTTCGCTCTGTGTTCTCCTTCTGCCCACAGACTAAGACCTTCCTCTTCAGACAGGCCTTTGAAAACTATGGTGAGGGTGATGCCTCCCACCAGGTTGCTGTCAGGGCAAACTGCATTTTAATTGCTGGTTTTAATTGTGTTTTAGAATCATGGAGTTTGAAGGGACCCCGAGGGCCATCTAGTCCAACCGCAATGCAGGAACCACAGCTAAAGAATCCCTGACAGTTGGGCACTGAACCTCCACTGAAAAACCTCCAATGAAGGAGCCCACCATCTCCCAAAGGATTTTAATTCCTGTTTTTTTGCTGGTAGAAGAGCCCAGATCCAACTTCTGAAGAGTTGTGTCTCAGTTCATGTTATGGAGGGGGTTGTTGGATTGGGAGCATAGACTCATAGAATTGCAGCATTAGAAGGGACCACAGAGGTCATCTAGTGCAGCCCCCTGCAATGCTGGAATCTTTTGCCCAATGTGGGGCTCAAACCCACAATCCTAAGATTAAGGATCTCATGCTGTACCAACTGGAGGGGGAAATTGCACGCCTTAAAGAGCTTCTATTTCCTCTGGGAAGGGGGCTTCTGTT
The DNA here is from genome assembly GCF_964106645.2 of Podarcis pityusensis. Classification (NCBI taxonomy): domain Eukaryota; kingdom Metazoa; phylum Chordata; class Lepidosauria; order Squamata; family Lacertidae; genus Podarcis; species Podarcis pityusensis. The sequence goes on along the minus strand of NC_138044.1, from coordinate 959,447 downwards.
TTGCTGCTGCATCATGATTTTTACATGGTGATTTGAAGGAAATGCACCCCCAACCCAGACCCTCCATTGCGGCTGGGTATCTTGTCCCCTGCCTTGAATGATTTTCTGTCATGATGTATCAAACTATGCTTGAAAGGATTTCCTGTTGACATCTTAGCGGTATTAAATAATGCCATCGCAGCAAAGGCAGATTCTCGGTGCCATAGGAAGACAGAGGGATCTGACAAAGTCCCCTTCCCCTCCCTCTGGCCATGGGGACCAATTTATTCCTTGCTCCTTCCCCATCGTCCACTGGTAGCGTCACACAGCCTGCTGCTCAGCTGCTGCCTGTGTCAGAATTAGACACACATGGCAGGGCGTAATTACCTGTTCATTTTGCTGCCGCTGATTCAGCAAAAACAGCCAAGTCCGCAATGCAGCTCCACCAGGAACCCTCTTCGTAAACATAGGTCACTGCTCAATTTGTGCAAAAATTAACGCAGTTGCGATGAGGACAGAGTCATTCTGATTCATGTGGGTACAAATAATACTGCCACACACAGCCCTCAACATATAGCATGGGACTGTGAGACTCGGGGCACAGGTGGTCTTCTCATCACTCCTTCCAGTTGAAGGTCGTAGCCCAGAAAGAGAGAGGAAAATACTTCAAGTAAATCACTGGGTGTGCAGGTGGTGTCGTCAGGAAGTGTTTGGCATCTTGGATCACAGTCTCCGCTTCCTTGAAGGACTTCTACTGAGAGATGGACTGCACTTCATAGTGGTTGGCAAGAATGTGTTTGCTAACAGTCTCACAAACTGATCAGGAGAGCTTGAAACTAAATCCTGAGAGGGAGGGAGACAACATTACAGGCGACAGAAGAACACCTGGTACTGGGGATAATAGCTTCATTGATGCAAAGGAAACAGAGGTGGTGCTCTAGAAACCTACTAAAGGGCAAGAAAGTACAAGAAGGGAGCAGCTGGAGGGAAGGACTCATGGTTTCAATTGTCTCTACACAAATGCACAGAGTATGGGAAACAAGTAAGATGAATTACAGACTGGCAAATGTGAACTGGTAGGCATTACTGAAACATGACGGAACGGGACTCATGATTGGAAAATAGGAATTGAGGCAAATAACCTGTTCAAAAGGAACAGACCAAACAGGAAGGGAGAAGCAGTAGCATTGTATGTAAACGATGTGTACACTTGTGAATAAATCCATGACCTGGAGCATGGAAAGCTGAATGAGAATATATGAGTAAAAACTGTAGGTGAGATAAACAACAGTGACCTTCCTGTGGGTGTCTGCTATAGACGCCAAGCCAGACTGAAGACTTGGATGATGCCTTCCTAGAGCTGATTACCAAACATTCAAAAAGGAGAGATATAGTGGTCATGGAAGACTTCAACTTCTCCAATATCTGTTGGAATTCAAACTCTGCCAAGAATGTAAGGTCCAACAAATTCCTCCACTGCCTCGCTGACTGTCTCATTTCCCAGAAGATGAAAGAAGCAAGAAGGGGATCGTCTATCTTGGACCTGGTCCTCACCAACAGGGAGGAGATGATTGATGAAGTGGAAGTGCTCAGAAACTTGGGAGGAAATGATCATGTCCTCTTGGGTTTCATGATAGAGAGGCAAGGGGAAGCTGAGGGTAGTCAGACATGCACTCTGGACTTTGAGAAGGCCAATTTTAACAAGCTTAAGCAGCTCCTGGGTGAGATCCCATGGTCAGAAATACTCAAAGAGAAGGGAGTCTAAGATGGATGGGAGTTTCCAAAAGGAGAAATATTGAAGACACCCAATTGCAGACAATTCCAACAAGAAAGAAAAGTGGGAGGCATCTAAGGAAACCACTGTGGCTGCATAAGGAGCTTACAGATGAGCTGAGAGTTAAGAAATGGCAAAAGGGAGAAATCACTAAGGAGGAGTATGGACGAGTAGCCAACAGTTGCAGGGGCAAAGTCAGGCTGGCTAAAGCTCAGAATGAGCTCAGGCTTGCAAGAGAGGTCAGAAATAATAAAAAGGGGGTTGGGGGCTATGTCCAAAGCAAGAGGAAGAACAAGGAAGTGAAGGGTCTTCTGCATGGAGAAGATGGGGAAAGGCTATCGGGCGACAGAGAGAAGGCGGAACTACTCAACACCTACTTTGCCTCTGTCTTCACCCACAAGGAAAGCGATGCCCAACCTGGTGATAACTGAATCAATGTATTCAATGTATGGAGGGAGCTGCAGTCCAAGATAGGAAAAGAGATGGTAAGGGAACACCTGGCTACTTTAAATGAATTCAGATCTCCAGGGCCTGATGAGCTGCACCCAAGGGTACCAAAGGAGCTTGCAGATGTGATCTCAGAGCCTCTGTCTATGATCTTTGAGAATTCTTGGAGAACAGGTGAGGTCCCAACAGACTGGAGGTGTCCCCATCTTCAAAGAGAGGGAAAGCAGACCCATGTAACCACTGACCAGTGAGCTTGACATTGATACCAGGAAAGGTCCTAGAACAGATAATTCAACGGTCAAACTGTGAGCACTTAGAAAAGGATGCTGTGATTTCTAAGACCCAGCATGACTTTCTCAAAAATAAGTCATGCCAGACGAATCTAATTTCTTTTTTGATGGAGTTACTAGCTTGGTGGATCAGGAGAATGCTGTGGAAATATTGTATCTTAACTTCAGTAAGGCTTTTGACAAAATCCCCTATGATATTCTTGTAAGGAAGCTAGTAAAATGTGGGTTGAATGAGGTAACTGTTAGGTGGATTTGTAGCTGGTTGACTGACTGAACCCATAGAGTGCTATTTGATGGTTCTTCCTCATCCTGGGAAAAAATGACAAGTGGGGTGTTGCAGGGTTCTGTCCTGGGTCCATTGTTGTTCAATGTCTTTATAAATGACAGATGAGGGAATTGAGGAGATGCTCATCAAATCTGCAGATGACACCAAACTTTGAAGCAGAATTCAAAATGACATTAACAGATTGGAGAACTGGGCCCAAGCTAACAAAATGATTTCAATAGGGACAAGTGTGGGGTTCTGCACTTAGGCAGGAAGAACCAGATGCACAAATATAGGATGGGGGACACCTGGCTTACTAGCAGTACATGTGAAAAGGATCTAGCAGTCTTGGTGGACCGCAAGCTTAACATGAATCAACAGTGTGATGCAGCAGCAAAAAAAACTAATGCTATTCTAGGCTGCATCAACAGAAGGCTAGTGTCCAGATCAAGGAAATAATAGCACCATTCTATTCTGCCTTGGTGAGACTACACCTGGAGTCTTGTGTCCAGTTCTGGGCACCACAATTTAAGAAGGATACTGATAATCTAGAACGTGTGCAGAGGAGGGCAAGCAAGATGATCAGGGGTCTGGAAATCAAGGCTTATGAGGAGATTGAGAGGAGATAAGATAGCCATCTTCAAATAGCTAAAGAGTTGTCACATGGAGGATAGAGCAAGCTTGTTTTCTCCTGCTCCAGAGGGTAGGGCTCAAACCATTTGATTCAAATGACATGAAAGGAGATTCTGGCTAAACATTAAGAAGAACTCTCTGACAGTAAGAGTTGTTCAACAATTGAGCGTACTCCCTCAGAAGGTGGTGAATTCTTCTTCACTGGAGATTTTTAAGATTCACTGGAGATTTTTAAACAGAGTTTGGATGGTCAACTGTCAGGGGTTCTTTAGCTGTGATTCCTGAATTGCAGGGGATGTACTAGATGACTTTTGGGGTCCCTTCAAATTATACAGTTCTATGATTCTATGTGTGAGTGTAAAGAATCTATTATTATTATTATTATTATTACTATTATCATTATCATCATCATTATCATTATCATCATCCTCTTCACCCTAAGGCCCCAGGACAGGATCCAACAATTAAAACACAACATTAAAACAAAAGCAGCATTAAAACAGTCTAAAACAAAATTGCAGAAATCAAGTGGATGATCCATACTGTAGTGCATATAGCCAAGGACCGCTCCCCGTGTATGATGTGCCGGTGGCCTCTTATGTATTGCCAAAAAAGGACACAAATCTACATCAATTTTTCGTATGCTAACTTGCATATACGGTTGTATGGATCCTGCTTCCCGTAGACCCCCTTCCCTGCACACTTTGCTCAATTAGCCTAGGGTGTTTAACATGGATTGCTCATATTTCCATCACAAATTCTCAATGATGCATGAAAAACAGCTGGTCAAAAAACCTACGTAATTAAGTGTATCCAGAATGTAGAAAGCTAGAGCTTGGTAGGCAGTCCAGGGGGCAGGAGGGGACACATTCAGCTCAACAGGAGCAACAAGGGATTTGCCTTTGCCCCATAGCTTCTCCTTGGGGTGCTCATCAGCACTGTTTGCTGAAGCACCTAGTTAGGTGCGACAGGACAGTGCTTACCACTCATGGTTAAGAAAAGAAACCTCGAATAAAATTTAAGATATTAACAGATGCTAAAGAAAGAGGTGGATTTGCCCTGCCAGACCTTAAACTTTATTATGAATCAGCCGCATTTTGCTGGCTGAGAGAATGGATGCTTCTTGAAAACACGGATGTGCTGGACTTGGAAGGTTTTAACAATGTATTTGGTTGGCATGCATATCTGTGGTATGATAAGGTTAAAGCACACAAAGCGTTTAAAAACCATATTGTCAGAAAAGCATTGTTTAATGTCTGGATAAGATACAAGGATTTGTTAGAAAATAAAACCCCAAGATGGAAGTATTGGGAAATCCTGGAACAAGAGGGAGACAGATTAAAATTGCAGAGTTTTGAAAAACTAAAAAATGGAGTACGAGATTGGCTCCACTATTATCAAATAATGGAGGCATATAATTTGGATAAAAAATTAGGCTTCCAGGTGGAAAAATCAAAACTGGAAACAGAATTGTTAGACCCTAAAGTTAAGAATTTGTCAAGATTGTATAACTTGCTGTTGAAATGGAATACACAAGATGAAATGGTGAAATCTGCTATGATTAAATGGGCACAAGATGTTGGTCATAACATAATGATGGCTGACTGGGAACAGTTATGGACCACTGGCATGAAGTTTACGGCATGTAATGCCTTCAAAGAGAATTTAATGAAAATGATTTATAGGTGGTACATAACACCAGTCAAGCTTGCAAAAATTTATCATTTGCCCGATAACAAATGTTGGAAATGTAATGAAACTGAAGGTACATTCTTTCACCTTTGGTGGACATGCCCAAAGATTAAGGCATTCTGGGAGATGATCTATAATGAAATGAAAAAGGTATTTAAATATACCTTCCTGAAGAAACCAGAGGCCTTTCTCCTGGGCATAGTCGGCCAATTGGTGTCAAAGAAGGATAGAACTTTCTTTATGTATGCCACAACAGCAGCAAGAATACTAATTGCAAAGCACTGGAAGACACAAGATCTACCCACTCTGGAAGAATGGCAGATGAAGCTGATGGACTACATGGAACTGGCGGAAATGACTGGCAGAATCCGAGACCAGGGAGAAGAGTTGGTGGAAGAAGATTGGAAAAAATTTAAAGTATATTTACAAAAACATTGCAAAATTAATGAATGTTAGAAGGATGTTGGAATGAAGCTATATGGTTTTAACAGAAATGTAATAAAGATTTAAGTAAAAGTTGATTGATAATGGGTAAAAATGGAAAAATTAAAGGTTAGACCGTTAAGATAAATTATAGAACAAAAATTGAGAAAGATGGAAAGAATTTGCTGAAATAGTTAACTGAACTAGAATACAAGAAGGGAGGTGTGAGGAGGTCGATTAAACAGGTAAATGAAAGGTAAAGATAAGGAATATTGGATGTGTTTTTAAATGTTTTTTGTTTTTAAATGTTTTTGGTTTTTTTGTTTTTATTGTTGTGCTGCATTGTTTCCTTTCTAATCTGGTTTTTATTTTCTTTTGATGTAATGTATTGTAATTTTTTACTGTTTTCTTTTTTTTTCTCGTCTTCTGTAATTGTCAAACTTTTAATAAATATCTTTTTTTAAAAAAAACAGAATGTAGAAAGCTAGAGCTTGGTAGGCAGTCCAGGGGGCAGGAGGGGACACATTCAGCTCAACAGGAGCAACAAGGGATTTGCCTTTGCCCCATAGCTTCTCCTTGGGGTGCTCATCAGCACTGTTTGCTGAAGCACCTAGTTAGGTGCGACAGGACAGTGCTTCACACTCATGGTTAGCTCAAGACATTTTGCTGCCTGAAGCGAAGGAAACCCTCACACATCATTCTACATACAGTCTGGCTGGACTGGCAGTTGAATTTTATTTTGACACCATTGATGGGACAACACCCTCCACTGCAGGACCAGATTTAGGTTTGAGGAGGCCCTAGGACTTGCTGATCGTATGGTCGGCGGTTCGAATCCCCGCGGCGGGGTGAGCTCCCGTCGTTTGGTCCCAGCTCCTGCCCACCTAGCAGTTCGAAAGCACTCTTAAGTGCAAGTATATAAATAGGTACTGCTTTATAGCGGGAAGGTAAACGGCGTTTCCGTGTGCTGTGCTGGTGCTGGCTCGCCAGCTGCAGCTTCGTCACGCTAGCCATGTGACCCGGAAGTGTCTTCGGATGGCGCCGGCTCCCGGCCTCTAGAGCGAGATGAGCACGCAACCCTAGAGTCGGACACGACTGGCCCGTACGGGCAGGGGTACCTTTACCTTTAAGCTCCTGAAGGTAATGGGGCCCTTTATATGTCCAGCTGTCCTTTGTCAACAACAAATGGTTGCTGGTTTTGTGTTGACTATATGCTATATGGTAATTTTTGGATTTAATAGGTATCTCAAGCCATTTGCATGTGCAGAATGCAGGCACTCTATATATAGAAATGAGCAAACTAGTGATATTTTAGGGAGCAGGTGGGGCTCATTACTTACATCATAGGAGCCTACACAACACAAAACACTGTTGCTGTATGTAGGTTTTATTTGTTTTTTATCTTATATATTTTGGAAAGGCACACCCAGTTTTTTTCCCTTTGAATTTTTTGGGGCCCCCAAGAGAGTGGGGCCCTAAGCTATACCTTGTTTAGCTAATACGTAAATCTGGCACTGCTCCACTGTAATACTGAGGCAGCTGGGTAGCTTAGGAAGTGCAGAGCAGGCTAACTCAGTGGCACTATGGCTGCCTCTCAGCCCCTGGTGCCTGAAACAGATGCTTCATTCTGCCTAAGGGTAGACCTGGCCCCACTGCCACCTGTAGGCATCGTAAGAGCTGGTGTTCAACAATCTATTTCATAGGTGCACCCAGGGATTTTATCATGGGGTGACCCAGGGGGTCAAAGCCCTGGATTTTTTTGTGCCAAAATCCAGATGTCTCTTCCATTAGGGTTGCCATACGTCTGGAATTTCCAGGACATATCCGAAATACTGCAGTCAGCAGCAGTGTCCAGACAGAAATCAGCAAAAAAGTCCAGGAAATTCGGATGAATGGCAGCCTATGTCGGCAGTGCCGTTTTTGCATAAAAATACCTCAAAAGCTCAACAACTTTTCTGTTCGGATTCTTACTGTTTGAAATATGGCAACCTTACCTTCCATACACTTGTTTTGTCTTTGCTTACAGATAATAGATGTGGCATAGAGTGGGGGGTGCTATTGGGGCAGCTGCCCCAGGAGCAAAATTGTGACGGGGCGCAAAAATTCAACACCTGGTTCTGCCTCAATACAGCTGCATGCTTCTGTTGCTGGGCTCTGTTGAAAATGGCTTCTCCATGTAAACCAGGCAGTGACCTCTCTAGACAACAGAAAGACTCTTCTTATCTCTGCAGCGGCAATCTCTTGGGTGACACAGATGCCGTTAGGCAGTTGAATGTGCATGCGCACTCCGTCCCCTTCCCTCCCTCCCTCCCTCCCACCCACCCCTCCACATGGTCCCTGGAGTTGGCAACCCATGTTATGCCTCTTGTTATGTACTGAGTTGAATAGGATCCAAAATGCAGCAGTCTGATTGGTCCTAGAACAATAGGATCCAGAATGCAGCAGTCTGATTGGTCCTAGAACAATGCAGCAGTACGATTGGTCTGCAGGAGCCACCCAATCCAGCTCCAGGTGGAAGTGAATCCGCAACCTGATTGGCCTACAGGAGAATCCCAAAATTAGCCAATCACGTGCGGCCCATTGTGTAAACAATGTATATAAAGCAGATACTTTGGGGGAACTTTCATTCCTCACTACTATGAGCTGAATAAAGAGCATGAAATCCACACAGTCGACTCCGGGTATATTTCACCTCTGCTTACAACTCACCCTGGTGCACAGCAGCAGTGATAATTAAACCACATACATCCAACAATTTAATCTACCCAGCAGTCCTTATTTTAGTTTTCATATGAACATTAGTTCTTCCTAACATATTCCAGGTGGAGGAAGCCCAAACAAAATACTGCACTCAGAAAAACTTTTTGGCAGTCTATAGCTCAGAGGAAGTCTTGATAGGCTGAGTTTGTTTTCTCCCTCCAAAAAGTGGATTCAGCATATGCAGTTGCAACAATGAGTAAATTCATGCTTATTTGGAAACATTTATGCAAAATTTGCAAAAAATAAATAAAAATATCGTGCTAAATTGTGTCATGGGCCCATACCTAGTAACCCCCTTGCAGCTGATCTTCCCAAGGTTCTCTGTTGGGAGATAGATCATCTATTAAGTCAATAAGTGAAAGTCTCTTGTCGTTTAATTGCACCTCAAAATTTGCCCTCTGGCACAGATGCCCTGCCTCGCCTCACAGAGGCCTGTCTGCAAAGTATCAACAGTCCAAGCCAAGCCCCGAAAAATCTAATCAGCGCTCCTAATGCAAAAAGTCAAAAGTGTCCCTGCAAGACGCAACCAAGAAAAATGGGCTTTTCTGGTCCATGGTGTAGTTCCCAAGGTGCAACAGAGGACTGTGTGTTGTTTTAATCAAAAAAGATTGCTACCATAGCCATCCCTCTAGAATTGGACGGTGCCAAGGCTTGTCTTCCCACTATTTAGACAGCCAGAATTACGCACACACAGTCACAGACAACTTGAATTTCATGCAGCGATTATGGCTTCCTGAGAATACTCACTTTTGCAAAAACAAAACACATCACCATCCAGTTCTGAATATCTCCCATAAAAAATGAAATGCCCTTCATGCCAATTTTGGGTGGGAAAGAGCTTTTGTGAACGTGGCCTTGCTCTCATTGGGAACTTTCTTGCTATATTCTGAGCCGTCCTCCAACAAATGCCAATTTAAGCGACTTTTATTTAGTGCTGTGGCTACTACATAATCAGTCCTCTTTTCTTCAACATTATGCTACTCAGTCCACACATGCCAGGCAGGATGGAGCTGCTCTGATGCCCCTTCACCCTCTCTCCCCTCTCGCCTGTTTCTCTGTTGCTAATGAACTGCAAACAATGGTGTTCCTTGACTTCACCCATTGCCCTGCCCTATGAACGTGCAATTTAAATAGCAGCTCTAATGATGCTCCCAGCATCTCCAGCTCCACTGACAAGGACCACCAGTGACAGGGGTCAGGGTGGCCTTTGCACCTTCAATATTTTCCACTTAACCCCTTCTCTGCTGCAGGGGTCTATGTGCACTCTCCACAGCTCCCTAGAACAAATAAGTATTTAAATTTGTTTTAATTATGGCTTGGAACACTGTACATTTCTGACACAACCCCATCTGGCTCCCTGGGCTAGCTGAACCACCAGGTAAGGCTGCACAGTTCGCTGCCTGCCTAATATGAAGAAATGTGGCTTTCTAGTTTGCCATTTTCCTCTTTTCAATAAAGAAAGAATAGTAAATAAAAAAATGAGGCTTTCCTGTATTGACCCTGCTCTAGTTATTGAAGCTACGAGAAAAGGCTGTGCATCTAATTTCTGGTCCAGAAATTAGTTTATTGTCCTCCATCCAGCCCATCACTGCTTCCAGACACTCACTGGCCCAACACCTTGACAGCCACTCCCAGTTGAGATGGAATGGGAAGACATAGCTGTGCATCAACAGCACAAGGAGTTTCCTAGGAGCCAGCAAGGAGCATGGGTAAAGTCCACTCTTAACCATGGATGCATTCCCAGAAATCTCAGGCACAGCCTCAGCTCATTTGTCTAGTTAAAGGCCAAGCCAAATATAGGGGCATTTGCCAGTTCTTTAAAACCCAAATGTGGGTGATTTAGGCTCCTACTTTGACCTTGCAATTCCACCTTCCCACTCCCATTCTAAACACTTAGCTGAGAAAACCTGTTAACCTGCCTGAGCTGCAGCAAGTATTCCAAGAACTGAAAATGATGCTTTCTGGGCATTGGATCCAGGAGTTTTTGGGAGTGCAAAATCTCAGTCACGAAGGAAGGCCCTGCTTTTCTTCAGAGAGCACTTCAGATGTTGTGAAAGAGCTTGTACTACCAGTTAAAAAAGAAAGGAGGGAAAACTAGTGAGCAAAGCAGACTTCAGATTTCCAGAGGAGGCGAGAACAGTCCCACACAAAGCTTTGCAGCTTGGAGCAAGAGTGAGTGTGGGCACATTGCAGCTTCTGGCTGGGTCACATTTGTAACATCTGGCTGTGAATGCTGGAAGCAGCCGCCAATTCGCTCCAAACAACAGCAGTCAGCAGCATACGTGGAGCTGGAGCCAATCTGCACATTCCAAAGAAACTTGCCTGAAAAACACTCAGAATGGGAGGAAGAATGTTGGGGGGGGGGAATAAGGGGAGGGTGGTGCTGTTAAAAGTCGCAATTGGTGTACCTGGCTTCAATTTAAGTGGGGAAAAGGGGACAGAATAAAACAAAAGAACATCTGCAGCTGCCAAAACTCACAAAAATAACAGAAATGAAAAGTTCAGCATTGTAGAATGTGGGGGAAGAGTTCCAGCTGTAGAGAGAATGTGAGGCTGCAATGAAACTGGATTGGAAGAGAAATGGGGGATTAAACCTTGGTGCATGAAGGGCAAGGTCTTTGCAAGGGAGCCAGTGAGCAAATCAAGGAGAAGAAACTGCTAAGCACCTGAATGCCCGAAAGAGGTAGGCCCCATCTGCAGTTTGCATTTAAAGCAGTATCATAAAGGTAAAGGGACCCCTGACCATTAGGTCCAGTCGTGGCCGACTCTGGGGTTGCGGCGCTCATCTTGCTTTACTGGCTGAGGGAGCCGGCGTACAGCTTCCGGGTCATGTGGCCAGCATGACTCAGCCGCTTCTGGGGAACCAGAGCAGCGCACGGAAACGCCAATTACCTTCCTGCCGGAGCAGTACCTATTTATCTACTTACACTTTGACGTGCTATGGAACTGCTAGGTTGGCAGGAGCTGAGACAGAGCAACGGGAGCTCACCCCATTGTGGGTATTCGAACCACCAACCTTCTGATTGGCAAGTCCTAGGCTCTGTGGTTTAACCCACAGTGCCACCCGCGTCCCTAAGCAGTATCATACCACTTTTTAAAAAATCATGGCTTCCCCCAAAGAATCCTGGGGAATGTAGTTTGGTAAGGGTGCTAAGAGTTGTTCGGTAGGATTGCCGTATTTCAAAAAGTAAAAACCAGGACACCCTGAAAGTTGTTGAGTTTTTTTTTAGGAAAACCCGAAAGTTGTCGAACTTTTGAAAGACAAAAACGTGCCGCCTTTTGGAAATTCCCCCAGACATCAATTCGACATTTGAAATCTGGGTAATGTCTGGGAAAATCTGGACGTATGGCAGCCCTATTGTTAGGTAACTCCTATTCTCAGAGTAGTTCAACAATCAATCCCTCCTCCCATGGAACTTTGGGAATTGCATCCCAACATTTCTCTGATGAAAATAAGGACATCCGATAGAGGGAAAGCAGGACATTCCAGGATCAAATCAGAAACCAGGATGGCTTCTGTAATTCTGGGACTGTCCCTGGAAAACTGGGATACTTGGAGGGTATGGAATTGTAGCTCTGTGCAGGGAACAGAGCACCCTCAACAAACTGCAGTTCCCAAGATGATTTCGGGAAAGCTGTGACTGTGGTACAATAGCACTTTAAATGTTCACCTGCCACAATTTAAATTCTGAAAGAAGACTGGAGTCTTCTCTACCTGTTTTAACTCTCCTCTCTTTGTGGGCTCTTAATAAGCTGCGATGATTATGCAGCTTATTTCTGTTTGCGGAACGACTGGCCTGCTGTAAGGGGCTCTTGAAAAGTGACTAGCCTGAAGGCATTTGATACAATTCTGTTTGTGAAGCTAAGCAGGTCTGGGACTGGCCAGACCCTGGATGGAAGACCATTGGGCATCACCCTGCACACTAAGTTTTGAGAAGAGAAGGGCGTACAGAAACACACCACCTTGCAGTGCTTCAGCCAAGTTGGCTAACCTGTGGCCTTCCAGATATTCTTGGAACAGAACGGCCACCATCCCTGACCAATGTCCATGCCTCTTGGGGCTCATGGGAGTTGAACCCAACAACGTCTGAATGGCCCCGGGTTAGCCACCCTGATGTAAGCAAACCTGATGGCAAGAGGCAAAATAAGCCATGAGATGATACAGTATACAGTATGCACATGTGGAATAAACTTGTTATCCAGCCTACTGTATAAGAAATGCCAGTGAAGACCTCAAATAGGAGCACATGATTGGGGCAAATAGTGTTTCCTGAGAAACAGGAGATGCCAGGCACTGGCAGCAACACCAGGCATTACAAAATCAAGAAGGTGGTGTGATGGAGAAACAATGACTCCTGCTTGCTCTAGAACCAGTATGTTCTCCCTGCAAGTCTGCGTCCTTGTGATTTTTTTTGTCTAGGGCTGTATGCACACCATAGTATTTAAAGCACACGACTTCCCCCAAGGGAAACATGGGTTTGTTAAGGGTGCTGAGAATTGTAGCTCTGTGAAGAGAATTGTAGCTCTATTCCTAGGATTATTGGGGGGGGGGTGTTGAATGCTGTAAATAATGGGTCGGCAAATGGACCGGATCAGGTCCAATTGCCTTCTGGATCCGGCCCGCGGATTGTCTGGGAATCGCCGTGTGGATCGCCAGCACGTGCACGTTCTTTCCCTCTTCCTCCCACAGCAGTGGCTCCTCCTCCCTCCCTCCTCCTGGCTTCTCCCTGCCCTGCCTAGAGGAGGAAGGGGGCTGGGCTATGTTAGTGCCAGCAGCAGCAGCGCTCAAGCGGCTGCCATTTTAAGCAGCCCCTCTCCGGAGCCCTTTCATGTGCCGCTCATCGTCCCTCCGCCACTGCCGCCATTGCCAGCCCCTGCCACTCGCAAGACAGGTAAGCAGCCACTGGGGCTTGTGCATCATTCCCCCCCCCAAAAAAAATATAGTCTGGCCCCTCAAAAGGCCTGAGGGACAGTGGACCAGTCCCCTGCTGAAAAGGTTTGCTGACCCCTGATGTAAATGTATGGTGTGTATGCAACCTAAAATCTTCTTATGAACAACTGAACTCCAGATACCCCCATCATTTAGTGGGGTAGTGTTGAGGGAGGGGCACGGGCGGTTGCCCTGGTTGCCAAAAATTGTTAGGGGCACAAAACTTCAATACAGCTACATGTTTCCTTTGCTGGGTTCCGTTGAAAATGGTTTCTTCATGAGAACCAGGAAGTGACATCTCCAGGCAACGGAATGACTCTTATTTTCTTATCTCTGCAGCTATGATCTCCTGGGTGACGCGAATGCCATTAGGCAGTTGAATGTGCATGCATACTCCGTCTGTTTACCTCCCTCCCACCCCATCCCCTTTGCACAGCCCGGGGCACTGGCCACCCACACCACGCCACTGCCATCATTCCCCCCCCCCATACACTTCCCCATTTTCCTATTCTTGCATGGCAACCTTTGATTTCAGACCCTGTGCTGGGGATATTTTTCTCTTTTCGGTTTGACATCAGTTACATGCTCCCCTGATGAGGTCTGCAGGCAGCTGGTCCAGATTTCTTTCCTGCACCACATGACCAGTCTAGGCTGCTATTTCCTCCTGGATACCAGTTTGACTGCAATTCTGAAGCTCACGCCTCCCCCTCCTCCTTGTAACTGTTATCTATTGAAAAATATTTAAAAGGTTGACCCACAAATCTTTAGGCAGAGGGTGGTTCCCACAGTGGACCTGAGGAGCTTATTTGAGTTTTCTTTCCCCAACTTCCTTTCACAGGAGTCACATGCCAGCATGCATTCCTCTAGCATTAATGCTTCCTTTGGGACTCAGATCTTACAGAAATATGAGAACAGAGCCTGCATGTGACAGACATTCTGGGGAAGCCAGCTGTGAGTTTGCTCTATGTGCATGGAAAGATGGAGCTGCAAAAAAATAAAGGGGGGGGGGGAGAAATTGAGAACTTGCAGTCCTTCATAGGATACAGCTGACGCAGAAATGTCCCCAAAACAAATTTTGCATGTTGGTTTTGAGGAAGCAAGGTTTTGCTATTTCCTAGCAGTATATGCTCACTCTCTGTTTTGTTAAGGGCTCAGTTAGTCAATCAGCACCCAAACATGCAGCAGCAATTGGGTAAGAATGGAAAGACTGGCATAGCACTTTCAGCTTCGGTGCCTGCCAAAAAGAGCAAATCTCTTAAGATTATCAAACGTAAAAATCTTGCTATTGTTAGGAACACTGAAAATGTTTAAGCTCTACAGAGAGGTCCATATGTTCATTGCTCTTAGTTCTCCCAATCTACACATTTCATGGATTAGCATGTTGCTCCAATATGTTGACTGCAAATCTTTTTGAGGAATGTGTTTTCCCCTCTGCCGGTTGTTAGAACAGGTACAAATTTATGCACGTACAAGCCTTAACTCTTCCTGGAATCAAAGCAGAGTATGTTTTTCTACATAGTGTTAAACATTTTTCTGTAAAATGGATGACTTTGCCATACTCACTTTAAAGAAAGGACCATCATGGCCTCTCTTACTTTTTCCCAGAGTATGCAATCCACTTCATAAGATGTATTGTTATCCTGAGTTGCGGAGGGGAGATGTAAACAGTGAAGCCAAAACAAAGCAAAATGTAGAGGTCTGTGTTATCAACTAACATTGTTGGTGAATGGCCACTGTTCATAAGGTAATTGTCACCATCTGTGCTTTTATTTCCTTCTCTACCCTTCAGTTGACTCCTGGGTAAGTGAAGCCACAGAACTCCCACACTGGCTGCATTTTTAAATACAGGTAAAACTAATTCATAAAGGACCTCACTTCTAAAAGAATGACTTCGTTTAACTCCAGCATCTTTGCAAAGGGGGATGAGGCACAACTCCCTCTTGTCTCTGTTATTCCTAGGTCTTTTTCTATAATCTCTTGCATGTGGCAAGATATGAAGGTATTATAATCAGTGACTAATAATAATAATAATACTAATTTATTATTTGTACCCCGCCCATCTGGCTGGGTTTCCCCAGCCACTCTGGGCGGCTTCCACAAAGACCAAAAATACACTATGACATCACACATTAAAAAACTTTAAGAATTGAGAATTCAGCTTTGTGCTGATGAAGTGTTTCCCATCCTATTTGGAATTAGTACCCAATGTGCTGCAAGCACCTCCTTGGAACGTATTTTGGACTATAAACTTAATTGGGCCAAATCTGAAGGATTCAGAATGGATATGGATACATCAGTTCACTGGGTAACACTGCTGACATTGGTTTCATCCACAAAATCATATTGCAGCTCCTAAAGGGAAGCGCACTTACCCAGATTTCAGAAACATAATTTATTAGGGAGCCTTGGCTGGATAAAGGTAAACTGGCATTAATGCAGAAGAAGAAATGGTTTTTGGCAACTAGTGAAAACAAAGTGTTTTTGGCTAGTGTGATCCCTTGAATATGGCTGTGTGTTCATATGTCACAGTAAACCACCAGGTAATAGTTTCTGTGAAACCCCTGTGATTGCTCTCCCTTTGTTCCTTCCCAGTTGTGGATGGGAGAAACCAACCGATCCTTGGCTTAGCCTTGCATCAGAATCAGGGGTCAACTTGTTCTTGGGTTACTAAACTAAGCATTGTGGTCTGTTGCTCTCGGGTGGGTCTGTACCTTCGCAGTAAACCACCAACCATTGCTTACCATGTTGTGTGAATGCTGCCAGTATCTGGTGCTTCAAATAAAGTATGTTTCCTGCAAATAAAATTAAAATTATTTAGTATTGGTAATCATTACTGCTACTATTTTTGAATTCCAAGTAGGAAAAAAAATCCTGTTGCAGAATATTGCAGGGATAGCACGGGTCACCTGTGGATCGTGTGGAGAAGAGGCTGGTGGGCGAGGTCTTCTGGGGTGCCCTGCAGTCCTGGCCCCCTTGCTCTCGGGGAGAAGGCAGGCATCGCTCCGAGGAAGAAGAAGGAGGAAGGGCGGAAGGAGAGAGGGAAACGTCGCTGAGGAGCACAACACGAGCCTCCTGGGGAGGAGGGCGACGCGCTCCTGGGAGCCTGGATCCGCTCCCCCGGCCGCTCGCCTCGCCTCCCAGGTGGCCCGACCCGCCTTCGTGGAAACGGGTCAGGAACTTCTGACAACTCACTGGACTAGACTTTTAACATCTTTTTATTTTATTTTTTTACCACACAACCCGCCTTCAGGATTTGTCTTTAGTTGTGGGAAATATATCTTTCCCAGGGGCGCCTCACTATGGCACGTCAGCGGGGAAAAAGAAAGAAAGAAAGAAAGAAAGAAAGAGGCCACGCGCGAGGGTCGCTTCCACGCTCGCGCGAGGGACAAGGAAGCGCCGCCCCTCCCCCCCCCGCCAACGGCCGCTGCCCCGCCTGCGCGCGCACCCCGCCTCTCCAGTGGGGGGGCCAGGAGCCCCGCGGCGAAGCCACGCCCCCTTCGCCCCTCTGGAGTGGCGGGCGGGAAGCCGGCGGTGACGCGTACGCGCTCGCTCCCGACGAGGGACGGAGGAGGGAGGCCTGCGTGGCAGCTTGGGGACGGACGCGGGGCTGAGAGAGAGAGAGAGAGAGAGAGAGAGAGAAGAGGCGGGCAGGCAGGCGGGGGCGCGCGTGTGCGTGTGTGCGTGTGTGCGCGCGCGCGGCCGTCGGTCGGTCGGTCGGTCGTGTGGCGGCGAGTGGGTCGAAGTTGCGTCCGGGCGCCTCTGACTGACTTGAGTGCCTGAGGGGTCAGAGCGCGAGGCTCTGCGGCTCCCCCCGCCCCCCCACCCGAGCCAGAGCGGGCAGGGGAGGGGGCTGCTGTGGCGGCGCGGAGCCCCTCCGGCGGGGAAGGCGCCTCCCTGGCGGAAGCAGCCGCCAGCAGGTAAGCGATGGCGGGGGCGGCGACCTGCCGAGAGGCCTCTTCACCTGGGCAGGCGGGCGGGGGGGGCGAGGGAGCGCCGAGCAGACCCCCCCGGCTCCCCCCAGCCTCGCCTCGGACTCGGGACACGCCCCTCCCCCCGCCCGCGACCCCCACAGGTCACCCCTCCCCTGCCGTGGCATTTCTGGAAGGGGGTCGCTTTCGCCCCCGCAGCATTAAAAGCACCTCCAGCACCTTATAACTCCTTGCCCACCCCCCCGGTATTCTTATTTCAGTTTTTAGGAATGGCTCCCTTTTTAAATGCATCAGGTGTGCTGGCCTCTGAGAAGGTCTCCCTTAACCACGACGGCCGACCGACCTGTTGGATTCGCGGGACCAGCTCTCCTTTTCACCTCGGGCGGCGCCCCCACCCCGCCTGCCCCGCCCCCTGCCCTTCCCACTTCCTCCCACGACTGCTGCTCTTCTCGCGGTGGGTGGCCGTAGGGATCCTCTCCAGGTGTTGTGGGTTAGGGGCACGAGCGGGCACAGGGCGCACTGGGGACCGTCTGTCTGGTGGGGTCGTCTGGTGGGGTCGCTTGTGCCATCCTTGAGGAGGTGCCTCTGGCCCCAGGGGATTGCCATGGTCACTTCTGTGATGTAGCCGAACTTGCTGAATGCCGTTCTGGTGAGAGGTGACCTGGTGCCATTACTTTTTAATGTGTCTGTTTTACTTGATTTTTAAAAACATCCCAACAGTTTGTGGTGTGTTTTCTAATGCAGAATCTGTGTGGGCCTCTCCAGTACAGTTCTGCTGTCATCTCATTATCTGACAGGTTTCTCTTCATTCCTGCTATCAAAGGATAAATTAGAGGCAGGCTTTGGGGATCGTGTCCAAGAATCCTGCCCAGTGTCTTTTCCAAGCCTTGATTTATGTCTGTAAGGCAGAAATTTGTTTGTCAGTGCACACATACCCATCATCCACATTCATTTTTGGGAGTTGCTCTTGCTATGGATAGAAAATTGTCTTCATAGAGCCATAGAATTGTAGAGTTGGAAGGGACCACAGGGAACATCTAGTCCAACCCCCTACAAATTCAGGAATCTTTTGCTCAACGTGGGGCTCGAACTCACAACCCTGAGATTAAGAGCACAGAGTATCCCTTCGCTTCCTCCTCGAAGAGTCTCATGTGGCCTTGAGGGGAAGAGCACAGGCTGTGCATACAGAAGGTCCCCAGTTCATTCCCTGGCAACTTAAATTCAAAGGGTCTTAGGTAGGAGTGCAGAAAAAAACTTGGGATTGCTGCTTCATTTCAGAGTAGACAACATAGTCACATACATTCAAATATGTGAACATATGGGGCTGTGTGAACAATGAAGAGTGGGTTATAAATAAATATCTAGTTGTGTAAGTGTTCATGATTTAAGACTGTTAATAGGAAAAATGTTTTTATTAAAAAGTATTTCACAGCAATGCAAACTTGAGATCTGGCGCCTGGCTAATTTCTAACACTGACTACATCAGGGTGTTTATCTGAATGGAAACCCAGGTTAAGGAGGCCATAAATTTGAAAGAGCTTATCAAATGGAAAGTCCCATTGTTGTCTTTCATTCTTTGGTCAACATAGCTAAAGTAAGAAGTTCCTGAAACAAACATTTCCCTCCTCATACAGTTTTGGTATAATCTGAGTTTACTCATGTATTCAGTAAGAATTTTTTCTGGAACTGTGTGCATGGTTGAAATTTTTGCTAAAAATAGGGTTCTTTGTGTGGTTTAGTATCAGATTGCAAATTTTAATGTTAGAATTGGTGCTGGTGCTGCCTCCTCTGCCCAAAGGCATAACATAGAACAGTTGTTCTCATATAGCCTCTTTTTGCAGGGAATTCAGCCTGTTCTCTCACTTTCATGTTCTATTCTCTTTGGGAATAGCCTAGACTTGTGTGTGTGTGTGTGTTTCGTCGCTTTGCACACTAACAAGAACCCAAGGTGCATGATATCTCCCTGGATCTCCCTGCCTACTCACAAAGCAGATGAGGGGGATCCTGGGCTGTGTGTGGCTGCTGCAAGGATGATGTGACTGCAAGGAACTCTGCACCTGATCAGCCCTCATTCTTCCTGGCATTGGTTCTCCTTGTACTAGTGGGCAGAGTGATGAACTGTCCAGGTAGGCAGAAGCATCTTCAAAAGGCCTTAAACTGCCTTAAAAGCATATTATAAGAAACTAGAAGAGATACTGTCTGAACCAATGAAAACAGTTATGAATGGAATTTTAAAAGAAGGAAGAATACTAAAGTCTTGGGAAGAAGCATTTATCACTCTGATCCCCAACAAGGAATGCACCCAATATCAAGCAAAAACTGAGCCTCTTGGGCTTGCTGATCAGAAGGTCGGCGGTTCGAATCCCCGCAACGGGGTGAGCTCCTGTTTCTCGGTCCCAGCTCCTGCCAACCTAGCAGTTCAAAAGCATGCTGGTGCAAGTAGATAAATAGGTACTGCTCCAGCAGGAAGGTAAATGGTGTTTCTGTGTGCTGCTCTGGTTTCGCCCAAAGAGGCTTAGTCATGCTGGCCTCATGACCCGGAAAAACTGTCTGCAGACAAACGCCGGCTCCCTCAGCCTATAAAGCAAGATGAGCGCCACAACCCCAGAGTTGTCTGCAACTTATTTATTTTTTTTTTTTAAATAATATTTATTAAAATTTTCAAAAAAAAAGAAAATACAGAAAGCAAGAATTTACATATTTTCATATATCCTTATTTTCATATATCCGCTTTCTGGGACTCCCCCCTTCCCCCACCCCTACCATATTCCTTTTTCATATTGTTGGCTCCACAAGCTCTCAGTTCTAATTAAAAACTTAATTTGTTAAACCATTATTCGAATTTAAAATTTCTGCACTCCACATCAATACCCTTAATAAAACACAAAAAATTTCTTTCCCAAGGCCCACCCCATTTTCATTCCACAATTTCCCTCTTTTTAATAATAAAAACTCCCCACATAATAAAAGTATCAGAGATAGGAAATAAAGAATATAATAGATAAGACAAAGCTAGTTCAAAAAAAAAGAAGTTAACAAGCCTTTGGATTATAGTTCTCCCCCCCTGTCCCCGGTTTAATTTCCCCCTGACCACCAAACCATGTTATCCGCCTGGGATTCTTACAATCCATAAATCACCTATTTCCCCCAACTCCTTGCTGGTTTTTTCTTTTCTTTTTTTTTTTTCCCTTTCATAAACATTTTTAGAACACTTAACTTCAGATCTGTAATAAAACTCCCCCCATTGTTCTTTCCAAATTGTAGTCCAGTTTCCTCTTGTTCCGCTGCTGAAACGTTCTAATTCAGAAGCTTAGTAAGTCTGCAGGGATTATTATTATTCAGGAACAAAAACTTGCGTTCAGTCCCTTCCTTTCTTCAATAGAAAATTCTATTGTCTCCTTTAGCTGAACACCCTGTAGACAAAATATTGTTTCCGTTTCGCAGCTTTCCCAGAAGATAACCAGTCCTGTAAAATTCCAATGGTGTTCTTTTTCACTTACGACCATCTTTGTAATGTCCCGAAACTCCTCTAGGGGGATTGTTATAACTTTGTCTTCTCTAGTCCAAAAGTCCGATTGTTATCCATATTTTCGCCATTTTGTATCCAAGTTTTAACAAATTGTAGAAAATTGTAACAAATTTAGCCAGCAAAGTTCTCATAATAAAATCCTCTCTGCTTTCCGACTTTGACAGCTACTTTGACAGCTGTCAAAATCTCCGACTCTTTTCACCAGGCTCTCTCTTCAATCACCCCGGTTCCCAGGGGGGGGGGTTACGTTTCTTCTCCCTCAGTTCATCCTCCAGCACAGTTCTTATAATTCCCCATCGTGAAATTCTTAGTTTTTATCAGCAATACAAATCTTTTTGGACCTTGGTTGCCCCGTCCTTGTCTTGAAAGGTTTACAATAGGGGGGGGGACTGACTTCCTTTTTGGATCCCCCCCCGCTCGTATCCAATTCAAAAAGAAATTCTTTTTTTCCTCCTTTTAAACCCAGTTTCCAAATTACTCACGGGTTGTTGTCTAAAAGTCCGAATTTTCAATAGAAGAAGTCAGCGCTCTCCGCCGGATGGCATGCGGCTGCGCTCGGCAGGGATAGCAGAGGACTCAAAGCACCACGCTTCTCCCCGGCACCCGATCCTTAGCCTTTAAAAAGGCTCCTTCACGAGTCGGGAGGGCGCTAGCGGTGCCAGCCGAGTCTCCATGTCCACGACCCTCGTGGCCGTGGTTTTTAAGGGTCCCCGCATCGCCGGTGCGGTAGGACCCAGCCCCTGCCGAGCAGACTCCCTCCGGAGCTCGGAGGGAGTCCGCCATTCGGCGATGGCGCCAACCCGGAAGTCAGTGTCTGCAACTTATTTAACTGTCAGGGGTCCTTTACCTTTACCACTATTAAATATAAATTAACTTAAATAACGATTACTTAAATAACGATTACAAAATATTTGCTGATATCCTAGCCAACAGATTAAAAAGAGTACTGAATGAAATTATATATAAGAATCAAGTGGGCTTTCTACTAGGCAGACACATGTGCAATAATATGAGAAATATAATAGATATATTAGAATATTTGGAAGTAAGAACAACAACAACAAAAAGATATATTGATGCTGGTAGATGCCAAGAAGGCCTTTGATAACATCTCTTGGAGATTTATGAAAAAAACTATAGAAGCCACAGGACTCGGAGAAAATTTCAGCAGGGGTATTGAGGCGATATACAGAAATCAGAGAGCCAAATTGATATTAAATAATGAGATAACAGAAGAATTTAAGATAAGTAAGGGGACCAGGCAAGGCTGCCCCCTCTCACCTTTATTGTTCATTATGGTACTAGAACTCCTAGTGATTGCAATAAGGAAAGATCGAGACATAAAAGGTGGGGAAGATATCGCACACGATAAAGGCATTTGCGGATGACCTGATATTAACCACTGAAAATCCAGAGGAAAGCGTACAAAATAATAGAAAAGATCCTCGAATTTGGAAAAGTGGCAGGATTTAAGTTAAATAAAAATAAGACCAACATGCTAGCAAAGAATACAAGAAAAAGAAGAATTACAGAAGAGCTCAGGACTAACGATAGTAAATAAGACTAAAGACTTGGGAATCTGGCTGACGAATAAAAATAGCAATCTATTTGAGGATAATTATATAAAAATATGGAAAGAAATTAAAAGAGATCTGGAGATTTGTAACAGGTTAAAATTATTATTCTGTGGTAGGATATCAGTAGTGAAAATGAATGTGCTTCCCAAAAGGATGTTTTTATTTCAAATGATACCAATAATTGGAGGGGTAAGATGCTTTAAATCATGGCAGAGAGATATATCAAGATTCATTTAGCAGTACAAAAAGCCAAGAATTAAACATAAATTATTAATAGATAAGAAAAATAGAGGTGGATTGGCACCACCTGATCAAAATTTGTATTATGATTCAGTCTGTCTAAATTGGTTAAAAGAATGGACGATACTGCAAAATGCAGATTTATTGGATTTAGAAGGGTTTGACAACCGTGATGTGTGGCATGCCTACTTAGGTCATGAAAAGGTGAAAGTCCACAGAGGATTTCTTAACCATATTGTAAGAAAGTTGATATATAGAGTCTGTGAAAAGTACAAAGAATTATTAGAACCTAAAATGCTCTGGCGGCTTTGGCCTTTGGAGGCGATAGCAGTGAAAAGAAAAAATACAGAATCAAATTGGGCACATAAAAGGATCTGCTAAAAGAAAAAGATAACAAATTGAAATTGGAAAAATATGAGGAAGTAAAACATCACCTAACAGGGTGGATTCAGTACTACCAATTAAACGAAGTGTTCAGAACAGATAACAAAAAAAGGTTTTGCAAGAGAAATTTCAATATTGGACAAAGAATTATTACAAAATAAGACAAAGGTAATCTCTAAAATGTATGAAACTTTACTAGAGTGGGAGGAGAAGGATGAACAAGTAAAAGAGGTAATGATTAAATGGGCAATGGACATAGGCAAACCTACCGTATTTTTCACCCCATAGGATGCACCGGCCCATAGGACGCACCAAGTTTTTTGGGGGGGGAAATAAAGAAAAACATTTTTATTTCCCCCCCCCGGCGCTTGTGGGGCCAGCAGCGGGGAGAAGCGCTCTTCTCCCCACCGCCCGCCTTCAGATCAGGTCCGGGGACAGCGGGAAGACGCGCTGCGCCTCCCAGCTGTCCCTGGAGCTTGTGGGGAGACAGCGGGATGGCGGCGTTCCGCCTCCCTCTGTCCCCCCGACCTTGTGGGGCTGGCGCTGGGGCTCTCCTGAAGCCTGGAGAGCGAGAGGGGTCGGTGCGCACCGACCCCTCTCGCTCTCCAGGCTTCAGCGAAAGCCTGCATTCGCCCCATAGGACACACACACATTTCCCCTTCATTTTTGGAGGGGAAAAAGTGCGTCCTATAGGGCGAAAAATAAGGTATTCAGTTATCATCATGGGGGAGATTATGGAAAGAGAATTGGAGATTTACAGCTTGTGAGGCTGGGTGGGATTGAGTGTGGGTATGTATGAATATTTTTAAGGATTGTATGAAATGTATGTTTATATATTCGTACCATGTATGTATTAATGTTGAATTATTTTAATAAATTTGTTAAAGATGTTTTATAGATGGTATTTAACACTGAGCAAAATATTTAAAATGTATAAACAAAATCTAAATTGTGTTGGAGGTGCAATCAGGCATCGGAGACGCTCCTACATATGTGGTGGACCTGTGATAAAATCAAGAGCTTCTGGGATTTGGTATATGAAGAGATGAAGAAAATACTTAAACAAACTTTTGTAAAAAAAACCAGAAGCTTTTCTATTGGGAATATTAGATTCAGATATTGCTAGGGAAAACACAAAAATATTCCTGTATTCAATATTGGTGGCGAGAATCCTAATTGCCAAAAACTGGAAAAACTAGTCAGACCAACAAAAATGAATGACAAGAAAAATTATTTGATAACCTAGAGCTGGCTAGAATGACAGATGCAGTTAGGGGTCAGTCTAAACAAAAATTTCAAAAGGAATGGGGAAAATATAGAGATTATCATAAAAAGCGGTGCCCTCAAATTAATACATGGACTTGTTTTGATTAACTTTTGCAAAACAAATTAAGGTATAAAAGTCTAAAATAGAAAGAAAAGTAGGGAAAACGGAATGAGAAGGAAACAGTTTATTAAATATGAAAGTAGACCTGCGTTGAGGACGAAGGAAGTCAATTAGGAGAAAACAAGAAGTGAAATATGGTTATATGTTTGTTTAGTATTTGTATCTATATTCATACTTGTATTTGTATTCTCTTGTTAGGTTTATTTTTTTTTAGTGTTGTGAGTGTTTGTGTTGCAACAACAACAACAACAGCAGCAGCATTAAAAGGCCTGAACGGCCTTAAACTGCTGGTCATGTTTATTTCCTCAAGTTTTAAGGAGGCTAGTTGGCACAGATCTGCCCTGAAACTTTATTATCCCGAAGTCAAAACTGTTGTGAATCTATACAGTGAATTCCTTATAATATGTGACACATACAATGCTTCACTTTTCTCAGAATAACCTATATACTTTAGCTGCAGTCATTGAACCCTTTTACCCAAGGAATAAGAGGGTTATGGCTTGTAGCCCAAATACCTTAAAACAGGAAATAATGATGTGCTTTGTTGCAGTTTGTAGGACTTAATATCATATAGAGCAGAGCTTTCCAAACTGTGTTGCAACACGTTAGCGTGTCCATTTCAGTGTATAGTTGTGTCACGTGACTGTTCCCCACACTTCTTACAGGGCTGGAAAAAGGAGTTAGTTTAATCTCTGGTTTGCTAGTAAAACTGAATTACTATGTCGTGAAATGTTGATGCATGTCTAAAAAGTTTGTCACCAACAAGAGAAGTTTGGGAAGCTCTGATATAGAGCATAACTCTTTTGGAAGGAAAATTAAAAAGCAACAATTAGAGAGAAGTGAACTTCATTTGATTGCTAATTGCCCAAATAGGAATTGGGACAATAACTGTAAATAACTGTAATTTATGTTGCTTCTATAGAATGGCATTTGTGGAGACTGCAAAGCGGAAGAGAGAAAGTACAATGAAAACAACATATTCCCTCAGAAAAATGTAGGCTTACAAAAAGAATTGGTTACTTTCCCTCCTAACATTTATCATTTATTTGGTGCTAACAGTTGGACTAATGCAGGGATTCCCAAACTTGGGTGTGTGTTGGTAGCTGTTTTTCGATTACAACTCCCATCGTCCCTAGCTAGCAGGACCAGTAGTCAGGGCTGATGGGAATTGAAGTCCAA
Organism: Podarcis pityusensis; assembly: GCF_964106645.2. Taxonomy (NCBI): domain Eukaryota; kingdom Metazoa; phylum Chordata; class Lepidosauria; order Squamata; family Lacertidae; genus Podarcis; species Podarcis pityusensis. Next base: position 934,029 of record NC_138044.1, on the reverse strand, counting down.
AAACAGCTGGAGATCCAAGTTTGGGAATCCCCGGGATAAAAAGCAAAATTGTGGACTGTAACATGCAGCTAACGCTGAGCAAACAAGCTGTTAGCATTTTAAAGAAACACAGCCTGGCGCATAAGCTCTAACTTTGTCCTCTTCCCAGCAGCAGAATAAACATTTTTATTTTCCTGGGCATTTCAGCTGCAGGTGGCTGCAGTGCTCAGCCGGGGGCGGTGGTATTTTGTACTGGGGGTTGGGACTTTTTTGGGATGAGCACTTTTAGTATTTTATTGCCTTTTTTTTGTTTTATTGTAAATAGCTTTGGAGTGCCTCTGAATGTATGAAATGATATATAAATTAGCTAACTAGCTCATTTAGTAATACTACTTCAGTTAGCTTTTAATCTTTATTTATTATGAGATGTATTCTACATGAAATGCTTGCCATTAATATAGAAGGTTCTGAACAAGAAGGAATTGTGACGACCATTTCACGCAGGGGTTCTGTTCCCAGCCTCTGTGTGTGATGGCAGAAGGCGAATAAAGGTACCCCAGCCTGCCTTGCTCTCTTCTGGGTCCAAAAGGACCTGTGCGTTGGCGATCGCTCATCAGTTGAATGCACCTCAGATTGTAGCCAACTGTACATGAATAACATTGGGTTGGAATTGCTAATTTTACTATGTTTTTATATATGCTCAGGGTGGCTAGGGAAACCCAGCCAGGTAGGTAGGGAATAATAATAATAATAATAATAATAATAATAATAATAATATAACAACAACAATAATTATAATAATAAAAATATAGTTCTCCACATTTGCATATGAATATATTTCAGTTGCTGCTGTCACTAAATTTGCTACTTATAATATAGAAGGGAAATAATTCCTCAGAAGCCTCACCTGGATGCTACCAGAGCAAGTGCTGAGGATCCTACTGTGACAAGCTAGGGATAGTGCTAAATAATGTTGATTACCGTAAAAATGGGCTCTGGATAGCCATTTCACAGTGTCTTCCCACTTGAAATGGGGTAAATAAGATCCTAGTGCTTAAGATTGCCTGAAGCATCATTATTGTAAGGTTTTGCCAGATTTTCAGGCTTCATAAGATGAAGTAGACTTTTTAACATTTTGACAAAATGCTTAGTGAAAGGTAGTCAGAATATTCTAAAGATCAAATGTCTGCTTTAATGGATTGCTCCTACAGGCCTAATAGCTGAACATAAGACTTTATTTTTCTTTTGTGTGCCGAGTAAATCAACCTTGTGCAGTAGTTCTCTTTATGAGAAGGCTAAGTATCTTTTTACATACATTGTTTTTAAATTCAAGAGAACAAAAATCAAAAGACATTGCCCGTTATTGTCTTCCTGTAAGGTGTATGGTTTCTTAGTTCAATATTCAGGCAGATCATAACACATCATTGTTTTTTACAGCTCGCGTCATTTCAAGCCTCTAACTCTACAAAGACTGCAACCTCCAAAATTGCCTCTATCCCTTTGAGTATTGTTAATGTTGATGTTAATGTTAATGTTGTTCTCTGAATGAACCAAATTTTTGGTGTTAGCACACAGTGATATTTAGCACTTTAAAAGTGTGTACCAATATTTTAAAAATGGTGTAAGCATCAGTATCATCATTTAGTGCAGAGGTTTTCAACCTTTTTGAGTCCACGGCTCCTTTGACCAACTCCATTCTTTGTGGGGCCCAGGGGCCTACTTATGTCCCCCCTTGCCTGCAGAGCTGGCAGCCCCTCACCCTTTTTCGAACACCCTCCCTTGTGGAGTGTTCCCTCAGTCTCCTCTCCTCTCCCCTCTCCCAGGGAAGCCTCTGGGCAGCTGCTGTCTCTGGTCTCTGAGCTGCCCCCCCCCGCCACAAAGAGAGATGCCTCCTCACACTGCCCCACAGGGGCTGGGGAATCACCCCCTGGCCAGCCAAAGGTGCACCATTCGCCTGGGGAGCTTATAGCCAGGGCTGCTGCAACAAACAGCTGCGCAAGCCTTGGGGAGGCAGAGAGGCAAGAGGGCATCACAGGAGGGAGGGAAGGAAGGAAGGAAGGAAAGAGGGACAGAGGCCAGGGTTGCCCACTGCTCCCCTGACCATCCTTCAAGGCACCCCAGGGGGCCACGACACACTGGTTGAAAACCACTGATTTAGTGAAGTAGAGATAATATAGCCAATCTGAGTCAGTAAAGGGCACTTATAAATAAAAGTGGGACTATTTCTGTTATGTTTACTGTGCCTATTTGAGCTTCCTTTGCAAGTTCCAGAAGCACCTCATCATAAGAGTGTTCTTGATTCAGTTCTTTGCCGTGGGAACTATGGGATTTACATTACGTTTTGTGTTTTGTTTTTTTGTAATTAAAAATACTCTCTCCAGTTTCCTGATACGATGGACAATGATTTATTGTTGTTCCTCAACTTTCCAAATAGTAATAAAGCTGTGACATCCGTTTTAAATGTTACGCTTTCTTACATACACTAACAAAAATGTTTCCAAAGTTTTGTGTGCTAAAATGTCTTATTGAAATTACTTGAGCCGAATTGCATGTGGAATCTGAAGGAGTCTTCCTAGTTGTTTCCCTCAGATGGATTTCATGTGAGGAACAAGCATCTTTCCAAAGATGCAGGCCTTTTTCTCTCTCCCCTGGTGGGCAGTTGTGCTGATTTCGGCCACAGAAATTGTGCTAGCAAATACTGTCTGCAATACTTGGATCACTTCCTGCAGAATTGCCCCAAACTGCTCAGTTTGAGGCTTCCCAGCCTCCTGTTATAGGAGATCATCTGGCTGTGTTGCCTCATAAAATTTTTAGATAAACCATAGAGGTGCATAGTAGAATGCGAGACATAGAACTTAATATTTTTGAGTAAAATGCTTCTGACTCAAGAGGCTGAGCACATTGCTTTATAGATCCTTCTTTAAAGAGCAGATTTAGAAGTGCAGATAACTTTGCTTAATATTGATTTTGACACATTGCCCAGAGCTGCTTTGAAATAGTAATTCTCCCCTGGAATTCAACTAGTGTCCCTGCAGCGACTCTCTTGTAAGAGCGTGTATTTAATGTTTCTCCCTCTACATTTTTAAAAGCAATAAACTTCTTAGAATTTTTTATACTTTATCAAAATAAACATGATGATATTCTATTCTTGCTTTTACACAACAAAGTCAGGGAGCCTAGAGAATTCTTTAATAATAGCAAGTTCTTTCCTCACTCATAATTACCTCTGCTGTAGAGACTCAAAGGAAACAAATGTAATATTCTTGTCATAAAAGTGGAGCCTTTTGCACTGTTCAGCGTTTTGACACTGAACGAAATCCCATAGTTAGAAAAACGTATATATTTTGAAGTTGAAGGCAATAGAGACTCGCAGTGCCTAAATTTTAGACCAGTTGTTAGAACCATATTAATTCATGACTGAATGGTTTTCTTTAATGGAACAACTGTGAACTGTTAAAAGAGTTCATAAACTGGCCACTTTACCAGAACTGTGAAATGTAGAAAGCAGTTCCCTATTGGTTATTTAAAAATAATGCTGGGAAGGGCAGGATGGCTGCTTCTTTCTCTCTTGGGGTGGGGGCACACGTCTTGTACCTTTCTCCTGTTGAACTCTTTATTTGAAATAAATAAAATGCCATGGTTTAGTGCCCTCTTATTGCAGAGATGAAGGATAAATTGATAGGCTCTGTGAACTCTTGCCCTAGTCTAGAATGCTCTTGGAACAGGTGCTGGCCCACACCCTCTCAAAGGGCTCGCAGCCTTTCCATTTTGAAGAGTGGTGTGATGTTTACTGTTCTCTAATTACTTTTGTTGCTTCATCTGTGAACTTTGAGAATTCTCTTTATTATTAAATGAGAAACGTCCTTCAGCCTTTTGAATGGACATGAAACTGAACCTGTACTCTTAAGTTGTTTGGGAGGGGATGGGTGCCAAGTAACTGGGATTGCTTTTTCAGACTGTGTGTTTGTATGTATTTGCAAAGTGACGTGCAGGGGACTGGAACCCGGGCATCTGCTTGTCAGTGTCTGCCTCTTGAGTCAGCAGTCTGCTCCTGGCTCAAGTGGGTGTAGGACAGCTCAAGTTCCAAATTTTCCCCTTTCCTATGAACCAGCTGCTGTCCATATTACTACTAGAGAGTGACTCTGAGCATGCTGTGAATTTGAATGTGTGCCAGGGAGGAGAGGAAATCTTTTTTAAAAAGGAAAAATTTTGGAATAATGGAATAGAATATGTGTGCTCACTGCAAGATTCTAAGGACTATTACACTTTTTGGTTTGCAAAATGTCAGAGCCAACTGGGGCAAGCTGGCTTGCGGAATAATTTGAAAAAAGATGGATGTTTTTGGTCTGCAAAATATATTTTCACTTGATTGCTTGTTCAGAAATCGTCAGTGTTCTTCAAGCTGCCCCTCCATAGAGATCTAGAGGCAACTCCTAGGCATGTCTGTGAGTTGGTTGAATGAGCTGCTGAAGGAACGGGCCTGTGATATCCATAAACAATTTTCACCTGAAGTACTTACTTCTGAGCAGCTAGGTATAAAGAGCATTGTGTAAGGGAAGGGGGCGGGAGTTAATAGATTTGTAATGTGATGCAGCTGTGCTTTCATCTTCTTGTCTTTCATCACCGTTGCCCTGATGCTGCAACACACATGAATTAATCTATACAAGGGCAGACTTGAATTTTCAGTCCAAAAATAGTGCCCTGATATATCCCACTGTTTCCAGATAAGATCCATCTAGTCCAGCATCTTTCCCCCCACAATGGAGGTCCACCAGTTACAACAGCCCTAATGCTCAGTTGTAAACTGTCTCTGTACATGAAGATTCCTTTTAGACGTCATGACCAATAGTCTGTAAACTTGTTCACCTTGGATATGTCCAATTTTTCTTTGAAATGCATCTAAGCAGCCCATCAACCCATCTTATTATAAAGAATTATATTAACTACCCTGTGTGAAGAACTATTTCCTTTTGTCTGTTTTGAATTTACTCCCATTGGGTGACCTTTCATTTCATTGGGCGACCTTTCATTTTAAAGCTAGATTAGGGGGAGAGAAAATTCTCTGCTTTCACTTCCTCCATACCATGCATAATTTTACAACTATCATGCCGCTGTGAGTTGTCTTTTTTGAAACTAAACCACCTCCGTAATTTAGGCTTGCATCATGTGGAAAGGGCTAAAACCCCTCTATGTTTTCATTTTTGGGATGGCCACACCATACATTAAAGGCATTACGATACGGACAGTTTTATTCTCGTTTTCATAATAAACATTATCATGTAATTTGCCCTTTTCAGTGCTGCTGTACACAGTCTCTCTCCTAGATAGTCACTGCCGATTCAGACTTCATCACTTTTAAGAGTGAAGTAGAATATTTTTGCTCTAATGTGCATCACATTATCTTTTCTTAAACTGAACCTCATCTGCCATTTTACTGCACATTTGCTCCATTTGGAGAGATGCTTAACAGTCTGCTTGAATTTTCACTATTCTTGAGTAATTTGGTTTGATTTGCAACGCTGGCTACCTCACCTGTCACCACTGGCTCTAATTGTGAACAAGTTACTTAGCATTGGTCTCAATGCTGATTCCTCAGGACCTGACTGTTAACTTTTCAAACAGTTGTTGGTATCCAGCATATTCCACAGTGCAGTCTAGCAAAGAATTCCTCCAGCCTTCCTCTTTAGAGAAGTCCTCTTCAGTCTTCCTGTTTAAATCCTTTGCCATCCAACAATCTTGACTGCCTCACCAACTGATTTCCTGCTTCCAAATTTTAACATATGTTTTTGTTGTTGGTAGTGATATTTTTAGCAGTGTGCTCCTCAAAGCCCACTTCCGCAATAAATCCATGATATTCACATCCTTGTTAGCTGCTTGTTCTTCTCCACCCACTTTGCTCCCTTCCCAGTACAGTGGCAGCGGGAGGCCCCATTACCTAAAGTGGTGCTTCAGGTTAAGAACAGTTTCAGGTTAAGAACAGACCTCCAGAACGAATTAAGTTCTTAACCCGAGGTACCACTGTATTGAAATTCTGCTTGAAGCTCCCTGGTACAGGGGCCTGTTGCTTTTGATTATGGAACTCTGAAAAGCTCCAGCTACTTTGTTAGCTGTGTATGAATATTATTTACATTATTGTCACTAAAAAAGAAAAAAGACCAGCCATGGTATCTCATTCTAGAAGTTCTAAGCTTTAGGGCACCATTAGTAAAACCCTGTTACTGCTTTTCAGTCTGATTTGTGGGAAACCTGCTCCTTGACAGAAACAAGGTAATTAGTTAGTCCCAGAGAATCCATGAAAAACTCTTGGCCTCCTAGTCTTTGATTTTCTCACTCAACAACCTGTGCTTAATCTTTGTTGCCAGAGAAGAAGAAGGTATCCCTGTGTGCAAGATCTTGGTGATGGAGTGTGTTTCAGACTCCCAGTTGGGCCAGGCAGAGCTTACTATACTAAAACATTTATGTAGAGTTCTTCGTACATCAGAAATGAGTAGTGGATTCTTTTTCTTTCCTTTGCAGACTCTGTTTAATCAGTTTGGAAAATCTAAGCGATGACTTTTAGCTCTTAGAGGATTAAGAACCAGAGCTGCTTTTTGTGGCAAGTTGTATATATTAAAGTCAGCCCTACATTAGTAAATAAACTCTGTTACCATAATCATCGTACTTAGTGTAAGCGCTTCTTGGGTGAATATTAAAGATCTGTTAATCTTTATGGTATTTATAGGATAATTTTTTAACTCGCTTGAGCTTCTTACTGCTTTCACAGGTCAATTACTCCAATTAATAACATCTTGTCAGCTATAAGAACATTATCATCCAACAGTACAGTGCAGATTGTAATTTTTTTACCTGCTTGATTTGATTCTTCAGACTTTCTTCTCCCTTAGTGATTGAGGCTTGAGGTTTAATTCTTCTTATTTGATGTCTCACTTCATAGCCTCCATGAAGTCCCCGCATATGGGATCTGCACTAATGTGAAGCTGACTACTTTTGAATATTCTAGAGCAGGCATCCCCAACCTGCAGCCCTCCAGATGTTTTGGCCTACAACTCCCATGATCCCTAGCTAACAGGACCTGTGGTCAGGGATGATGGGAATTGTAGTCCAAAACATCTGGAGGGCTGAAGGTTGGAGGTGCCTGTTCCAGAGCTTTAACCAGTGTCCCTCCCTCAGGAGGTGGTCGCTAGCATGTACAACTGACCTTCCCCGCTCAGTTCGCTTCTTAGCACTGCATTGGCAGTGGCTGGTAGAACATCCTTCATGACCGCATACCTTCTGTGACGTTGGTGTGCTGTTCTTTGTGAGCCTTCCAGTTTTTCTCATCTCTGGTTTGCATCCCCCATTTTATATCTATGGGTTTCAACTTCACTGGCTTTGTGCTGCAGCATAGCAGATCTCATTTGAAAACAGTGTTTGAAACTAACCAGGCGCCAGGCGCTTTTTGTGACTCGGGAGCACCCTCTGGCAGCCAAGTGATTTCCTGTCACAAGGTTTGCGACTGAAATCTCCACCACGGGAGGGTGAGGGCAGTGTCCCTGACTGACCGCAAAAGCTGAAAAGTTGTTATAAGCTATTGAGCTTCTACAATTCCCTTTGAACTCCTCATGAAGCCTTTGGATGCGCTGAAGAGGGAATCTTACTCCATTGTGGTCTCTTTGCATAAGTAAACAAACAAGCTGCAACTTTTCGCCTGGTTGTATGGATTGCTTCTCTCTTGGGGGCAGGAGGGGAGCTCAGGCTGATAGTAAATCACAAACTTTGTTATAAAAGTAGTGTTTTTAAAAAAGTGTTTTCTCTCCTTCAAGAAGTAAGAAAATGACAAGTTTTGCCCCTCGCTCTGTGTTTACCTTGCTGTGCAAGGAAGGTCTCCTGTAGGGCAGATAATTCCTGCCCCCTTTTAAATGTGTTCTACGTGTGTGTGTGTGTGTGTGTGTGTGTGTGTATGTATTAGTATATGGGGATGTAGCAGTTCTGTTGAGGACTAAGCCTTGCGTTGGTGTGTGTGTTAAAAGCATACTGCAAGCATAAAAGTAGGGATTTTAGTGCATGATTTCTAAACCACCAATGCATCCCACCAGCCATGCATAGTGGCCCTTTTTTCTGCTGCCTGCCTCCAGTTGCAAGAACTGGTGTAGTAATTACCCTCCTGGCTACAGTGCATGTCTGGTGGGCTGCATTCAGCTTGGTGGGCGGGCCATCAGATGTGTAGGCATGTAATATGTGCTTTTGTTAGTACAGAATGAGGAAATGGTAGTTACTCCAGATTAATTTGCTCAAAATACAAAGGTATGATATGAGGTGCTCCTTTTATTTTTCATGCTTTCTTTTTGGAATGGTTAATTGCTTCCATTTTTCAAAAGGCCACAAAAGAAACTTTAAATAATCCAAGGGAATCAAAACAGCATTTCAGCAGGGGGCTGGTCCACTGTCCTTCAGACCTTGTGGGGGGCCGGGCTATATTTTTTTTGGGGGGGGGAAATGAACAAATTCCTATGCCCCACAAATAACTCAGAGATGCATTTTAAATAAAAGCACACATTCTACTCATGTAAAAACACTAGGCAGGCCCCACAAATATCCCAGAGATGCATTTTAAATAAAAGGACACATTCTACTCATGTAAAAACACACTGATTCCCGGACCGTCTGTGGGCCGGATTGAGAAGGTGATTGGGCCAGATCTGGCCCCCGGGCCTTAGTTTGCCTGCCCATGGTGTATATTATAGTACATTTCAAAATGGATCTTTTAGAGCTGGAAAAGATTCAGAAAAGGGCAACCAAAATGATTGTGCAACTGGAACAACTCCCCATGAGTAAAGTTTACAACAATTAGGGATTTTTAGTTTAGAAAAATTATGCTGGGTGTGGTGTGAAGAAAGGGGATACAGACATGTTTCCTTCTCTCATAACACTGGAATCTGAGGTCATTCAATGAAATTGAACCACTTTGTGAGGTGAACCCGAAAAGTGGTGTATAAATAAATAAAGTAAATTGAATATTGGAAGATTTAGGACTGACAAAAGGAAATACAACTTCATGCAGTGCATACTTAACCTTTTGGAATTTACTGCAGTAAAATGTAGTGATGGCCACTAACTTGAATGGTTTTAAAAAGGATTTAGCCATGAATTTGTCTACTGATGGCTATTAGCCATCATGGCTGGGTATTACCTCTAGTATCTGAACTGGACTGCCTCTGAATGCCAACTGCTGGGGGGCACAGGTGAGGAGAGTGCTATTCTCCCTCCTTGTGTCCCGCAAATAGGCTTCCCCTAGGAATCTGGCTGGCCACTATGGGAACAGAATGCTGGGCTGGGTGAGCCTTTGGCCTGATCCAGTAGGCCCGCTCTTATGCTCTTACGTACTGTTGCTCTCTCTTATGTACTGTAGGCGCAAGGCTGGTTGTGGATCAGCTAATACATGTTCCCCAGACCACAAACACTGGTGTATCAGTATGGTCAGTGTTGCCATGTACTGGGCATGGAATGGAAGAAATGAATAATCAAGAGGAGTTGTATATTACTCAGTTACTGTGATAAAATAAAATGCATTCAGTTTTGTCTTATGGAGCATTGCTGCTTCAGGGATGTTCACTGCTCCTGTGGCCTCTTTAAGTAATAAACGTACGTAGAAATGTGAGTAAAATAATTTATCTTGTGGGAGTGGAGTCTTCTGTGGGAATACAATCTCAAACTGAAAACTAATAAAAACACAAGGAGAGACTACAAAAATTACAAGATATATTCCGATTAGTTTTTAAGCTCTCTTTAGTCAAACAGGCAGTGAGATTCCAACCATTTTCAGTTAGGGATAGCTGTTAACAGTGTATTTTTAAGACTTTCCATCTTCCTCCTTCCCACCAGCGGCCAGATTTTGCTTTTCTCTTAAAATTTCATACTGTAGGTCTAGGGAAAGCTAAGCGGAAAATTTGATTCAGTGACCAAATCATGAGTGTCTGCAGAAAATCTCACCTGGATGCTAATTCTGACATTCATGCTATGCTAGGAAAATTTTAAGAAAAAGCCTAGTGTAGCACTCAGCTGCTGAAAGATATTTCTTCAGTTATCTAGGAACATTGAAGTGTAGTCTTCAGGGTTTTCCTCTCTTATGGCTTCCCCTTGTATACATGTAAGATGAAACTTCTCCTGGCAAAAGCAGCAATCACAGCAGCTCTTTGAGGATCTAATAAGTCCCCCAAGGAGTTGCTGTTCTAGTTACTTTCCTTTCTTTTCAGTGGAAAACTAATTCTTTCTCATGGAGGACAGCAACTTGTGTAATATTCTTGGGTATACAACACACCGCAGAGAGTTTCGTGTTGGCTAATGCAACTGTATTTATAACTCTCAAAGACATAGCTGTCCCTTTGAATCGCTGCTGGTGTAAGAAAGTTTCAAGGAAGGGGCTTCCTTTTGTATACGTGTTACTTTTCCACGACCCTTTAATGGATAAGAAAAATGGAGCAATGAAGGCCCTTTATCTTCAGACATTCTGCAGTAACTGCATGCAGTACTTTAGTATCTTTCACACTACTGGTACCAGCAGCCAGCAAAGATGGGAATCTAATTCAGTGTTGAGGTGCACATTCATTAGTATACAAACGTAAGGGCTATAACAGGTGTTTCTGTCTTCAAGCACATTGTAAAATAATCTAAAAAGTACATAGGTAGCCAGGTGGAATATGGATGACTCTAATGTCTACTGCAGTGGGTCTTGGGTGTGTTTGCTTTCATTGTAATGGTACACACAGTCTGAGACATACCTCATCTCCTTTTCTTATAGTATCATCTCTCAAAAAATTTTTTTTCCAAGGCTGAGAAAGCTATAATCCAGGGCAACAGAGCTGATAGCCAATTGCTGAGCCAACTCCAAGAAAGACTGAAATTTGTGTGAGGCGAAAACACTTTGGGACCCCTCTTCCTTGAGCTACTTCCTCTCTTAAAGCAGACACCATGCTTTTTGTCCACCAAAGAAACGCTGGTGTGTGCTTTACAGCACAAGTACATAAACAACTTTTCAGATTTTTAGGCTCCATTTGAGCTGCTTCATTATTGCAGCCCTGGGAATAGAAACTGCCCATAATGTGATGTGTTTGCTGCCCCACCCCGCTAGGATTTACTTCTGAACTTTTTCAGCCCTCCTGTTTTATATTGATAAGACCTGTTACATCAGGTTTATAGTGCTTTCCCTCCAAATACCAGTTTGTTTATGCACATAGCTATGCATCACTGCCAGCAGATTTTTTTGTTCAGCATATAGGTTCAAGTACATACAAGTCATTGTTAGTGGCAGGAAGTGTTGCATCTGCATGAACAATATATGGTATTTTTACAGTGTTTGTTTGTTTGTTTATTATATCCTGCCTTTCCCCCAGAGCAGAGACTCAAGGCAGTTCACGGAAATGAAAATAAACATGCATTAAAAAAAATATTAATTGAGACACAAATTTAATATTCCCACAGAATGTAGATGTAGTAGTAGTAGTAAGAATTTATTACTTAAAAACTTCCTGATACAGGACTGCCTTCAGATTCCTATGGAAAGTCATATAATTTCTTTGACATCTGATGGGGGGGGGGGGGCGTTCCACCAGACAGGCACCACTGGCGAGAAGGCCCTCTGCCAGGTTCCCAATAACTTCACTTCTTGCAGTGAGGGAACTACCAGAAAGCCCTCAAGAGTTAGATCTCAGTGTCCAAGCTAAGCAATGTGGGTGGAAATGCTCCTTTAGGTATACTGGGCCAAGGCTGTTTAAAGGTCAGCACCAACACTTTGAATTGTGCTTGGAAACATCCTGGGAGTCAGTCTTTCAAAACCAGTGTTATATGGTCTTGGCAGCCACTCCCAGTCACCAGTCTGGGAGTCACATTCTGGATTAGTTGTTTCTGAGTCACCCTCAAAGGTAGCCCCACACAGAGCTCATTGCAGTAGTAGTCCAAGTGGGAAATTACCAGAACATGCACCACTCTGGTGAGACAGTGTGCAGGCAGGGATGGTCTCAGATGGAGCTGGTAGACAGCTGCCCTGGACACAGAATTAAAGTGTGACACCATGGACAGCTTTGAATCCAAAATGACTCCCAGGCTGCGTACCTGGTCTTTCAGGGGCACAGTTACCCCATTCAGGACCAGTTATTCCCTCGCACCTGCCCGCCCCCTGTCTGCCAAAAACAGTCCTTCTGTCTTGTTGGGATTCAGTTAATTATATCCAAACTTGCATTGTATGCACAGTGCTCAGGGCAGCTTCCAACTGTTTTTAAAAAATAAAATCCAACAAATTAACACAGTAGTCAAACAGTAACAAAAATTTACAACACTAGAGCAGTCAAGTACAGCAAATAAATCCAATATGAAAATGAAGGAGTTGGTCCCATCCACCAGGTCAAATACCTTCTGGATAGGTCTTGGCCAGGCTGCAGAAAGCAAGATAGCTGAACCTCCTCAGTTTGGGACTTCTGCAGCCTCAGTGTGGACAAACGGCCTTCTTCTGCATCTTGGGAGGAGCTTCCCATGATCTCGGCACCACCCCTTTAGTATCTGAGCCCATTATATTTGGGACTAATCACAACAGTTTGCTAATTCATTTCCAGGTACAATTCAATCAAATTATAAAATGGTTGTAATAAGCTCGCATAGACAAGTACTGTACCCACTAAAACCTTTGTTGCCACCGTCTGAACAGAGAACAAAAGGCACCAAATTAGTTGTTGTTTAAGGTCCAATTCCTTCTCTGACATGAATGCCAAAAGAAGCTTTACTTTGAGATTCAGCTTTTTAAAATAACTTTTAAAAGGTCTTCTCTGTTTAATGAAATGCAAGATGGAGATCTAGATTCTGCCATTTTACACTGTTGGGACCAATAATAAACATTTTAACTTTAACCATTGTAGTTTGGTGTGGAGAGCAAAATGTTAGGTGTATTTTAGTATAAAAAGCAAGTCTGACTATTTCTGGCAAATAGCTGCTGCCCTTCTCCACCACCCATATGTGTGTGGTGTTCAGTAATCTGAAGTTACCTGCATAAAGTCTTCAGAGAGATGAAACTTTCGTGCTGTTACAAAACACAAAATATAAAATCCAAATCGGAGTGAGCACTAAAGTGAAGATTTCTTTCTTGCACTTTTCTTTTTTTTTCTTGTAAATGATATGGGCAGCTTTAAAACAAACAAGCAAAAGCACTAAAATTTGAGTAAAATGTGGAAGGGTCATTTGAGGCCAGATTAAATTGGTCTGTAAATATAGCTCACATTTGGTCGTCCTTGATCTATATTACAGGAAAGTGGTGGAAGTTGAATACATGGAGGAAGTTCATTTTTGGTAGTTAAAAAACCTCTACCAAAAATGCACTGCTTCAGTGTCTTGGTGAATGGAAATGACGATACACACTGCTCTCTAGAAAGAAGCTGTGTTCGTTGGAGCTTTTTGTGAATGAATAAATGCAGCATAGAAACATCTTACTATATTTCTGTTGAAAGATTAATCTTGCTGACTAAAGACAGGAACGTAAACATGAGCTGGGTGGAGAATTTCTTTCAAACAGGATGGGAAACTTGCCACAAATATTTAAATATAGGCTAGCAGCGTTTGTTTTTTTGACGTCTAGAATGAGCCAACTCTGGCTAACTTCACATTTGTTGAGTTAACATCATTTGGGTTCCAGGTATGGAACAGTGAATTACAGCTGTTCTACCACTAAGTTTAATGAATATCTGTTGTTGACCGAAATAATGGGAAAGTAGCTCTGGGATTTCTCTTTGTTTTTTGTTTTTTAACTTAACATTCCAATGTTGGTGTTTGAACAGAAGGTGAGGTTTAGCTCTTTGCCTCTCTTGATGCTCTGGTAAAGCTTACTTATATCTTGAACAAAGCCCTAACTATATTACTTTCTCCCCTGACCCCCCGCATTAATTGTTCTGCCATTCATGAAATTGTGTGTATGGTTAAATGAGCAGAGCAGCTTTGGTTTTCAACTTTAAGTTACTGGTTTGTTGGGATTTGTTGGGAAAGCATCTTGTGGCACCTTTACGATAAACAGATTTATTGTGGCAAAATCAGCAGGTGCACATGCAGGGCTAAGTTACCATGAACTGCATGGGGTAGCAGTGATTGTTCAGTTGTGTAATTTAAGGATAGAGTGACCCTTGAGAACAACTTCATCAGGGGTTTTCCCTTAGAAGCCTGTCCTTCTTCTAGTGTTTAATATTGAATCTCTATTTTTAAAAATTGTGTCCTTTTTGCAGTCTTTTATTACAGATTAGGAAATTTTGTGGTCTCTCTCCAGTCCTCTATGTAGGTTCTGTGCCTGTGGCAAGTATCCCTCTACAGGATTCCAGGGCTGTAGCCAGGAAACTGGTTCTTGCGTCTGCTCCCCTTGAGAACACTCTTGTAGCAATCTGCACAAGCTTCCAGGGGTGTTTAGCTTCTGGCTCAGATCTTAGAGCGTTGCCTATGCTGGACAGATGTCCCACTATAAACTTGGTTGGTTTTCAGTATATCTCAAATGCTATATAGACAGTGACATCTCCTTTGAAAGGCACAGTGGTGCCTCGCAAGACGAAATTAATTCGTTCCGCGAGTTTTGTCGTCTTGCGATTTTTTTCGTCTTGCGAAGCACGGTGTCGGGAAAGTTTTGGAAAAGCTTCAAAAATCACCAAAGTCTTTAAAAACCTCAAAAAAGGCTACCACACCACGTTCTATGAGTTGCTCCTCGAAGTCAAGTCGCAACTGTATTAACGGTGTTAAGAAAAAGGAAACAAACTTGCAAGACGTTTCCGTCTTGCGAAGCAAGCCCATAGGGAAAATCGTCTTGCGAAGCAGCTCAAAAAACAAAAAACCCTTTCGTCTAGCGAGTTTTTTGTCTTGTGAGGCATTCGTCTTGCGAGGTACCGCTGTACTGTGTTTCCTTGCCAGCCCTTCTGCATTTCTTCACATTGAAGAAGAAGACAGTTTTAAAAACAAATGTTCAGCGTTTATTTTTGAGGCTTCAGCCATATTTCTGGGTAATAATGTAAGCATTTAAAAATATTCTCTGTTTGTAAATTGTGTAAAGATTCCCCAAGTGTCATTAATACGCCAGAATGAATCCCTGCCCCTTTCATGCAAGGCAGATAATTGGGAATAAGAAAGGAGCAGATTATTTGTTAAGTTCTAAGAGAGAGAACCCGAGGATGGAAAATTTAAAAAGTGGCAGAAAAGAGCAGCCCTGTCCCACATCACCAAGCAATATAATTGGTAAGCCATTGTGGGTGTGGGAATGCATCATATTCATAAGTTTCCGTAGAAAGGCCTAGAAAATCTGTGGTTGCCATAAGCAGGGGAAAGGCAACGTTTCTTTAAAGGCAGTCCTCACAATTTGAGAACACTTGCAAACCGTGCAAACTCCTACTTTTGTGGATAGCCTCTCAAGCTGTAGTAGGAACATGTACGCTGTAGAAAGTCAGGAGAAGGTCAGCTATAGGAATTGAAAGAAGTCTTACTAATTTTTTGTACAATTCCCTTACGCTCCCTAGGACTCTTTTGTCTATTGCCATCTCTCTTATCAGTGCTTAGGTCCTGAAAGGTGTATGTTACTATATTGCCATATATCTGTGTGTCTTTTCGTCTTAAACTGCTCTGCTTATGGTGAGTTTGACTCATCTTGAACCGATTCCTGAGAAAGGCAAGCAAAGGAGTTAAAAGTTGTGAGGGATTTACTGTAAATACTCCTTGCTTTTGGAAGTGCTGACAGAAGCTTAATTGTTAGGTTCAAGTATATTTGTCATGTGCCAGACAGTGTCAGTCTGCTTGCAGTGAACCGGTTATGTACTTCCACCCAGAAGAAGTGAGAGAGTGAGAAGCCAGAGGCTGCTTGTGTGTTTTCTGTTTGCTTGTGTTGCAGGAGGGGATGCGGGGAGGCACTGCTGTTTAACCTAGCTGGTAATTACGTTCTACAAGAAGGCATATATTACTGTTGCTTGCTTTGCCAAAGCTCTTCAGCATGATGGATGAGATTTAAAGGTTGATCTGACTAAATTGCAGTGAGAATACTAACGACAAAGATATTTCTTTTGTGAAATATTCCTACAAGACATCATGGCTGTGGCATAAATGCTGTAAGATAATGGACAATAAAAGTCACTCAGAAATAAGACTCTCCCAGGGTAGGGCTGCTGCCTTGTCACACACGTACAGAGCCAGGAGATAATGTAATCACAAGCCAGGGCCATCATTTAAATATATCAGTAATCTTGTATAGCATCTTGACAGATTTATTTTATGAGCCGGCAAGAGAGAGAACATTATCAGGCAGCAGAGAGAGAAAGGAAGGCAGAATCGTTTTGGTGCTTAGTTTTCAAAATAGTTTCAGTCACTTTGTTCTTTCATGGAGGCCTCAGTAAAAGTTGTTCTGCTTCTTTTACACATATATTCCACCTCAGTCCCAAATACATTTTTGTGAAAATAAAGCCTATAGATTGCAATTGACCTTATACAAGTGTCTTTCACACTTGCAATTTCTGTAAAACTTTAGTATTAAGTGAGATCCAAACACTGCTCACTGAGTGGAAGTACTGTACTGTACTTCAGTTTCCATGAGCTGCCCTTTGTTTTGGCTGACAAAGCATAATAATGTCACTTTGCTATTGATTTATCAAGGTTCCCCCCCCCCCCCTTATTGCCAACCTGTAGCTGAAAAAGAGTGTGCTATGGCACCTCAGAAATGAAAGAGCAACATGTTTTAAGCAGTGAACATGAGCCAGTCTTGCCAGCCTATTCTCTGCACTAGCCAGCCTTCTTCCCTACCACAGCTTGCCTTTGGCCGGCAGCCCAGGGTTTCAGGTAGATGGCTCTGGCAAGGAAACATGAAGGAATGTTCAATGTGCATATCACTGATGTGCCACTGTATTGCATTCTGCCAGTCAATTGTGCTGGGACAGATTATTTTGCTGGCTTTAGCTAAAGCCAGTGTAGTTAGCCAACAGAGTCAAGGAGGCTGTTGGAGATAAGGCGGCTTTCTTCAAAAAATAAAAGTCTTGTTCAAAAAAAGAACACAATCTGTGGCAAAATAAATGCAAGCAGACAAAAAGAGATGCCAAAACAAATCTGAGAAGCACATCCTTAAAAGCATTAAGGCCATTTTTAAAAAAGTAAATTGGAAACAGGAAACTGGCTAACGAAGTGATCAGACCTTTGGATGACAAGGGAGTTAAAGGTGTGCTAAAGGAGGAAAAGGAAGTTTGATCTGTTACACTGTGGAAGACGTAGGGCAGATCTTTGTGCCTGAACTAACTTTTTAAGGAAGGAGTCTGAGTAATTTGAGTGATAATGAGATTGTTCTAGGGCTTATTAACAAATGAAAAACAAATGAATCACCACTGGTCTGGAGGGGTCTTAAAAGAACTGTGAAATTGCTGATCTTGTAACAAAAGCAAACAAACAGGCAATGTCCCTAAGTTCAGCTTCCATACACAAAGATGGATAATGTAATAGCAGTTTGTTTAGAGCAGGGATGTCCAACTCCAAAGAGACTGCGATATACTCCCACTATAAACACACTGGCAGTGATCTACCCATTGGATTGACCAAAGTTGTTAAGCTTTTTGGGGGGAGGAAGACCAACAGTACAGTTGTTGAGCTTCTTCTGGGGACACTTCATCAAAGTTGCAATCTGCCGGTTGAACATCTCTGGTTTACAGGAAACCAGGAAATTACAGGACTATTAAGATCTGTTGTGGGAAAACTGTTGGGAAGCATTATTAAAGACAGAAATACCAATAATATAGAGAAAGTGTTTCTGAAGCAGAACCAGCATGCCTTCTGCAAGCCTAAGTCCTGTCTGATTAACCTAGTAAGAGTTACTTGAGACGATTCAGCTTTCAGTAATGTGGCTTATCAAAAATTCCCAAGTAAACTTAGCAGTAATGGGATAAGACAACAGGTCCATCGTAGGTCAGGAATTGGTTAAGGAACAGGAAACAGATTTTACAAAGAAGAGAGGTAAGAAGTCCCTCCCCACCAAGGATCATTATTGGGACCTGTGCTCCTAAATGCAAGTGAGCACTGAGGTGGCAGCTCGCTGATGATACAAAGCATAGGAGGAAGAAGATAAAGTGATTGTGATGAACTCTAAACTGGGTGAATTGGCATTACAATTATTTTTATCGTCATTCTTATTATAATAATCATCATTTAGTTATTAATCGCCTTCTAAACCACAATGCCAAGGCAATATAAGATATATAAAATAATTAGAAACGGGTAAAAAAACAACAACAACAGATACAGTGGAACCTTGGGTTACGTACCTTCCTCCTTACGAACGCTTCGGGTAACAAGCTCTGCTAATCCGGAAGTAGATGCTCCTGGTTGTGAACTTTGACCTAGGATGCGAGTGGAAGTTGTGTGCCGGCAGCAGCGGGAGGCCCCATTAGCGAAAGTGCGCCTCATGTTAAGAACGGCTGCGGGTTAAGAACGGACCTCCGGAATGAATTAAGTTTGTAACCGGAGGTACCACTGTACGTTTAAAACAAGACTAGAACCCCAGCAAATGGGCACTTGTGATAAATACCCGTTTATCCAGCTGGGAAAACCTGTTTGAACAAAAAAGTCTT
Organism: Podarcis pityusensis; assembly: GCF_964106645.2. Classification (NCBI taxonomy): domain Eukaryota; kingdom Metazoa; phylum Chordata; class Lepidosauria; order Squamata; family Lacertidae; genus Podarcis; species Podarcis pityusensis. The sequence goes on along the minus strand of NC_138044.1, from coordinate 915,469 downwards.
TGACTGTTTCTGAAAAGTGCTCATAGTGGGCTGTTGTATCTCAACAGGAATGCTATTCCACAGGGTAAGGGCAGCCACACTAAAGCCCCGCTCCAGATTACTGCAGAGTGGGCTTCTGAGGTCTTTGGAGAAGCTCTCTCACAGACTGCAGCGATCCACTTCGTTCTCCCAATTTCTGCATTTCCCCTCACATTATGAGTAATGGGCTTAGGATTTGGATTTTGATATTCAACACTGGAAGATGCTTTAGCAAGTTGCATTGGTAAAAATGAAGCAAATCTCATTCTCCTATGCAAATAGGCAGGTAATAGGGGAATGTGTTTGTGCATAGGAGCACAGAAGCAGTGAATTTATACACAAATTTCTGTTATTGATTAAACCTTGTTCCCTCTCTATCCTCCTGTTTTTGAGTATTCCAGAAATTATGCGCAATATATTTCCCCCAACATTCTGAACTATGCACCTTTTTCAACTGGGAAATCTCAGGTGCTGAATAGCTTTGGGGGTGCTTCATTTTGGTTTTTAAATTCAGTGTTTTTAGAGCTAGAAAATTTTGCCTTTTAGATTACCTGAAATGTTTACGATTTGGCATTACTACTGCTCAGTGGCATTGTGAGCAACAGAGAGGGTTGAGTGCTAGCCATATGGAAAACAGCTGGATATACACAGCAAGAGGATAGGTGTGTTGGCATAGGGAAACAGACATGTGGGCACAATTCTTGCTGCTGTGCTTTCTTCTGCTTGGGAAGTATTTGTTGCTACTCAAGCTGTTTGTTCATCAGGGAGAATAATTTGGCCTGTGGATGTGATCTAGGCATCCAAAGCTACATGCTTATACCTTATTAAGCTGATCACAGCTGTTATCGAGGCTGATTTGGAAAGGGAGTGCGCATTGGGCATCTATCAGGGTGCATCAGTTATGAGCAGAGGCTGCTGTTACTGAAGTTACTTTCCTTAATAGGTATCCTGTAACTAATGATATTGGGCTTTGCTACCAAGTGCCTTGGGCATTTTTGTCTTCTAAAGTGCACCTGTCAGATTTCTGCAGGGGGTGGTGTAAGCTTTGGTTTCCCTTGGTTGCAGGAATATTTGCTGGAATATCGCTTTTAGAAGAAGTGTATGTATGTGTGAGTAAGTGACGGTCAGAGTTCAGGGAGAGATTCCAAAATTGTATTTGCATATTGTGAAATGGAGTACCATTCAGATTGAGGGATTCATTTTAAGTGATCAAACCCTTCGTCTCCCACATGTTGGGGATTGTATAGGCCTTAATACAGTGAGCCAGTATATTTTATGGGCAGTTCTTTGTTGTGGCGGTGGTTGTTGTTATTACAAATGTTTTTCCCTGCTGGTTTAGGAGCAAGTAAATTCCAGGCCAGAAACTTGCCTGCAGCTATGTTGGAAAGGAGAACAAGAACATCTAATCCTGGAAAGGAAAAATGTTCAGTGTATTTTTCTTTCAGATAATATTGCTAAGTGCTCAGTTGAAGGAAAATGTGATAGTTTTAATATGAAGAAGAGCGGTGGAAGGGACATGGAAGAGACTTGAGGGCCTCGGATATAAGATTGCCAGGTTAATGTGTTAGATTAATAGGACAAAAAGGACTGACAAAACCCGGGACCAGGAGGAAGGGACGCTGGAGGAAGTTTGGATTGCTTAAGTTTCTATTTCTATCATTAGGACTGTTTTACAAAATTGATGAATGTTAGGAAAATGTTGAAATGAAATTATTTGGCTCTTATAAAAATGTTTAAAGAATTAGGTAAGAATGTTATGGTTAGGAGAAGTTGGTAAAAATTAAGATTTAAGTTTTAAACTTTTTTTATATATAAGATAAGATGAAAATAGACTAAGGTAATGTAAGGACAGAATATTATGAATTATGGAAAGGATTTGCTGTGACTATTATAAATCAGGATACAGGAAAAGGGAGGAGGAGGAGGTCAAGGAAAGAAGGTATTGAAAGTAGAGAATTGGAGAATGATGGTTTTACTTTTCTTTTTCTTTTTTTTTGTCTTGTCTCTTTTTTTGTGTGTAATTTAAAAAAAAATTCTCAATAAATATCATTTTTTAAAAAAATGTGATAGTTTTACTTCATTTAGAATAAAATACAGTATAAATTGGCTGATGGCTTGATTTATGCATAAAAGTAATCTGATGGATGAGCAGGGTTAGAAAAATCCCTGGTGCCGTGTCACTAAGACACTTAATAATAATTCTGACAATGGAACATGTCAAAGAGCGTGGACTTGTGCGATTTTATTTATTTATTTTAAAATGTTTCTAAACTACTTGATATGTAAAAAATGTTTACGTGGTATATAAGCAGTGCAAACATAAAAGCAGTAAAACAGTATCATGTAAACCAGAGATAAAAATGGCATCAGGACTAGTTTTATAAAACAAGGAAAGCCTGTGCAAAAATATGTCTTAGCAAGATCTCTGAAGCAAGTATTTGATGATGGTCAGATAATTGATCTATGGTCAAAGGAATGGCATTTCAAGGGGCTATAGTAGAAAATTCCCATTTTGGGATTGCTGCCAAATGATATTTTGTATGGTGCCAGGAGTAAAATTTCCTCAGGTGACCAAAGTGTTGTTACGGGACCATACAGGGGCTGGTGGTCCTTCAGGAAACCTGATCCCAAGTTGTTGTACAAGGCTTTATATGTAAGTAACACGAACTCGAATATACTTTCATAGCTATTATGCAGCTAGTGTAGTTCCCTCAGCTTTGTTGTTGTTGTTGTTTAGTTGTTTAGTCGTGTCCGCCTCTTCGTGACCCCCTGGACCAGAGCACGCCAGGCCCTCCTGTCTTCCACTGCCTCCCGCAGTTTGGTCAAACTCATGCTGGTAGCTTCAAGAACACTGTCCCACCACCTCGTCCTCAGTTGTCCCCTTCTCCTTGTGCCCTCCATCATTCCCAACATCAGGGTCTTTTCCAGGGTGTCTTCTCTTCTCATGAGGTGGCCAAAGTATTGGAGCCTCAGCTTCAGGATCTGTCCTTCCAGTGAGCGCTCAGGGCTGATTTCCTTAAAAATGGAGAGGTTTGATCTTCTTGCAGTCCATGGGACTCTCAAGAGTCTCCTCCAACACCATAATTCAAAAGCATCAATTCTTCGGCGATCAGCCTTCTTTATGGTAGTTCTCTCAGCACAGGTACTTAATTCAGCAACCCGCTGGTAGCATTCTGTACCAATTGCAGCTTCCGGAGCAATCTTGAGGGAAGCTCCACACAGAACTTGTTACAGTAGTTCAATACAGGAAAGAGCCAGTCCTCATCAGAGTTACTCATACATAAATCCATTAGTGCCAGTAGCCCTTACAGTTTTGTGTGACTCAGTATAACAAAATTGGTGCCTTGTGATGCAGTGTAATAGAGTAATGTTGCTTGGATATGCTTTGTTGGTGTACCTTTGGGTGTATTTCTGCAAAATTGTAGCCATTATGGGGGTTAAATTAGTGGATTGAGTTTTGTGTTGTGCAGCTCAGCAGTTCTGATTACGGCCATACAATTTAACTTCTGGTTGTACAGTGTTGGGAGCTGCATTATTAATTGTGTCATAGTAGAACCCCTATAGGGACGCAGGTGGCGCTGTGGTCTAAACCACAGAGCCTAGGGCTTGCCGATCGGAAGGTTGGCGGTTCGAATCCCCGCGACAGGGTGAGATCCTGTTCCTCGGTCCCTGCTCCTGCCCACCTAGCAGTTCAAAAGCACACCAAAAAGTTCAAGTAGATAAATAGGTATTGCTCCAGCGGGAAGGTAAATGGCATTTCCGTGCACTGCTCTGGTTCGCCAGAAGTGGCTTAGTCATGCTGGCCACATGACCCAGAAGCTGCATGCCAGCTCCCTCGGCCTATAGAGCAAGATGAATGTGCAACCCCAGAGTCGTCCGCAACTGGACTTAACGGTCAGGGGTACCTTTACCTTTAGAACCCCTGTAATTTTCTTCATAGCGTTGAACAGGGTTGCTTCTGCCAAATACTGCTGGTGTACAAACAGGTGGATATATGTTTTTTTATGTGTCTGGTAGGGTGTGAAGATGCAAGCATAAAAATCCAGCCTCTGTATTGAGTAGGGTTTATAGGCCCACTTTCCCTCTTGCATCAATGATAGCAAGCAGAAAACTTTCCTTTGAGTTGCTCCATAATTCATTTCACTCACCAACTTGATTTAACAGCCATCAAAGGCTTTATTTGCAGTTACAAATGAAAGAAGTCAGATTTGGAATTCTGAATTTGGAACTATATCACTATGCTTATTTACTGTCAATAACTAAATATTGAAAACCTGGTCTTAATTTTCTGACATGGGCAACCCTAGAATACACACATATAGCACCTTTGGTTGGTTGGATAATACAGTACTAGGATTAAAATATTCAAAATCCCAGATGATTCTGGAAGCAGTTGTTAGACAATAATAGTTATTAGACAACATATTCCATATCCTTCTAATTGAATAGAAGGATATGGAATACGTTGTCTAATAAAAACAAATTTGATGCATTCTCACATGCCAAAATTACTTTGTGGGGAAACCCCAATCTAAAAATTGGCTGAAAGCAGGTACATTGACTTTGAAACAATGGATCAATAAGGAAGATTAATTTTATACCTGTGCTGTTTTAAGACAAAAATATCATCTATCAGCTGTGGCCCAATGGCAATATCTTCAGTTACAATGTCTCCTAACACGTATGTTTGGGCCAGCAGCATTTCAGCTTCCAAGGCACCTAAGATCACCTAAGAGCAATTGAACAATTTGTTTGAAACTAAAAAAACCAGTGATTACTTTTTATAGATATTTATTAAGAATAAATAAGTTCAATATGCAGACTTTAATAAATAATTGGAATAAAGAATTGGAACTTGCAGTATTACCCAGACAGTTGAAAATGTTTTACCCGTGATACCAAAGGTATCAGTGACCTTTACATTAAGACTTACACAACAAAAAATAATATCCAGAATTTATTGGACTCCTTTATGTTTGTATATTGAATCCCCGCGACGGAGTAAGCTCCCGTTGCTTGGTCCCTGCTCCTGCCAACCTAGCAGTTCGAAAGCACGTCAGAGTGCAAGTAGATAAATAGGTACCGCTCCGGGGGGAAGGTAAACGGCGTTCCGTGCGCTTCTCTGGTTCGCCAGAAGAAGCTTAGTCATGCTGGCCACATGACCCGGAAGCTGTATGCCAGCTCCCTCGGCCAATAAAGCGAGATGAGCGCCACAACCCCAGAGTCGGCCACGACTGGACCTAATGGTCAGGGGTCCCTTTACCTTTACCTTTATGTTTGTATAAAAAGGGCTAGGTTGGAGGTGTAGCAAGGACAGTGCCTCTTTGAAATATACATGTGTACAATGTTCTTCACTTGTTAAGTTTTGGAAGAAAGTGCTGGACTGTGTGACTACAGAAGAAGTTAAAACTTTCATCGAAGAATATTCTTTTTAATTATATACCCATTGTATGGAAGTTCTATGCGCCCTTATGGTGGCCAAGAGACTGATACTGATGAATTGGAAGAATAAAGATATGATGCCCTTTAATCAATGGGTTGACAATATGACAACACTTGCAACTTATGAATGGACTGCTTATAGCTGTAGACTTTGCTTGGATAAATATGACATTTGGAATGAGTTTATACAGAATGTAGTAGGCTATTAATACCTACATATATGTTAGGATAATAACATATATTTATATAAGAATGTATTTGAGTATATACATTGTATTTTTGTATTTGTTTCTACACATTTTCTCTCTTTATTTCCTTATTTTTCTCTTTTTTCTTTTTCTTTATGACTGAAATTCTTTCAATAAAAGAGTAATACTAAAAAAAAATTTTTTTTTAATTAGACCGTCAGTTAAGCCAGAACTGCTTCACCTTAGAATTTCTGGAAATGTCACCCTTAAAGAATAGTGCCGGAAGCTTTCCCCTTTGCACCATTTGCATTTATTAGCAGTGGCGATTAGAACATACTATCTTGTTAACCAGCCTGCCTTTTCAGAAACTACACTTACTAGTCTATGATAAAATTCCCCAGGACTTATCTCAGAGCTTTCCAAACTGTGTGTCACGACACATTAGTGCAGGGGTAGGCAACCTAGGGCCCATAGGCCACAAGTGGCCCACGGGGGTCGTTTAACTGGCCCACGAGCAACCCCCCCGAACTGAGCCACTCACTTGGCAAGTCCCAGCGTGCTGCGCTAAACCAGCGCAGCACGGGGACTCGCTTCCACAGTGCCGGAAATTGCATCTACGCAGGCACCGGAAATCATGTCGACGCAGACGCCAGAGACCACGGGCGCACAGGTGATCTGGCCCATGGAGGGATCTCCGCTGGAGTGAACCATCCCAGGCGAGGTACACCTCAGCCGATCCCTGCATTAGTGTGTCGGCTGCAGTGTGTAGGTGTGTCATGTGAATGCTCCCAGCACTCCTCCTGGAGATGGAAAGGAGTTAGTTTCACCGTCGGTTTGCTAGTAAAACTGAATTACTATGTCGTGAAGTGATGTATGTCTAAAAAAGCATGTAACCAACATGAAAAGTTTGGATAGCTCTGGCCTGTCTCTTTTTAAGTTTCTTGGAAATAACAAAGGAAATACTCTGGCTTTGCAATCAAGCCTGCAGTTATTTCTAACCTATTAGCAATCATAATAACCCACCTTGCTGTATGTAAAAAGTTTAATCATTGAGTTGCGTCCAGTGTCCTGAATTAAAAGCAAAATATATTCTACTTTAGCAAAGGCTTCAAGCACAGCTTGTTTTCCCCCCTCCAGGCCACCACTGTGTCCTGGAACTGGTCCAGGGCTTTCACAGACTCTCCTGATTTAGATGTTATGGAGGAATAGAGTTAATAGCCTACTGATGGAATTTTGCCCCCGAACACCCAAAGAACGCTCCCAGCAGCTTCTTATAGATACTAAACAGCATTGAGGATAAAATGGTGTTCTGTGGCAACCCATAGTGTAATTGCCAGGTAACAGATGCTATGCTCTCCCAAGGCTACCCTCTAGTCCTATTGACAGGACTGGGGCCACTGTAACATGGGGTCCCCAATTCCCATTCCAGAGAGCTGGTCCAGGAGGATGCCATGATCATCAAAAGCAGCGAAGAGCAGGAGCAATGTCACACTCCCCTTTGTCCTGCTTACTGTAAAGGTCATCCATCACAGTGACTTGTCGCATGGCCAGCCCTTAACCCAGATTGGAATGAATCTAAATAATCTAGATACGTGGATTATAATCAGATCTCTACAGTGGTAAAACATCTGCTTTGAATGCCAAAGACCCCTGGTAGGGTTGGGAAAAGGCTCAATCCTGAATCCCAGAAGAGTCACTGCTGATCAGTGTAGACAATACTTATCTAATGAATGGCAGTAGTGGACCAGTGGTCTGACTCTGTATAAGGCAGCTTCCTATAGTGTGTCTACTTTAAAAGTAAAGATAGTGCAGTCTATTGATTCTCTTGCTCAGGGTAGGGTAGTTTTTTTCACCAGCAGAAGTAGGTATCTGTCTGCAACTTGCTGCCTTGCCTCTCGTGAGTTTTGCTCTGATCTACCTATAGCATGTTTTCCCAGCATCCCAGAATAGCTGCTAGTTTTGAGCAGGACAGTGTGTCCCTTGGGTGTCAGCAAGAATCAGTGTTGGTATCATGTGAGCTGACACATATCACTTTTCAAAACTGATATTTTGTCGTTACTCCTTTCAAAGCTTTGCAAGCAAAGATGCTTTGAAACAAGTAGCCAAACTGAATTACTTGTGGCAGCTGTACTGTCCTGAGCTGCTAATGGCTGTCTCTTATCTTTCATAGGAAGCAAGCACACCTTGTCTTCCCTGCAGCACCCAAAGAATCATGAGCCTACCAGAAGCATGTGTGCTCACCATGTGTGTGTTGCTGACAGACTGAGCTTCACAGTTTCAGAAAGGAGCCTGTTTCTGTTTGGGCTAACTCATGGCTCAGTGCCTGTGAGGAAGTCACCTTAAACTAGAACAGCAGGAATGTGCCATTTGGAATTCTTGTACTTTAATTCTTGTACTTTAGTATGAAATTTATACCGTTCACAAATAAAAAGCCAAGGGTTAATTCTGACAAATATTAAAACATCCCTGTGCAATTTGTATAGCTTTTATGAAATGTTCTATATCAGAAATCCCATTCATGGTGCTCTTTGAGAAGTGTGTTTTTCAAAGGAGGACTGTCTAGTTGTACGCAGAAAACCCACAAACTGCTGCAATACCTAAAACAGTGTGGATGGTGATAAAATGCTGACACCTCCAAAGAACTGAGAAATACCACAAACATCCTTGCAAATTAGATATGGCTGTTGATTTCTCAGTTTCTTCAGTTCAGCCAGTCATCTGCTTCCTTTCCTTCTCCTGTGTACTTTCAGAGCTGTGCATTTCAGTCACATGGTACTAATTCATTGTCTGGTAATCTCTAGCCCTTTACTTCAGATTTAACCAAACAATTGTAACAGGACCGGATTTTACCCCTACCCATTCCCAGCAATTGCAGTGTTTACCAAATTCTCTTTTACATATTGACTCAGTTTCTAAAACGGGGAGCAGAAGTGTTTTTTTGAGAAATGCTACCCTGTAAATGTGATGTCATTTCTAGTGAATGAGTAAGAGAAGAAGTTAGTGAAACTGATAGCTGTTCATATTGTTGTCTAGTGGGAGAAGTTGCAGCTTGATTGCTTTGTAGGCTGGAGTTCTGTGCTTCTTGTCTGTGGGTTTTGTGTTCCTTTTCACTCCTTTTATCCCCCCCCCCCGGAATAAATTTTATTGGTGCTGATAGAGAAAAATACAAAACTTAATATGAAATATTCTCCCTTTTTTGATCTAAATACAATAAGAACATAAAGAGAAGGAGGGGGGAGTAAAGGAATAAAGAACATGAAAGAGAAAGAAAGAAATAGAAATAGAAAAGAGGTTAGCTGAGAGAGAAAGAGGAAAAAAAAATCAGAAGGTAAGGGACTTCCGATTCTTCATCTGTCCGCTATAAACAACGTTCATTTCATCCACTCCAATATAAGATCCAACAAAGCAGCTAGATTTCTCCACAAACCTTCCCCTCTGCAGGGAGGTGGAGCTGATTTGGATGGCCCACCCCGCCACTTAACAGAGCCAAATGGTTTCCAGAGAGTGGTAGGGGATGTTTTATCCCACGTTGATGCCCTTTCAGCTGATTCCCTGGAATGCAGAGTTAACCAGGGCTATCACTGTCTGGTTCCAAAGCGCCCTCTCCAGTTGCATGGCGCGCAGATGGCCCCATAGTTTTCCATGAAGCTGAGGGCAATGAAACAATTGCAAAGTTGGCTAGAGCGCCAGGATGAAAAACTTGTTCTGAACTGAACACGGGTTAGAGCTCAACGTTGAGCCTACCAAGTGGTGATAGCTACGGGGAAGAGGACCTTCTTCACTACCTGTATTTCATCTGTGGAAAACGGTACCAGGAGACTCTTTCAGGTGGTTTGTAGTCTAACAGAACCACTTTTGCCATCACTCTAGTTGCAGTGTGTAGTGTTTTCCAAGCAGGCATTCTGATTGTCTTCTCTCTAGTCACCCAGCTGTGGACTCTGGACTGCCTTTGAGTTGATAAAACACAATCTGCTTGGAATTTTTTTGGAGGAACTTCAGAAATGGTATTAGTGCTCTAGTCTCTGCTTTAAAAACAAACAAAACTATTGTGGCTGTGGAATCTCAACTTGGCAGCTATCCTAAAAAACTGCAGTTCTGTGTTTATCCTTAAAGTGCCGCAAAACTTGGTTCTTGCTACAAACAGCTAACATGGCTCTTTCCCTCTAGAATGTCTCCCTCTCTGTTGTTGTTGTTGTTGTTGTTGTTGTTGTTGTTATAGTTATACAGTATAAAACATCCAAATCCATAATCCAAAAAGTGACCAGCATAAAGCTAAAAATACTATAAGAAAAATCAAATGGCACAATTTTTTGCAGTCCATGTTGAAACCAAAGCCTAAAGGCAGCAGAGAAGAGATGGTTTTTGAAGCCTAAAGTCCAGGGATGGGGCTGTAGAATGATACCCCACAATTAATTTAAATTCTTTCTTTTAGTTAGCTTTTGTCATACACTGTATGAGGTCAAATATTTAACGTCAGTGCTTTACAGACTTGTTCCTGGGGAGCATTACTAAGTGTCCCTAATGTTACTGCTGCTTCCCTCTTGATCCTGACTGCCTCTGGAGACTTTTATTTCTAGAAAGGAATTTACAGAAGCCTGGGGAATATTTCCCACTGCTGGGAAGCTGTAGATGCTTCTCTGGGATTTGGGGTCATATCTTCCAGCTGCCTCGGCAGTGTACTTTGGAAGTGTCTTGGTTGGATCTTTGCACCGACTGATGAGGGGAAGTGTCTTCATGGTGCAATGAAGTTCCCCTGGCAGTGGCATGCGCATGACAGGGTAGCGGCAAGTGGGAAGAATCCAAGTTGACATAAGCATTGTAGCTAGAATGTGTCGTGTTGCAAGTTACAGTGGTGCCTCGCAAGACGAAATTAATTGGTTCCGCAAGTTTTTTCTTCTTGTGAGTTTTTCGTCTTGCGAAGCATGGTTTCCCATAGGAATGCATTGAAAATCAATTAATGCGTTCCTAGGGAAACCGCTTGCCAGGCTGGCGGTGCGGAGAAGGGCTTTTCTCCCCACCGCAAGCCTTCAGGACAGGTACGGGAACAGAGGGGAAGGCGCGCAGCGCTTTCCCTCTGTTCCCGGGGCTTGCGTGGGAGGAGGGTTTTTCCTCCGCACCGCCAACATTCAGAACAGCATTCTGAATGTTGGCGGTGGGAAGGAAAACCCTCCTCCCACCCCAAGTCTTCAGGAAAGCCATCCGAAGCTGGGCGGGGGGAGGAGGCGTCCCCCCCCGCCCGGCATCGGAGCTTCGTTCCGATGCCGGGCGGGGGGAGGAGGCGTTCCTCCCCCCCCCGCATCGGAGCTTCGTTCCGATGCCGGGCGGGGGGAGGAGGCGTTCCACCCCCCCCGCCCGGCATCGGAGCTTCGTTCCGATGCCGGGCGGGGGGAGGAGGCGTTCCTCCCCCCCCCGCCCGGCATCGGAGCTTCGTTCCGATGCCGGGCGGGGGGAGGAGGCGTTCCACCCCCCCCCGCCCGGCATCGGAGCTTCGTTCCGATGCCGGGCGGGGGGAGGAGGCGTTCCACCCCCCCCCCGCCCGGCATCGGAGCTTCGTTCCGATGCCGGGCGGGGGAGGAGGTCCGAGGACAGTGGGGAAGACGCGCTGCGCTTCCCCGCTGTCCCGGAGATTTCCCTATGGGCTGTCGTCTTGCGAAGCAAGCCCATAGGGAAATTCGTTTTGCGAAGCGCCTCCAAAACGGAAAACCCTTTCGTCTAGCGGGTTTTCCGTCTTGCGAGGCGTTCGTCTTGCGGGGTACCACTGTAGTTTTATGAAGGACTTGCAATTACAAGCATCTGTGAGCAACTCATGTTTAACATCAGTCATAACACAACTCTGTCTGGGTTGCGTCATTCTGGTACCACAGAATTGTCACAGGTTTGCTCACAGCTAAAGTTGGCAGTATTACTTTCTTCTTCTTTGAGCCAGAAGAGGATAACATGGACCACATCTGCTATTATATTTCATGAATGTAACCATAGAAGAGGATCCAGTCATTGTAGCCTAATCTCCATATGTTTAGACTGTCGCATGGGGTTTTTTTAATGGTCAAAAAAGTAATGTTTGGTGTTCTTTCATTTTCTGCATTATCTCCTCAGACAGGAATTTGCATTTGCCTTCGTTGACAGCTGTAACCATTATATATAAGCAGTTGCACTTAAATAAGGGTTTTGTGGAATAATTAAAAATGGCAAACTTTTGCTTCTGTGACATTCAGAAGAATGTGCAAGTTTGTATTGAAATATTAGATGCTTGCTATGCCTTGCTTCTCTCTTGCTGTGCTTGGAATATAGTGAGTGTCCTCAACCTCTCATGTCCTTATGTGGGCAAGGTGGAAGGTCCTGGGTCAGTATTCTGTGAAAATGTGTGACAAACTGGTACTTATCTTTCTAGGGTATCCCTTCCCTCTTGTGATGGTAAAAGCAGCCCAGTCCCCATATATCCTTTGGGGATAAATACGCTTCAGGATAAGTATTTTCGGGTTGCGCCCCACAGCAACCGGGAAGTAACGGAGCGCGTTACTTCCGGGTTTCGCCGCTTGTGCATGCGCAGATGGTCAAAATGACGTCACGCGCATGCATGGAAGTGGCGAAACGCGACCCGCACACACACAGACGCGCAGTCGCATCTTACGTTCTGTTCAGGATACGAATGGGGCTCTGGAACGGATCCCGTTCGCATCCCGAGGTACCATTTTACTGCACACCTGCGTGGCTGTGCGCACACAGAGGATCCCAGGAAACATGGGGCCTGGGTGCTAGCAGCAGCTATAAGCAGTGAAGGACAAAAGGGAGAGAATGGCAGTGAGAGAGGAAGAGGCAGACGTTTCTGCTAGCTTCTTTATCAGGAATATGGTCCTTGTGGGATGTAGAGCTTGTGATACTGGTCAGATAATTGCCTGTGATGGGGGGACAGGGAAGAACTCCTGTTCAAATGTGAAGTTGTATGTATATCACCAGAGAATAGTGGCCTTTACTGGTTCTTCCTGCTAATCCGCTTGAGTTCAGCCATGTAGGTGCCTTTTGCTTTGACACAGGTGTGTTCTTGGTTCCACAGAGCTTAAAGGCAAAGTCTGGAATGTTACTATGGAAGGACAACACAGTCATCCTCATCATCTGGGGGACCAGAACAGCCCACTCTGCAAAGTGGCGAGCCAGGAATACCAGCATGATGCACAAGTAAGCAGCCGTTTTCTTTCTCATGGTCCTCTGCTTCAAATATTTAACAACTCTTAAAATCAATAATTATTATCAAAATTTAGGATGCCATTAGCATTACAAAATCTATTTGTGGAAAAACAGGGAAGTTCCTGACCAGAATGCTTGAAGCAAGTGTTCCTCCCACATCATACCAGCTAATCTTTTTCTTTATGTGACTGTGAAGTCACTGTAGTGTAGTGGTTAGAATCACAAAACTGGGTCACCCAGTCCAACCACCTGCAGTGCAGGAATCTCAGCTAAAGCATCCAGGACAGGTGGCCACCCAACCTCTGGTTAAAAACCTCCAGTGAAGGAGAGGCCACGTCTCCTGAGGAAACCTGTTCCCCTATGGAACAACTCTTCTGTCAGAAAATTCTTCCTGACGTTTAGTCGGAATCTCCTTTCTTGTATCTTGAAGGCATTGGTTCAAGTCTTGCCCTCCAGAGCAGGAGAAAACAAGCTTGTTGGTCTTGGATTGGGGAAACCCATGTTTAAAATCCCTGTCCAGACACAAAAGGGCTAGTCCCTGCCAGCATCTGCCAGCATACCTGCCTCACAGGATTGCTATGATGGACTACTGCCATGCGCTCTACGTGGGGCTACCTTTGAATGTGACTCAGAAATTACAGTTACAGTCTAACCTCGGTTCCCGAATGAATGCCTCCATTATCGTACATTTTGGCTCCCTAATGTTGAAAACCCAGGAGTAAATGCTCCGGTTTTCAAGTGTTTTTCGGAACCTGAACATCCAAAGCGGCTTCCGCTTGAGTGCAAGAAGCTATTGCAACCAATGGGAAGTTGCGCCTCGGTTGTCAAACGTTTTGGAAGTCGAACAGTCTTCCAGAACAGATTACATTTGACAACTGAGGTTTGACTGTAATCCAAAATGCAGCTGCCAGACTCATGACTGGGAGTGGCTGCCGAGACCATATAACACCGGTCCTGAAGGACCTAGATCGGCTCCCAGTACGGTTCTGAGCACAATACAGAGTGTTGGTGCTGACCTTTAAAGCCCTAAATGGCCTCGGCCCAGTAGACCTGAAGCAGCATTTCCACCCCCATCGTTTAGCCCGGACATTGAGGTCTAGTGCTGAGGGCCTTCTGGCGGTTCCGTCCCTGCAAGTAGTGAAGTTACAGGGCACCAGGCAGAGGGCCTTCTCGGTAGTGGTGGCCGCCTTGTGGAACGCCCTCTCATCTCATCAGATGTCAAGGAAATAAACAACTATCTGACTTTTAGAAGACATCTGAAGGCAGCCCTGTACAGGGATGTCTTTAATGTTTGAGGGTTTTTTTGTGTTCTAATATTTTGTTGGAAGCTGCCCGGAATGATGTTGTTGTAATAAATGTTCAATCTCTCTTTCTATGGCCATGTCACATTTCTTAAGTGTAGTATTGCATATTGCGTATAGTCATGCATATTAAAGAGGTCTACTGTGAAGAAGCAATACTAGCTTTCCTTAAGCATTGGGTTGCTGTTGCCCATCAATACTGCAGAATTATGAATCCGGCAAGGCTCTTCCTGGAAAAGCAGTAACATTTGGATTGTGAGTCCTGCCATTCATTGCTGAGCTAATTCATTAAGAGAGCAAAAGCGAAGTACAACAATGAGATCTAGAAAAAAACAGTGAATTGCTTGTGAACACATGGTGCTCAGTGCTGCGTTGAAATAGCCTGTGTGGAACGCTCCCCCCCTCCCCTACTGCAGTAATTTGTCATATTAAGTCATTTAATAGTAATTGATCTCCTTGAATTAGCCAAGTTACATTTTAAGCAATTAGGGTTAATTACAGTCTCATTTGGCAGGATGGAGCCCGTGTAATTATTCCATGAACAAGATTAGGAAGTGTTCTTACGCAGCAGATACATTCATGGCTTCTTAGAGCACATGTTGGAATTTCTAATGACATAGTTAAATGTAATTAGTGGCTAATACTGTCTTCTCCTGTGGGCCTGACAGGATGCATCATTGTCAGAAGTGGTCATTTTTAAGTGCATTTTTGGCCACTTCCAGCCTCTGTTAAAGTTGTGTCTATACTCTTGGACTCAAGACTGGAGATGGAGGAGGGAGACCAATGAAGATGATTAAGGGTTTGGAAGCTTGTCCTGCAGAGAGGCTTAAAGAACTGGAACTACAAGAGAAAAGACTGAAGGTGGGGATGATGTGGTAGCAGCTCTTGAGTCTCTTGGAGGCTATTATTAAAGAGGATAATGTATTGATCAGAGCTCCTGTTTAAGGTATTGAGAAGCCGCTTTCAATTGGATTTTAAGAAACATACTTGGCTGTACTAAGAATTAGGCAATGGAGCGGATAATCTCCGGAATCTGTGGAATTGCCTTCCATGGATGTTTGACGGACAGTGTCTGATGAGCTCTTTTTTTCCTTTCAGTTTTTCAGTGAATTTTCTTACTTATTTCTGATCTTGTTCTAGATTTACTGAGCTTCTTGAATACATTTTTGTTCGTATTGATTGCAGTAGTTTACTGCTACATTATTAAATGTGGATCGATTTGTGATTTGATAAAGCTTAACAGATTTTGGCAGACTGGGTTTCTGACAGTTTGTTTTTGTATTGTTGACTATAATCCTAATACTTTATATTGTAGAGATTAAGAGTGAAATGACAGCTATTATTGTTAACTGAATCACTACACATTATTGAATTGACGTTAACAGGAGCTGATTTTTATTTTTTTTAGAGAAGATTGTTGATTGAGAAAATGGAGTTGGTCTGATTGATATGTCAGGTATTTGTCTCAATGGGCAGTAAGGAGAGAAGATACCAGAAACAATTGTTCCATTTTTTCTCCTGGAATAATAATAACCATAACAATAAAACAATAACAATAATAATTTTATTATTATTTATACCCTACCCATCTGGCTGGATTGCCCCAGCTACTCTGGATGGCTCCCAGCACATATAAAAACATAATAAAATATTAAACATTAAAAACTTCTCAATACAGGGCTGCCTTCAGGTGTCTTCTAAATGTTGTGTAGTTCTGTATTTCCTTGACATCCGATGGAAGGGTGTTCCAGAGGGAGGAAATAAGAGTCATTTTAGCAAACTAGCTCAAGATGTATAAGAATATATCAATTATGCAATCATTGTTGTACTTCAAAATGTGATTGTCTTGGTAGACATTAAAATATTTTAGCACCACTCAGATCACGAAATGGATTTAAGTTATTTTAAAAGATCATCCTTTTGGGGAGACTGTGGAGAGAACTTTTCAAAAAACAAATAGGGTTATTTTATACTCAGCAGAGAGAAAATGTCTTAGGAATAGCCTTCATAAGTATGGGGTTCCTGAAAAGTCAGATGATAATCCTTTTAAATGGCACCACTGTTTATCAGAACAGTTACATAGCCAGAAGCATGGGATGTCTTCCTTATCAGAGGGTATTTTGGTCTCCCAATGACTGGTTTAGGTCAGTGCCAGGATTAGGTCATCTGTTTTCCATCTTCTGTCCATGTTTTGATTAGATCTTATGACTGGTGATTAAGGATCTTTTACTGTAAAATTTTAGCAAAATGGTTAATCAGTGTAGGATAAAACTATTATCTAACCTTCCTCCAGAGATAGAGTTTCCCCACCCTGGGACTGCACACTGAACAGTGCACTATAAATTCCTAGAACTAAACAAACTATGACCAAGTATGGCTATTTGAAATTATTGGGCTTGCTTACTTTTGTATTTGTATCTTGATTGCATTTGTACTGGATTTCATCTATAACATTCTGATATGCTGTAGAACAATAACTTTCTTAAAGTCAAAATTCATAACAACAACAAAAAAGATGGGTGAGTTTTGAGAATGCCTAAGGCAACCTGCTCCAACCTGGTGCCCTCTGGATGTTTTTGGATTGCAACCCCTGTCCGCCCCAACCAGCAGAGCCAGGGGTGCAGGGTAGTGAGAGTTGAAGTCCAATATTATCTGGAGGGTACGAGGTTGGGGAAGGCTGGTTTAGAGAATTCAGGTACTATACAGTGGTACCTTGGTTCTCAAACTTAATCCGTTCCAGAAGTCCGTTCCAAAACCAAAACATTCCAAAACCAAGGTGCGCTTTCCCATAGAAAGTAATGCAAAACGGATTAATCCGTTCCAGGCTGTTGAAAAACTACCCCTAAAATGCTTCTCCCCACCACCCCAATCAGCACGATCTTTCGATCTCTCTCTCTCTCTCTCTCTCTCTCTCTCTCTCTCTCTCAAAACAGAAGTGCAACACTAAAAATGGAAACTCAGGACACGTTCAACTTAAAAATATATATATTGAGAACTGGAACGCTCACTTCCGGGTTTGCGATGTTCAGGTTCTAAGTTGTTCATGAACTAGGCTGTTCGAGAACCAAGGTACCACTGGACGTAACTTTTGTGATCCATTGCAACTCTGGTTTTTGTTCTGAAAGGCAAAACATGCCTTTCACATTAACTGTCACATTGTCCACCAAACATACATCACAAGCACATAGACTTCTTGCGTTCTAAATGATTATGCAAAAGTGGGAGCAGTAGTTGTTTTGTGGGCTTTCATATACAGAGTTGGGGAACCACTTTTGGGAAAGGGAATAAAGTTGCAACATTGACAGATAAATTGGTTACGTGCCACAATTTGCTGCATACACGTCCCGGAAGACTTGAAGAAGTGGTTTAGAATCATCCCTTGCTGCTTGTCTGCTGTATTTATATTTAGTGTTATAGTTAACCTTTTCCTTATGACTCACAATAGAACTTTCTATTTAGAAGTTTTCTAATTACAGTAAGTGAATATATAACTAGAATTGCTGCCAGTTTGTTGTCAGATCCACACTGCATTGGTGTAGGTTGGAATGGAGAGAATTTTCTTAGCTAAAGGTGGCAATAACTCAAAATTCGTTGGCATTTCTAATGGGGGAAATGTTTAAAATCTGCACTCTATTATTCTTGCTGCCTACTAATTTGGTTTGATACTTTTATCAAGCCATTTCTTAGTGCTTGAAGCTAATGCAACAAATTAATTTTAGTTAGTGTTGCCTTAAGTGAGACTTAAATAAAAATGGCTCCTGAAATAATAATAATAGTAATAATAATAATAATAGGTAAAGGTAAAGGGACTCCTGACCATTAGGTCCAGTCTTGGCTGACTCTGGGGTTGCGGCGCTTATCTCGCTTTACTGGCTGAGGGAGCCGGCGTCCAGCTTCCAGGTCATGTGGCCAGCATGACTAAGCCGCTTCTGGCGAACCAGAGCAGTGCACAGAAACGCCGTATACCTTCCTGCCAGAGCAGTACCAATTTATCTACTTGCACTTTGACGTGCTTTCGAATGGCTAGGTTGGCAGGAGCAGGGACCGAGCAGCGGGAGCTCACCCCGTTGCGGGGACTCGAACCGTCGGCCTTCTGATCAGCAAGTCCTAGGCTCTGTGGTTTAACCCACAGCGCCACCCGTGTCCCTAGTAGTAATAATAGTAGTAGTAGTAGTAATAATAATAATAAGAAGAAGAAGTAGTTTATACCCCACCTACCTGGCTGGGTTTCCCCAGCGACTTTGGGCAGCTCCCAACAGAATATTAAAAACACGATAAAACATCAAGGGAACTCCACAGCTTGGTTTTCTGTTTTACAGTGTTCATGTTAACTTAAGACATTGTGGGTTCCTTTGTTCAGTTTTGATACATGTGGAACTGTCTTATTCCAGGACGGGTGGAATGCCCATCTCTCTACTCTGACTGGCAGCAGTCCTCCAGGGTCTTCAGCAGAGAAGAGCGTTTTCTTTTCCCCCTTTTTTATAATTTTTACAACAACAAAACATCACATAAAAAAGAAAAAAACATACCGTATTTTTCGCCCTATAGGACGCACTTTTCCCCTCCAAAAATGAAGGGGAAATGTGTGTGCATCCTATGGGGCAAATGCAGGCTTTCGCTGAAGCTTGGAGAGCGAGGGGGGTCGGTGCGCACCGACCCCTCTCACTCTCCAGGCTTCAGGAAGCTATCCGCTAGCCGTGGGAGACGCAGCTCTCCCACAACTAGCGGAGAGCTTGCCGGCACCCAGAAGCTTGGGGCGCGCTGAATCCCCTGACTTCACCCTCGCCTCAGTTCCCTTGTTCTATGTTGTTCATGCATGTCCATAAATTCTTTACCTCATTTTACTTTCCAATTTTATACCTTATCTGTAATATTACAAGCATTTTTTTTGAAAAAATCCTGCTAATGTATTGACTTGTATGCATTGCTTTTGTATATATGCAATAAACATTCCCCATTCCTTTTTAAATTTATTGTCTTCTTGGTTTTGAATTCTCCCGGTTAATTTAGCCATTTCCACGTATTCCATTAACTTAGTTTGCCAGTCTTCTTTAGTGGGGACTTCCTCTTCTTTCCAGCGTTGTGCTAATAATATCCAAGCGGCCGTTGTTGCATACATAAACAAAGTCTTGTATTTTTTCGGTATGTCCAATCCTGTGATACCTAATAAAAATGCTTCTGGTTTTTTAACGAATGTTATTTTGAACATTTTTTTCAATTCATTATATATCATTTCCCTTTTTTAAAATAACCTTACATTGCCACCACATGTGGTTAAAAGTGCCCTCCGCTGCTTTACATATCCAACACTTATTATCTTTTGTTTTATACATTTTTGCTAATTTAACCAGAATTAGGTACCATCTGTATAATATTTTCATATAATTCTCTTTAAGTAAAACACAGGCCGTAAATTTCATGTCATTCTTCCATAGTCTTTCCCAATCTATCATTTGAATCCAATGAATTTGATTTTGAGAAGAGTGTTTTCAGTCTTCTTTGCAGATTTTTTTTTAGCTGGAGATGCCATGGATTAAACCTAGAAACCTTTGCAGGCAAGGCATGTATTCTGCCAGAATTTGCAGTGTTAATGTGTGTTTATATCTGTTTTTCTCATATCTATTTGTGTGCTCTCTCTTGTGGAGCAACTGGACTGTCCCTGAGGAGGTTTAATGGTATGATACTTGCTCTATTCATGCTTCCCAATCAGTTGAGAAATATTGTTGCGTTCATGGATAGCAGCTGTGGCTTTATTTTGTGCAATTGCATTTTTATTTTTTTAGCTGCAGACCTCATGTTGTGAGCAAAGTTGTTGAGTAGACAACACTCATGGTGCCCAATAAATGCTTTCTGCCCATACACTTTTCTCCAAGATGAAATGCATTGCAATATTCAGTGTGGTAACACCATGCTACATCATGGCTTCACCAATTCCCATGCGGCTTCAGTGCAGATGGTGTAGGCTGGAAGCATGTTATGAGGCTGACAAGGCAGGTCAGGTGCACCTTACAGATGCCTTTAATTGGCTCTGTACTGTGGTGTGTTCTGCTCAGGCAGACATTCAGCCTCTTGCCTTAGTTTTAAAAATAGGTATTTCCGCCTTCCCAGTACTGGCACATAAACATATACCACAGTGACACAATGAAGTATTTTTGCCAACTTTCAATTGTGTACCAACATACGGTTTCCGTATTATTAAGCTGCCCATCTGACTGGTTGCTCCAGCCACTCTGGGCGGCTCCCAACAGGATACTAAAAACACAATAAAACATCAAACATTAAAAACTTCCCGATACAGGGCTGCCTTCAGATGTCTCCTATTAGTTGTATGGTTCTTTATTTCCTGGGCATCTGATGGGAGAGTGTTCCACAGGGAGAGCGCCACTGCTGCCAAGAAGGCCAACTGCCTGGTTCCCTGTAACTCACTTCTCGCAGTGAGGGAACTACCAGAAGGCTCTTGGATCTGGGCCTCCATGTATGGACTGGACAACAGGTGGAGACATTCCTTCAGGTATACTGAGCCGAGGCTGTTTAGGGCAGAGGTTGGCAACCTAAGGCCCATGGGTCGGTTCCAGCCCATGAGCTTCCTGGAACCGGCCCACGGCTGTTCCGTGGATCAGCATGGAGATTCCGTGTGTTTTTTTCAGCACTATTTTTTTTCTCGCCGCAGGGACCAACTTCTGGGTTGGAAGAGCACTGGTAATAGCATGCGCACGTGCGCTCCATTGTCCCGGAAGTGTGCTGGAAATAGCTTGAGCGCATGCACGGGCATGCACGCTCTGGCCCACTGAGAGGTCTGCCGGGGAGTGGACCAGACCAGCCTCAAAAAACGTTGCCAACCCCTGGTTTAGGGCTTTAAAGGTCCACATCAACACTTTGAATTATGCTCAGAAATGTCCTGGGAGCCAACGTAGATCCTTTAGGACTGGTGTTACATGGTTTCAGCGGCCACTCCCAGTCACCAGTCTGGCTGCCGCATTCTGGATTAGTTGTAGTTTCCGGGTCACCTTCAAAGGTAGCTCCATATAGAGCGCATGGCAGTAGTCTAAGCGAGAGATAACCAGAGCATGCACCACTTCAGCAAGACAGTCTGCGGTCAGGAAGGGTCTCAGCCACGTAGCAGATGGAGCTGGTAGACAGCTGCCCTGGACACAGAAATGACCTGTGCCTTCATGGATGACTCCCAGGCTGCACATCTGGTCCTTCAGGGGCACAGTTACCCCGTTCAGGACCAGGAGTCCCCCACCCCCACTGCCCATCCCCGTCCCCCAGAAACAGTATTTCTGTCTTTCGGGATTCAACCTCAATTTGTTAACCTCCATGCATCTTCCAGCTGCATCCAGACACTCACACAGGACCTTCACTGGTTCCAGTGTAAATGAGGGGTAGAGCTGGGTATCATCCTCATATTGGTGAACACCCTTTTGTTTTTATCAGACTTTAGAGTAACTGATATTGGATCAAATTTATGGTGAATTTGGAACTGAATAAATGATGCATTGGGACCTTGTGAAATATTCAGGGAGGTTCAACTTCATAGAAGAAAGGGGGGAAAGCATTTTTTGGGGGGGAATCCCTTCACCATGGGGGTAGCCAGGATTTTTGTTGGGGGGGGCAGGACTTTGTTGAGGGGACAGGAATTTTGTTAGGGGGGCAGAACCGATGTGATTGGTCAGTTAGTTAAGTATCTTGGTGTTTTACTTGATACAGGGGGGCAGCTGCCCTTAACTCCTACGTGGGTTGATGGTAGGAGGGCAGAAAGACTTGGGCTCAGAGACCATTGTGCCAAAGGGTGAGCTTCCTCCAAGCCCCCTTCTTTTCTCTCCCGCCACCTCTGATAGCTTCAGAGACAGAGAGGAGAGGTCTGCCTTCTTCTTTGGCCCACTGGTGGCTTCCAGTGGAGAGTGGAGTTACAGCTCTTTATGTCAGCTGAGGTGTGCTCAGCCAAAACAAGTTACTGCCTCTCATCCCTACACGGTGCCTTCTGTCTGCTGTTAGGTATCCTTTTTTTGGCCGCAGGAGAAAATTTAGAAGAGCAGCCCATGACTGTAGACGGTTTGGATGACAAGCAGTGGGTTGATTTTGTGGCCTAGCATTTCTCTTTCTTTTTACCACTCCCACCCCCCCATTTAGACTGTAAGCGTGTCTGCTGTGGACACAATATTTTACTAATAACTGTCTAAACATGGCGGGAAAATGGCCTGCTCTAATAAATACGGAAGTTTTGGCATGTTTTGGTCTGACCTGGATATGCTCCTTTTGTTCATGCTATAATTTTGCATCCTCTCTTTGGCTCCATTGCTTTAATTAGGTCTGATAGGTTGTGATAGCAAATGCAAATCTAGGTCATTGCATATGTAAATGTGCAGCTGTAGCCTTGGCGGATGCCAGAGTCTATCAGCTGAGGTGTCCGGTCATTTCCCAGCATTAATGGGGCTTGGTGAGCCGACTTCTGTGGCTGAGCCATATTGCAAGGAGTGAGAACTTGTCTGCAGGAAACTATGCTGCTCTGCTCCCGTCTTTTGTTTTTTCAGGTGCAGAAGGCAGCAGAGAACTGCTCTTGGCATTCCTTTAATGCACTGATGTGCATGAGAATGTTATCATTACTTATTGCGTATTTCAAGCCTTTTATGCATAATTATGATACCTTGTTGCATCCTCTGTTTACTGGACTATATATTGGAGTGGGTGGTGGGGTTGTATGATGATAGAATTGCATAGTGCATATAAAGTTCAAGCCAGTAAAGTTCTGTGTAGAAGTTACTGCTCCTCATGTTTGTTGTCAAAAAAAGCTGTGATGTTTTGAGCTTCATCTGACATACCAGATTCTGGCTTAGCTACATGGGATGTAGTTATCCCTGCTACCTTTCCAGCTTCTAAGCCTGCACCCAGCTTTGAAAGCACAGTTCAGAATCATTGAGCTTTGCAGGACCTTTCCATCTCTGCAGTAGTTCCTATTGTCCAGTTACTGATTCATGCCAGCACTGGATCTCAGGCATCCTTCCTTGAGCCCACACAACAGTTGAGGCAAGGGCTTTCCAAAACAGTATTGAATACTGATTGGTTCAGTAAATTCTGCTAAAAATGGTGCATCTTGTGAAGTGGAATGTGGATCTTGTATCTCCTACTATACTGTAAAAACGTTACCAAGCCATTGTACCATTTGCTTTGGGGAAACCCTTGTTTTCATAGCAGGAAACGCCATGACAAAGTTGGTGCCATTTACAGTTAAAAGCTCTCAACTCCAAAATCCCTCAGGATATTGAATAGTGAAGGATCTGAATACATTTGAGAGGATGTGGGGCAGTTGTTTTTTCAGGGGGTGGTTTAAAGTAGACATTAGTAAATCTTAAGTTTTGTACAGCAGTACAGAGTTCAGTCACTCTGTTTCTTACAGCTTCTGACTAGTTCTTAATCTCTGTTTTTCATATGTTGTTGCTTTGCTGTTTTCATTCTTATTTACCATTTTGCTTGTTTTTATTGTTTTACTTTTTTTTAAAAAAAGTCCTTTGTAAATTGCTCTAGGAGTCATTTTTGGAACTGAAAAGCAAGGTTAACAACAACATTTCCTGACTTACAGCTAAATAAATAAATAAATAGCCACTGAAAGATTCTGTGGAGGCAACGTTTGAAACTGTCTTGGTTGGTAGGTTGATCCACCTAGCTCTGGGGTAGCCAAAGTGGTTCCCTCCAGATATTGGACTCCCACTCCTATCAGTCCCAGTGAGCATGGCCAATGGTTAGGGAATTGTAATCCAGCAACTTCTGGAGGGAGCTATCTTTGATCTAACCCAGCACTGTATTCTCTAGCTTGCAGCTCTCCCTGGTCTCATACACAAGTCTTTCCAGAGTCTCCTTCCAGTGATCCCTTTTACATAGTGGTACCATAGAGTTGACCTGAAACCCTGTTTGCAGAATGCTTTACCATTTGTCTATGGTCCTTCCCAGAAATAATGCCACAAACCACTCTTACAAGCATATAGCACTATAGCTCACCTTTATAGGCATCTATCTTCCTTTCACAGGTCAGCCTGATATAGGTGGCTCTGAAATACTTTTGCTGGGAGAGGTTTGATCTAGTGGAAGAGCTCTGATTCAGTTGCCTTCTGATTTAGTATAGCATTATGGTAGTAGGAATATATGTTTTCATTTAACCCACTATCCTCTTTTTCTCCTCAAACAGAGGCATCTGACTTCATACCCTTATCGCTGCACCTTAGCAGACTTTCAGATAGAGAAGAAAATTGGACGAGGACAATTCAGTGAAGTCTACAAGGCTACTTGCCTTCTGGACAGAAAACCAGTGGCATTAAAGAAAGTACAGGTGAGCATCGGAATACCCAAGTAAGATTGGATGAATGTGCCTCTTGGTGGCACAGATGGGCAAGTCGTGTACCTCTTTGCTTCTTGGAACTGTTTTTCCCTGTGGGTGGATCAGACAGCAGCTACTTATAGATATCCATTTGTGGAGTTGGCCATGAACCAGAAGCCTGCCTACCTTTGTTGTATAAAATGTTACAATCTTTAATATTTTTGGCTCCCTTCTACCATATGCTGTAGGCTGCATTTTGATTTTACATGGGCCTATTTTGGGCATCTCTTTAGTATACCCAAGCTACTCTCATATAAAATAGTGAATAGCCCTCTGATTATTAGGATGAATATCTACGCCTCTTTGCTTTTAATTAGTGCAGAGGAATATGAAAAAGAAGGCAATTTATTTTATCAATAGAAAAGGAGAGTCTAATTGTGTAACCCAAAAAGTCTTAGATCATTATTTGTACTCATTTCCTTGGCACTTTTCAGCGTATTCTTAAGATACACATTTATTTATACAGTATAATGTAATTACTTTGGTTTGTGTGGTTTGTTTGTTTGCTTGTTTGTGTTTATTAAGGTCAACAAATTGATGAGAAAACAACAAGCTTAATAATAATTTATCCAGTTGTATTTATGTGCTAAATGCTGGTGCTACAGTTTCTACTTTGTTTGCAGGTCTTTTTCATTCTTAAGAACCCCAAGAAACTAGGGAGCTTTAGAAAGGTCATGGTTGCCCAGGAGATAAGATAATTTAGGGATGATCTAAAATCTTAAACATGTGGGAACATCCATATTTTTTGCTTGACTTTCAACATGTAACTCTCTTTCCTTTTGAAGATATTTGAAATGATGGATGCCAAGGCTAGACAAGATTGCATTAAAGAAATAGACCTTTTGAAGGTAAGAATTTCTCCAGACCTTTGACGATTATCTGGGAATGGAAAAGATTATTGTTTTCTGGTGTAACTTGAGAAAAGTGGTGTGTGGTTAGAGGCCCTTGAAGCAATCTATGATCTCCCACTATTGTACTTAACTCCTCCTTTTTTGGATGGTGTGTGTGTGTTGCAGAATGGCAATAGAGAGTTATCTTTAAGATTTGTATGCTTTTGATGGAGGGAGCATAATCTTTTTCTTTTGTACTGAAATGATCCCCTTTCTGTGTCAGTGTAGAGCTGAGGAGATGTGCTTCTTCCATACTTTTCTTTCCTTGGAAGAAGGCATGAGACTCTGTTCTGGCTCTAAACCAGCGTTTGGACTCCATGCAGCTTCATTGCTAGATTAGCCATAAAATGAGATTACACCAGAGCTGTTCTGTGTGAGGAAAGAGCAAAGAATGCCAAACCAAACAAAGTGAAGATAATCAGTAATGCCTTTGGGTGTTGTAGCGCTCTATACAAAATAAGGCTTGAGTGAAGGTGGAGGGGAAGAGTCTCCCATATGGTACTAGATATATTCAGAACATTATGTCCACATATGTTAGAATCAAGGAGAAGTGAAATCAAAACCCTCAGAATGACAGGGGAATTGAGATGGTCAATTATCATCCCTACTGTATAAGATGTCCAGAGGCAACTGCAGATCTCCCTGTGCCAAGCTTACCAGGGAGCCAGATGTTAAGTTGTGAACGCTATATTAGCTGGGCTGTGAAGACAAAAATGAGGAAAGATGATACACTGGAATAATTAGCACTTTCTTCTCTGGTTCCCTGTGTATTTTCTGAAGGCATTTTCCTTCCTTCTCTGGCTTCACCTGCATTCCCTAACATTGTCCTTGTTTGGCCAAGGTTCCCCTGCACAAAGTGGGAGTTAGGCTGGAACCTGACACTTCAAGGCATTGCAGAATGATGATTTTTGAACTATGAAAAGAACAAGCACAATGTGTGTCTTATTTTGAGTTAAATAATTTACACCCTACTTTTTCTGCATATATTTCCAAAGCAGTTTAATGTCTACAGCTTTCTATTATTTTTCACTCGGGCATTAGGAAAGCTTGTGGACAGGTGATGGGTTAAGTTGCTGGGATGCTGCCACGTTTCGCAAAGAAGGAGTCTAAACTGAATTGAGAGAGTGCTTACACAAAGATCTAGGTAGTGCTAGTGGAATTTACCAGAGCAGCATGCAGATAAATTGGTCCATGACAGTAGTAGTAGTAGTAATAATAATAATAATAATAATAGTAATAATTTATTATTTATACCCCGCCCACCTGGCTGGGTTTCCCCAGTCACTCTGGGCAGCTTCCAACAAAATATTAAAATAAAATAGTGCATCAAGCATTAAAAGCTTCCCTAAACAGGGCTGCCTTCAGATGTCTTCTAAAAGTTTGGTAGTTGTTGTTCTCTTTGACATCTGGGGAGGGCATTCTACAGGGCGGGTGCCACCACCGAGAAGGCCCTCTGCCTGGTTCCCTGTAACTTGGCTACTCGCAGGGAGGGAACCGCCAGAAGGCCCTCGGAGCTGGACCTGAGTGTCCGGGCTGCACAATGGGGGTGGAGACGCTCTTTCAGGTATATTGGGCCGAGGCCATTTAGGGCTTTAAAAGTCAGCACCAACACTTTGAATTATGCTTGGAAACATCCTGGGAGCCAATGTAGGTTTTTCAAGACCGGTGTTATGTAGTCTCGGCAGCCGTTCCCAGTCACCAGTCTAGCTGCCGCATTCTGGATTAGTTGTAGTTTCCAGGTCACCTTCAAAGGTAGCCCCATGTACAGCGCAGTAGTCCAAGCGGCAGTAGTCCAAGCGGGAGATAACCAGAGCATGCACCACTTTGGCAAGACAGTGGGCAGGCAAGTAGGGTCTCAGCCTGTGTATCAGATGGAGCTGGTAGACAGCTGCCCTGGACACAGAATTGACCTGCACCTCCATGGACATCTGTGAGTCCAGAATGACTCCCAGGCTGCGCACCTGATCCTCCAGGGGCACAGTGACCCCATTTAGGACCAGTAGTGAATGGAATGGAGGCATAGTTGGAGGCACATGGGAGTCAGAGGGATTCAGGTTGTGAGAAGGAGGCCGGCAATCTCTGAGCACTGGCATCTGTAGAAACAGTGTGCTGTGGAGCTGTATGGCACAGGCAGCTAGTTCCTGTTGTGTAGGACCAATGGGATGACTTGTCATTGCTCTCCAATCTTGGCCCATCATTTCTTGAGCTTGGAATTGAGAGGCCAGCTTGGCCTGAGGAAGGTATTTCTGATGGATGGAAGTTGCTGTGCTAGCAAGACAACCACTATCTTCAGCATCCTTTTCTTCAATACCCAAGACTCCTGGTACCAAATTTGATTATTTTTCTTTTCTAGAATCACTTACAAGGACTTGGTTTGTGGTACTTGCCTTGCAGGACACTGGTGGATTTGCAGCTGTCTACAAACTTGTTTTACGAGTGGTTTACAAGTGGTCAAACACTTGCATGCATGCTGCTCAAAGCATGGTAGAAAGTCAGTTTGATAAATAATATTGCATTGCAAAGGCATGAGGGATCTATTAGTAGTTGTTGCCTATCGGGCATTCCTTTCAAATGTATCCAAGTTTTTGACTGAAAGTTCCAACCAAATCTGACAGATTTTGCCCAAGATGTATATAATTCAGCTCTGAAGAGATGAACATACCACAGCAAAGATCTAAATGTCAACTTGAGATGCAGTTTTTAATGACATGATGCAGGTCAGCGTTTTTTGATAATTTGGTTCAGGTGCCAGATTTTTCCCACAGAGTCTAGGAGGGCAGAGTTGTTCAAGGATTTGTTTAGAGGCAAGGGGACTGCTTCAGTCTGTCTGTCAGCATCAGCAATTGGAATGCGCTTTGATCGGTCCTGCACAGCTAATAACATGTCAAATAAATATCTGCAACTCATTTCTTGTTAATTGATGGCTCCCTGGACAATTGCTCTTACAAATAGATGCAGACTGAAGGCTGTTTTGCTATGCTGTACAAAAGCAGAGGTAGGGATAATGTATACTTATGCAAAAATTTCATACTTGTACAGTTTATCCAAGAGAAAACAAGTTAGCTTATGTTCTGCAGTCTTTGGGATGTATTGCAGGGTTGCTCTGTGGAAACAAGTAAAGTTCTACCATTAACTCTCAACTACTCTCTGCCCTGAGACACAGAACACACACACACACACACACACACACACACACACACAGTGTCGCCTGCACAGCTCTGAAGTATGCTTTGAAACTTCAGTTTTTCATCTGTACAATTAAACAAGTTGGGTATTATTTGGTTTGCTTTATTTGCTATTGTTTCAGGAAATGCCTCTCACTTCGAATACCGGCCGCATCAGATAGAGATAGTTAGGCTTACAATAAGAGCAATCATATTTATGATGGTTACTTGTGGTAATATATAAAGTTGCAGCTTTTGTCACAAATGAAGAAACATATTTTTCAGTTGTTTAAAAGGAAATATACCATTTTTAAGCATTCAGTCATTACAATAGATAGAGCCATTCTGATATAATCTAAACATATTAGTCAGAAAAGGTGAAGACCTCATCTCAGTGAAGTAGTAAGTCTGTGGTTCACGTCTGGGGTATTTGGGCGTGTGGGTGGTTCAGAGAGGTGTACATGAATCTCTTTTGGTCTGTAAGCTTGCCTTGTAGCCCCTCTCCTTCTGGGAATGTTATCCCTGCAAGGCTCTTCGTTCTGTGTCCCTGGATTCCACCTCTTCACGCACCAAACCTGTATTTACACTTTCTATGCATTGTACTTAGAACAAGATTGTCATTTACAGAAAAGAAGAAGCAAGGGCTGCTTTAATTATTGTGTTACAACATATTGTTTCTTATTTGGAGACAAGGGAGAAGAAATTTAGATAGCTCAGTTGGTAGAGCATGAGATTCTTAACCTCAGGGTTGTGGGTTCAAGCCCCACCCTGGGCAAAGTATTCCTGCATTGCAGGGGGTTGGACTAGATGATCCTTGTGGCCCCTCCCTTATAACTCTACAATATTCTACGACTCCGTGAAAGAATAACCAGTTTTAAATTTTGCATTAAACTTTTATGCCTACTATGTTAATCGAGGAAACCTTAGTCATTGGGAATTAGACCTTCTAAAAAGTCGTGGCTGCGGCGGTGGACTGGGAGAATGAGGAGCACTTTCTGAACAGCAAAGAGAGTAAAAGCAGCTAGTAATGTGGCTCTAAACATCAGCTGGCCTGCCAGCATCACTCTCTCCCGTTAGTGGCCACTTGCATTTTTGCATGCCTGTCGCTGAGAGTGTTGCTCTGCATATACATCAGGCATTTGCTTCCATCAAACTTTTCAGCAGCATTTACAAAATGAGAGGGTAGCAGTCGCCTGAGCCAGAGTGTTTATGTGCATTAGAGGATGAAGCCGGAGTGAAGGTTCTGCAGGTTTCCCCCCCCCCCCCATGTCAAAAGGCAGAAATTTCAAACAACCCTATTAGTATACAAATGCACTCGCTGGCATTGTTTCTTGTGGGTGCAGGAACTCCAGGTAAATGTGGTACTTGGAAAGAACATGAGTCTGAGCAGGGCGCTCTGGAGGCAGAGTTTGGTCCTGAATGCCTGGGTGGGAAATCTGCATTTAATGAAGCACACAATAGCGGGAGACATAATAAGGAGCTGGCCAGAATTGTGACTGGAAAGGAAGGCACTTGGGTGCATAAGACGGCACTTAAAGTATTCTTGGTAAAATTGTAGTTTCATAGCTGCCTAGTGAGGATTTATTTTAGTCCTTCATTTTCTGGGTAGTATCCAAAAGGTCAGAACTTGCCTTTTTGGTTTGATTTAATATTGTGATGCTGCTTTATAACAAGCAGGTTCATAAAAGTTAACAGCAAAAATAACAACAAATAGAAATTCAAAGCTAGAACCAGTTTCCATCAAAAAATATTAGCAGGTTATACCTAGCAATGTTAATGTAATATCAATCAACAGTATATAAATATTAACAGATGTATTTATCTATTTTAAAAAAGGCAAATAATATCCCAATCAACATAATCATTTCCAGTTGTTTATGCAACTGACTCTCCAATTCCTCTGTGGTAGCTGTTTGACTGGGGCACATGAAATAAGCATTGTGAGGTCCTCATACGCCCACAAAACCTCCTTGTTTGTCATGTCCACATTAAGCCTACAAGATGTAGGTGAGAAATGTTTTTTGGTGTTCATTTTATTCCAAATTGATCATATTCTGGAGATGATTGTTCCTCATTTTTAGTATGAATGTGATGCTACACTTACTTTTTTAAATAATGATTACTAGCTTTTTGTAGTGAAGGACACTCAAGACAAAATACAGAAATAAAAACCGTATCAAGGTACAATTATTATTATTATTATTATTATTATTATTATTATTATTATTATTTCATATTTTCAAAAAGAAAACATACTTTTTTAAACAGACACATACATATACACACAGACATATACACTTATTTTCACAAAACCATATTCATGTCAATACCTTTATGGGGTTCCCTGAACCCCAGGACTTCCTCCCACCCCTCCCCTGGCTTCCATAATTCTTCCCCTTTTAACTGCCTCTAATTACTTTATCTAACTTTGTTATACTCCATTTTTATCCTTTGTTAATTTAAATTACAAGCATTATGTGAATCCTGCTAATGTTTTTAAACTCTTACAGTGTTCTTTAATGTATTCAATAAAGCTGTACCATTCTCTACTGAGGTAATTTGTATGTTATGTCCCACATCTTTTGCCCAATGAATCATTACAGATTTTACTTCTTCATCTTTTGTTTTCTACTCCAGCCCCAATTTATACATTTTTGACAGAAATTTTTCATTATTTTCCAACAGTTCTCTCTGCAATCTTGAAAATTCTTTACCAAAACCAGCTCCTTTATCCAGCCTAAAATGTCATTTAATTGATGATATTGGAGCCAATCAGTTAACAGATGTTAATTTTTTTTTACATTAAATTGATTTTCTTCCTCCTCAATTAACAATTCTCTATATGTTGCCCATACCTTTTCCATATTAGTTATTTCTACTGACAACGCTTCTAATGGTGATAGCCACCGTGGGGTTTTGTTCTCTAATAGGTTCTTGTATTTTTCTCATACAGCATAAGTGGACTTTCTGATAATATGGTTTAAAAATCCCTCATGGATTTCCCCCTACCTTTGAGGGAGTTGGTGACACTGAGAAGTCCCCCATCAGACTCTTGCCTTCCCTGCTTCATGCCTACCTGTGACCCATTATGACACCCTGGTGTTCTGTACATTCATATAGTGATTGTCCTTCTACTCTGTCTATTTGCAGCAATTGAACCACCCCAACATAATCAAGTATTTGGATTCATTTATTGAGGACAATGAACTTAACATTGTCTTGGAACTGGCAGATGCAGGTGACCTCTCTCAGATGATTAAGGTAAGGAGAAGCCTTATTCTTGAGGCTACACAATTACTTTGCTAAAGTAAAACTTTAAAAATTGGAATCAAGGGTACATGGGGAAATGGAGCACTTAAAAGTCAGCACAGGGTGGTGCATTTGTCATATAAGAAACTAGAAAAAACTTCCCAATTTCTGTTACTGACTTCTAGCAGGAAGCAGCTAGAGGGCCGAGCAGCCAAGTGCCCTTTTCCCAGCCTTGGATCAGAGGTATAACTTGCTATAATCTTAATAATTTGGGCCAATGCTAGTGAATTAATTTATAAAGTATTAAAAACCACTGGATCACAAAGCTCTCTAAGTTTCGTACATCATAAAATAGTAGATGCAGCCAGCTGTAATTCACAGAACAATTAAATATGCATAAAATAATTATCAAAACACTGATAAGAATCAATGAAATGTTTAACAATGAATATAGGTAACTAATTTGTATGCCTGGGTAAAAAAGGTAAAAGGTAAAGGACCTCTGGACGCTTAAGTCCAGTCAAAGGCGACTATGGGGTTCAGCGCTCACCTCGCTTGTCAGGCCGAGGGAACCGCCGTTTGTCCACAGACAGCTTTCCAGGTCATGTGGCCAGCAGGACTAAACCGCGTTTGGCGCAACAGGACACTGTGATGGAAGGCAGAGCGCACGGAAACACCGTTTACCTTCCTGCCTGAGATTAAAAAAAAGGTGACCAGCAGGTTTCTGAAATGTTACAGCAAAAGTGTCTGCCTCATGGCTATTGGCAGAGAGTTCTAAGGCACAGGCGCTGCCATGCCGAAACATTGGCTCCTTGCAAATGAATGAAGATTAAGCGGCACTTAGAAGAGGGCAAGTTCTGCAGGTTGAAACAGTCAAATAGGCAAATATGGGGCAAGGTGCTTTCTCAAGGAAAACTGGTTCCGAGCACCAAGGGCTTTATATAGCCATAGTAAAACCTTGGACTTGGCCTAGTAACAAATTGGCAGCCATTGAACTGTGAAAGGCAGTTACCCTCTTTGACCACATAACTTTTTCTGTACTGATATTCAGTTGATGGGCGCTTCTAATTCTTAGGCAGCTACTGAAAGCTTTTCCAATGGCTCTTGACCTTCTTTGCTTTAAGGCGTGAGACTTTGGGGGGGGGTTCTTTCCCTGTGCTGCTCTCGGGAATCCTTGTGTGGGGGAACCTGCTTCAGCTCAGCTGTTGTCACCTGGTTTTCAATCGTTTCTTACATGTTAATCTGGAGACAGGCATTCCCTGTGAGAACAGATGTAGCCGCTCATTTTTCCCCCGTTTTGCCGCCACTGATTTGAGATTATCATAAATGATCGTTTTAGAAAGCTCACCACATGCCAAGAAAACCTCAGCTTATATTGAATGAATGAATCTTTATTTGCATTAGCCATAGCAATAAAACAACAATACGATATACAAAGAATAGGAGTAAAAAGTCAATTATATAAAATACATTTTTGGGTTTTGAATCAATAGTCAAATAGTGGATCTTATTCTGATTGCCCCAGCTAAAAGCCTTGCCACCTTTGCTGTCACCTGGTCATCTTGATCTGCCAAGAGAAAGGGCAGTGTGGCTGTGGCTGGGCAACCTGGAATGGACAATAAAAGAGGGGTGATAACCTCATTCCTCAAGTCTTTATAAAGAGTGCAAGCCAGAAGGGCATGCACCACCGATTCAGTACTGCCAGCTCCACAGGGATGCCATCTCCACGGTACTGCCATTTCCACATAAGCGTTTTTCATGTGGAATCTGTTGGAATCATCCCTTCAGTACAGCCAAGGGCAAGACATTCAATCTTGCGAGAGTAAAAGCGCGTCTATATTTTAGAATTGCTAGGTTATGCAGATAGGGTGCCAGAGAGTCGAAATGGGAAGGTGGAAAATAATCATACCATGGGCAAAATTTCCTTATTGTGGCCAAGTTGTTCTGACGCTCAATATCATTTAGGCGCTGACAAGTTAGACTGTTTGCTTTACTAAAACCCAAAGTGAGTAGCTGTTGTGGTGATAACCCACAAGAGTGAAGTTTTTGATAGACAATTTTAGTCCAGGGGCTGTTGTGACAATCTTACAGCACTAGGGACTGGGGGGATTTTAGTTTAGGTGAAGCCAATAGTGAAGTGTCCTACGCCAGATCCATAATTCTACCGAGGGAAGATTAGCCTCTAGCTGTAATGAGGTGTTTGGGACACAGGGTGGTACAGAGAAAATTTGCCTTAAGAGCTTTGATTGGTCAGCTTCCGTAGATCCAAGGGAAGTGCCTGTCCAGATCTGAGCCCCATACAATAACTGTGCTAGGGGTTTAGCTTGGAACACTTTCAGGACCGATGGTATATGTTTACCACCTTTTGTGTAGAAGAAGCATGTCAGAATTTTGGTGCTTTCGGATGCTTTATCTTTTGCAAATTTCTGGTGTGCTCCCCATGACTCTGTAGACTGGGAAATAAGGCCAAGATATTTGAAAACTTTGACCTGTTCAATTAGCTGGTTGTCCGTGCGCCATCTATAGTTTCTTGAGAAAACCATGGCTTTGGTTTTCTTGTAATTCACGGTCAGCTATTCTCTCTGGCAGTATCCTGAAAATGTTCTCATAGGTATTTTTAGGCCTACTTTTGTTTGGGATAGAAGAACTGCATCATCTGCATATAATCGAATTAAGATGGGTTTTGTGGCCAATTTAGGGGCATGATACAGCTTTCAAATTGATGAAGGCTGCGTAAAGCACACCATGTGGTTTCTTAGCATACTTGTCTCTGAGATGTGCTAGGATAAAGCAATGATCTAGGGTGGATCTGCCCTGCCTAAATCCTGCTTGCTCTTCAGCAATAATAACATCATCATCATCTGTCCTGATGGCTAGTTTGTTATAGAGGGGCTTTCCAGCTTATATTTTTATAACCATGCTTGGGCAAAGCCAGGTCAGTTCCACTCATATAATAATAATGAGCGGCAACCGTATGGGATGCTGCACATTGCAAAGTCTGTACAGGATCCCGCACATGCGCACTCCGTACGGGCTGCTGCTTGCACGTGGCAGCCATATAGGCTGCCACTTGTGCGGGGTCTGTACGGGCTGTCACTTGCATGACGACTGTACAGGTTGCTGTGCCAGTGGCATCCCGTACAGACTGCGCATGTGTGGCATCCTGTACGGAATGAGCACATGCACCAGCCCATACAGTCGCTGTGCAAGAGGCAGCCTGTATGGACGGTGCACGAGAGCGGCAGCCCATACAGACACCTCATGCATTCAGCCTATCTACCACCGGGGGGGGGGCAGGGGCCATCTTACCAACCGGCAAAGAGTGGCATCTGGGGCGGCCCATCCCCTCTGCCCCCCACTTCATTCACCCCTGGGCGCCACTCTTTGCCGGTTGACAAGATGGCCCCTACCTCCCCCTGGCAGTAGATCAGTGGCAGAATGCGTGAGCAGTCCATATGGGCACAGCTCGCGCAGCGTCCGTACAGGCTGCCGCTCCCGTGCACCATCCATACAGGCTTCCATACAGCCTGCCTCTTGCACAGCGACCATATGGGCTGACGCGCATGCTCATTCCATACGGGATGCCACTCGCGCGGCAGGTAGAGGGCCTTCTCGGTAGTGGCACCCACCCTGTAGAAGGTAACTTGGCTTCTCGCAGGGAGGGAACTGCCAGAAGGCCCTCAGCGCTGGACCTCAGTGTCTGGGCAAAATGATGGGGGTGGAGACGCTCCTTCAGGTATCCTGGACCAAGGCTGTTTAGGGCTTTCAAGGTCATCACCGATACTATGAATTCTGCTCGGAAACGTACTGGGGGCAATATAGGTCTTTCAAGACTGGTGTTATGTGGTTTCGGCGGCCTCCCCCAGTCACCAGTCTAGCCGCTTCATTCTGGATTAGTTGTAGTTTCCGTGTCAACTTCAAAGGTAGCCTCACATAGAGCGCATTGCAATAGTCCAAGCGGGAGATAACTAGAGCATGCACCACTCTGGCGAGACTTTCTGAGGGCAGGTAGGGTCTCAGCCATTCATCAAGGATATAAGACCAGGCTCTTAGATACCACTTGGGTTTAGAATGTCTGATTCTGTGGGAATTTATTGGGAATTTCTTAAGGCTCTGATCCGAGTGAGGCATGTATTGATTATTTTGCTGTTCTGCTGGTCTTCCCTGCAGACTTAAGAGCCCTGCCCACGCAGTGCAGTACAACATCTCTGTTTTGAGTTGGCTTTCAGTGACCTGAGCAAGTCCCAAGGTTCATGTTAGCACAATGTTTTCTTCATATAATCTGTTCCAAGATTCTGAGATGATGTGATCTAAAAGAACTCTTGGTGTGGCCAAGTCAGCACTTTGCATGGAAGCATTCTCTTTTCCTGACAGTGTTTACTGTCAGGAGTTCAGCCTGCACTTGAGTAGGACCCTGGCAGAAAGGCATGCCTGACTAGCATGTTCCCTCCCTCCTGGTCTTCCGTTTGGGAGCTTCAAAAGCTTTCTTAGCCCAAACATCACAGCGACCGGCTCACTTAGGGATCCGCAGAGTTTGCGCAACTTGCATGACAGACCTCAGCAACTCAGCATTTCGGCTAATCTACTTTATTTACATATCAACACACACACGGAGCACTGCAACATGGCTCCCTCTCTCTCTAGCATCAGACAGCAAAGAGAAAAAGAACAAAGGACAATAGTCCCACTTCACGGAACACAAACATCCTGTCTCCGTCACTTCCCACTCTGTGGAGTCAAAACATACACCGTCATGTGATAGACAACAATCCCATGATTGCAACCATAGACCAGGAATTCTAACAGGCAGGCAATGGCTTATTTCGGACTTGGGCTTCTTACCTTTACATTTCTGAAATTTATTTCTTTATATACCACCTTTTCCTCTTAAATTGTTCAAAGTGATGTACATGGTTCTCTCATCCCCGTTTAATCCTCACAAATACCCTGTGAAGTAGGCTTGACTGAGGGACAGTGACTGGCCCGAGGTCACCCAGGGAGCTTCATGGCTGAATTGGGATTTGAACCCTGGTCCAACACTCTGACCCCTCTAATCAGTACACCACACTGGTCTAATATTTGTCTGCTCATAATTTCAGGACACACTGTCAGGGAGGGATTAGAGTGAACAGTTCACAGAACATGAATAGGTATTAAAGAATTTTAACATGGGCAGGGATAATAAGAAAAGAGAGCTTAATGTGGAAAATAGCATAATGGGCTCTTCATTATTATCAGCAGGACGTGAGCTCCGTCTGCTGTCGTGATTCTGGGTTATTGATTATTTCCTTTCCTTCATGGAGCTCAAGGTGGTGTGCATATTTCACCTCATCTCCATTTTCTCCTCACAACAGCCCTGCGAGGTAGGTTAGACTGAGAGTGAAGGACTGTACAGTGGTACCTCGGGTTAAGAACTTAATTCATTCCGGAGGTCCGTTCTTAACCTGAAACTGTTCTTAACCTGAAGCACCACTTTAGCTAATGAGGCCTCCCGCTGCTGCCGCACCACCGGAGCACAATTTCTGTTCTCATCCTGAAGCAAAGTTCTTAACCCGCGATACTACTTCTGGGTTAGCGGAATCTGTAACCTGAAGCGTCTGTAACCCGAGGTACCACTGTACCAGGTTCACCCAGTGAGCTTCATAGCCAAGTGGGGATTTGAAACCTGGTCTTCCATGTTCAAGTCCAGTCTTCTAACCACTACACTAAATGACTCTCAGTAAGTACAGTCATACCGCGGGTTACAGCTGCTTCAGGTTGCGTTTTTTCAGGTTACGCACCTGCCAAAACCCAGAAGTACTGGAATGGGTTACTTCTGGGTTTCGGCAGCCGCGCATACACAGAAGCGCTAAATCACGCTTTGCGCAGAAGTGCCGAATCGCAACCCACGTGTGCGCAGATGCACCGCTGCAGGTTGTGAACGCTATGGGTTGCGAACGCAACCCGAGCATCCACTATACTTGGCTTTACAGTCCTTCATGGTTTGCATACTTCCAGTGTGTCCACTGCGAGTTTCAACCTGGTGAATACTTTCATGTTTGAAGGGGAGGTGGGTGTCTGAACACATGGAAATAAATGTTGTGGGACTAAAGTGGACCACAGCTCTCTGGTGTGTAACTACTCTGCGGCGTGTGCGTTTCTGTGCTCACGCTTTCAGCTGTTATGTTTCTGGATTCAGTTCCCATAATTGTCTTTTTCCTATTTAAACCGAATCCAAGTACAGTGGACCCTCTGGATACAGATTTAATTCGTTCCAGGGGTCTGTGCGCACCCTGAAAAATCCATAACCAGAGGCGCCGCTTCTGCGCACACGTGCAGCGCGACAAATACTTCCAGGTTTGCCACTGTTGCAACCCGAAAATTACGTATCCAGAGAGGTACGTAATCCGAGGGTCCACTGTATTGAGACAGAATTGTTGGGAAACAAAGTCACTTCCCTGTCCTTTCAGAGAAATAGTAGAATAGCTGCAACAATGCTTAGAAGGTGAGGAGTGGTTTAAAACACACCCAAACACCCCCCACCCCTCAGGCTCCCTCTTTGCCATGCCCCTGTTGCCTACATTATTTATGAGGCATTACGAAGCTGATGTAACTGAGGGTTGCTAGCAGTACAACTCACTGGAGAATTTTTGGCTTTCTGTGAAATGTCAGGGAAATCTTATTGGGCATGGCATTTAAGAAGGTTGCTAATTGTGGCCTAGTGTCTCCTCCCCTAAATACTTCAACAAGAAAGAAGTATTATCAAGTAAATAACACTTCAGCCCTGCGCTGCTCTTCAGCGTCTCACATAAAATAAAAACTTTTATTTTTATGCTTTACTGGTTTTAAAAGCAATAACGTAGCACCACAAAGAAAAAGTGTATAAAAAATGTAGTACTATATTCAACAAAATGCAATCCAAAAAAAGAGTTTGCACTTCTTACATCCAAAATTGAGTTAATTCTTCACTAATTCTAGTATGACTTTCTATCTCCCCGCTGTGGTTCCTAGGTTTCCTTTCACTATGCACTAAGCATCATCTCTCCTAAATACAGTGGTACCTCAGGTTAAGTACTTCATTCGTTCCGGAGGTCCGTTCTTAACCTGAAGCACCACTTTAGCTAATGGGGCCTCAAACTGCCGCACGCTTCTCACCCTGAAGCAAAGTTCTTA
The DNA here is from genome assembly GCF_964106645.2 of Podarcis pityusensis. Taxonomy (NCBI): domain Eukaryota; kingdom Metazoa; phylum Chordata; class Lepidosauria; order Squamata; family Lacertidae; genus Podarcis; species Podarcis pityusensis. Next base: position 876,508 of record NC_138044.1, on the reverse strand, counting down.
ACCCAAGGTACTATTTCTGGGTTAGCGGAGTCTGTAACCTGAAGCGTCTGTAACCTGAAGCGTCTGTAACCTGAGGTACCACAGTACTCTGTCATTTTGTCTCTGTAACTATCTCCTTATTCATGCAGAAAATCTGTCCAAATCTGCCACCGAATTTATGTTGTTACAATATTTTTTAAAATATTCTGTATATACATTCCACTCTCTATTAAATAGTTGATCTGTACGGTCTCAGAATCTTGCTGTTAGTCCGGCTAGTTCTGCGTATTCTAAAATTTTGCTTAGCCAGTCTAATTTTGTGGGGGCAGAGTCCCCTTTCCATACTTTCACAATCAAAATTCTAGCCACTACTGTCATGTACTTGAAGATTTTCCTTAGCCTTTTTGGAATTTCATTGTTCATTATGCCTAGTAGGAAGGCTTCAGGCTTCTTTGGGAACGATCATGTAAACATTTTTTTAAGTTCATTGTAAATTATTTCCCCCAAATCCCTAATTTTGGTGCAATTCCACCACGTGGATCATGGTGCCTTGCGCCTCCCCACATCTCCAACAGATGTTTGATCTAGATACACATTTTACCAAGTTTAACAGGTGTTAAGTACCATCTGTAGAGCATCTTCATGCAGTTCTCTTTCAAATTGTAACAAGCGGTGAGTTTTACATCCTCCCTCTACAACCTCTCCCATGTTTCCATTTGGATATTGTATCCAAAGTCCCTAGCCCGCTGCACCATAACAGATTTACCGTATTTTTTTGCTCTATAAGACTCACTTTTTCCCTCCTATAAAGTATGGGGAAATGTGTGAGCGTCGTATGGAGCGAATGCAGGCTGCGCAGCTATCCCAGAAGCCAGAACAGCAAGAGGGATTGCTGCTTTCACTGCGCAGTGATCCCTCTTGCAGTTCTGGCTTCTGAGATTCAGAATATTTTTTTTCTTGTTTTCCTCCTCCAAAAACTAGGTGCGCCTTGTGGTCTGGTGCATCTTATAGAGCGAAAAATGCGGTAACTTCTTCCTCCTTGACCTCCCAGTCAAGAAGGAGTCTATACATATTGGAGAGCGGGGTCTTTTTGTGTGTGTGTTTATTAAGTCTTTCTCCAGCCTTGAAATTTCTGTGGAGAAGCCTTTTTGTTTGTCCTTTTGGAATGTTTCATTTAGTTGGAAATACTGCAGCCAATCAGTCAAATGTGTCCTAATTTCTTTAATCTTAATGTGTTTTCTTTTTCTTCCAATAAGTCTTTTATAAGTAGCCCAGTTTCATCTCATGGTTTTTTTCTTAACTGAGATCGCCTCTGTCAGGGACAGCCACCATGGTGTCTTTGGTTCTAGTAGATCCTTATATTTGGCCCACACTGTGTAAAGCGATTTCCTAATCACGTGGTTCATAAATCCTTTGTGGATTGCCTCTATTCCTCTGCCAAAGGTCTCTCCTAGGCCCATGTGTTTAATTTGTGTCTTCATAAAATCCCAGGAGATGTTGTCAAACGCCTTTTCAGCGTCTACTAACATGAGTACTGCTGGTTTATCACTTATATCTTCCAGGTATTCCAAAATATTTATGACATTCCTAATATTGTAAATTATTGTAAATTATTTGTCCTCCCGCAGTTATTTCTTAAGTTTATAGTAGTGATAGCTTCATTGCCTTGACTCTAATCCGTGTAATTTAGTTCCTTATTTTCTGGAAAGTTTTACCGCTATTGCCACTCAGGTTTTGAGGTTTCTCGCGGGGGGGGGGGGGGAGAGACCTTTCCCCTTTTGCTTTTGAGAACGGAATCAAGGGTCCACTTTTCACGCTGCTGCTGCTTTCTTTGTGGGCTCAAGACACCCTCTTGAGGATTTTGGGGTGTGCGTCACTCTCACACTACCCCAGAAAATCCCCCAGTGATTGTGCTCATCTCCAGAGAGCTCAGACGCATGACCTGCTTCGGGATGTGATCAAACCGGAAGTTGCATCTCACAGAACTTCAGTCTGAAATGCCTGCAAGGAGTCGCAGGACTTTCACATACTCTTTAATGCTCCAGTGTGGAATAGTCTGTGTTCAAGACAGATGAGCCCCAGGTGTGGCTGCAGTGTTGCACAGAAGCCGTAAGAGTGGTTGAGGCTCTCTGGTGAGGGCGTGCATCGTAGAATGTTTATAAATTCCTCCCCTTTTCATTGTAATCCTCAGAGAGCAAATGGTAAAGATTGTGTTGTGGCCTAAAACTAACATAGGTGTCAAGTGGAGGTGGGTGTGGGGGATGCAGTTCCAGATCTGTCCAGAGAAGGAGAGCATAACGGAAACATGGTCTAAAAGATGTATCACTAGATGCAACCAAAGTCTTCAGTTGCATTGGTTTAGGTGGACTGGATGACCATTTCAGCTTCATTCCAGCAAGGACATGTACCACTTGGCTTAAAGGTGTGTGATTCTTGCAAACAAAGGCTGTACAGTAGACCCACAGCTTACACGTAGTTTACTTTCGCAATTGCTGCTTTGTGCGGGTGGTGGGGAAATAAATAAATAAATGGAGAACGGGGGAAACAGATGGAAGGGGCCATCTGAGATCTCACAAGATCTCATAAAGGCTGTGTCACCCACAGCCTTCCAGTGGCCTCACATGACTTTCCCAGAGGTTGGTAGGGTAGGACTGGTCACATGGGGGCCGCAGTTCCAGGGGGGGTTTCCTGACTTTGTGTGCTTTTGCCTTTTGCACTGACCTCCAGAATGTAACCCCTGCATGAGTTTCTGGCTTATCGTGTGTATTATTCTGCTCAGAAAATACAGTATGTTGCTTTCTGCTGAAACGGTGGCAGAAGTTGATAATTAATTCTGAGGATGCTTACACTGTGCAAGGTTGGAATTTGTTAATTGGTCCTGCTGTAGTACCTTGAAAGTCTGATTTTTAAAGTTGATTTCTGTTATACATGTATTAAGGAAATATTTGGCAGTGGTGGAAGTCTTTGGAGTTCAGTGGGTGGAAGGGGGAGTAGGTTCAGAGTCTTGCCTTCGCACCTTCTGCCACTCTGATCATGTTCAGAGTTCCAATTCCATAGGAAAACAAACATTCAAGAGAGAATGCTATATAAATTAGGCAGTATATAAATACAAAACTCAGTGTGCACAATTTGGGATTTCTTGAAATACCATGTTGATATCTGTCTGTCTGTCTGTTTAATTTCTATACCACCTTCATCCGAGGTTCACCGGGCAGTTTACAATATAAAAACACAAAAATACATAGCAGAGTAACAAACAAAAACAAGTTTTAAAGGCTACGGATTGTGTATTAGCCAAAGGCCTGGGAGGTATAAGTGAGTGCCGCAACCCCATAGTCACCTTTGACTGGACTTTACTGTCCAGGGATCCTTTACCTTTTATAAGAGGAATGTTTAGTCTGGTGCCTAAAAATACCGTATTTTTCGCTCTATAAAACGCACCCGACCATAAGACGCACCAAGTTTTAGAGGAGGAGAACAAGAAAAAAAATATTCTCATTCTCTGCGCAGCGCCCCTTCAGTGAAGTGGCAGAAGAAATGGAGCCCCTTCCGTTTCTCCTCCCGCTTCGCTGAAGGGGCGCTGCGCAGAGAGGGAAAGCTGCGCAGCGCCTCTCCAGCGAAGTGAAGCCAGGAGAGCAAGAGGGATCGGTGCGCACTGATCCCTCTTGCTCTTCTGGCTTCAGGGATGGCCCCTCTGGACCCCTTGTTGAGGGGGACATGAAGAAGGGCCTCAGATGATGACCACGGGATCCGGGTAGGTTCATATGGGGAGAGGTCGTCCTAGAGGTATTGTGGTCCTGAGCCACAGCATTGTAAGGCATCATTTTTGAACACTCACAGCCTTAGTTACTGCAGTCCATTTGTTTCAATTAGTAGTATGCTACAAGTATGGAATCACAAAATTCTAGAGTTAGAAGGGATCCCAGGGTCATCTAGCCTGACCCCTTGCAATACAGGAATAGCAACTAATGTAATCTGGCATCTTGTCTGTTTTTGGGCATCCCAACTTCCTGGGCCGTTTTATCCATGTGCAAACTGCTGCAAAAGTGCTTCCATATCTGATATTAGAGGAGCATTCAGTAGCTTGTTTACTAAAGGGAGAATTCTTTTATAATGATGCTTCTGATGAACATCTTCAAGATGCTGGGTTTAAAAATAAAAATAAAAAAAACAGCAGCACACCCCTAACAAATCCTTTTCTTTCTTAAGGCAAAGCACTCCAGACATTTGTTGTTTTGAGGCATTAAATATGTTCTGCAAGGTAATTAACAAGATTAATGCTGATTATAATTGGTGTCCATTCAAAAATGTCAAACCTATTTAAGCATATTTTTCATAATGCTGTTAATTAGTGAATTGCATTGAAGTTTCTATACATAGGCAAGGAGTTAAATGGGAAGCAGAGGCTGAACTACTTTGCCTGATGGTCTTGAGGACAACAGTAAGGTGGCAGCTGATGAACACATTAGCCATGACTGAGGGAGGGAGGGAGAGAGAGAGAGAGAGAGAGAGAGAGAGAGAGAGAGAGATTGAGATTCAGTGTTGTCTTGTTCATCTTTTTGTTTGTTTTCCCTTCACAGTATTTTAAAAAGCAGAAGCGGCTAATCCCAGAAAGGACGGTTTGGAAATATTTTGTGCAGTTGTGCAGTGCAGTTGAACACATGCACTCCCGCAGGGTGATGCACAGAGGTAACATTAATTCACTCTCTTTTCGCTGAATAATAGTATAATGTTCCAATTAGTAAGCGCCTACATTCAAAAACAATTATGCTGATGTTCAGCCATTGCATGCTTAGAGACAGTGGAGCTCGCAAGATGGATTTCTCCTTGTGCCTGATTGTAAAGCGTTCAGTCTGAGCTGATCAGCAGAATTATGGAGACAAGGTGCCTCCAGTTGCCACAACTGAAATTCGGTAGAAGTGTCACAGCATCTATTTAGAACAGCATCGGAAGCGCAATGCCGGGACCAGTGGGCGCAGGGAATGCTAAGCCAAGCTCTTTTCCCTTTCTGAAAGAGAGATGCTTCGGGAAAACACAAATGTGTAACAACAGTTGCTTGTCCTGGTGCTGTCCTCAAATTGGTTTACCTTGCAGTGTAGCAAACACTGCTCTTGTCCTGCTCTTCCAAATTCTTTTGCTTCATCACCAAGTTCATGAGGATTTTCCTTTCATCCCACTCCAGGCCCAAGAGGCTGTTGTTCCTTTCTCTGTTTTACAGATGAGAAAGCCTCACTAGGGAGTCCCATCAGTCCTTCCTGGCTATGACGACACCCTCACCAAATACCATACTAATAGTTCTATAATTATGAGGCTGCAGTGGTCTTCCTAGGAACTCATTCCAATCTGAATGCAAGCAATTGTAACCTGGAAAGAGAAAATATTGTTGCTAATTTTAGTATTTTGTCCAGGTGCATGCTTATTTTTATTGCTATTTTCCTCCAAATGTTCAAAATCCTTAAAAAATAAAATTACCCTTCAGGAGCATAACGACCCTTTATGCTTTTGCAGTGTTTTAAGCCAGACTCAATTTTCATTTGTTTGTTGTGGGAAAATATGTTTATCCTTCCCCACAAACTTCCTTTCTCCTGGTGTGTAAAATAGACTGGGAAAGCATCAGTAATGTGGCTTAGGAAATTCAGTTTTCAAAGTTCTGAACGCATACCTAGTCACTCATCCTTGGGGAGAAGGTTGTGGGCTGTGATGGAGCCCAAAAAAGCCCTCTTGGGTTGACTTACTTTCTCTCTTCTGTCTTCCAGACATAAAGCCAGCCAATGTGTTCATAACAGCCACTGGAGTTGTGAAACTTGGAGATCTTGGACTGGGCCGCTTCTTTAGCTCTAAAACTACTGCCGCACATTCCTTAGGTAACATCCTTCATGAAATTGTGCCTGAGTGACAGTTACCCAATTCCCCTGACTCAATCAGAGATTTCTTGGTCACATGGTAGTTGCTGTTTTTTTACCTATTAGTGATTAAATTATATGTTTTATGATCACCAGCTAAGATGTGCAATATGCTATTCTGCAACATTACCCCTGTCAGCCAATATTTATTACCTTCTACTTTGAGTGCCTTGCTTTTTGTTTTGTTGGAGATCTGAAACACCATTTAGAAGGTAAATGAATAATTTGCTATGAAAGCTCAAAAAGAAAAAATCTCTTCTTATTCCTGAATTGCGGAATGGTTGCTGGTGTAATTGCTATTGTTCTTCACAAGGGAATTCTGAAATCACAGGCGGACCTCTGACTATCTGGTGCGATGCAAGTAATATAGCAGCCACCTTCAGACACACATGGAAAGGTCTATTTACTGTGGCCAAGCAGTAGGTTAGATCCTAACAACTTTCTGTGGCCTCTGATGGCTCTTCCTTTGTTTACATGACATTCTTCTACAGTTTAAGATCAAATGGTTAAAGGAGTCTGAGCAAGTCTTCTGCATGCGCTAGGCCTGCTTATAGACTATAAGGAAAAACAGGTTGTGACTCTTCTTTCAGATAGTGGCAAGGAGATGCAACTCAGAAATTGGACTGCTTCATATAAAGTTTTTTGTGCATTATTCATAAAGCCACATATACCTATTTGGTTCATACTGTATAACTTTAGAAGACTTAATTTATTGGCTATCAAGGATTTGCTGTTTTCAGTTACCTGCTTCCATGTATCCTGTGCAAACTCACCTGAGGTGCAGGATGACTGCCTTGAGATGAGAATACAGTGGTACCTCGGTTTAAGAAACAGTTCGGTTTAAGAACGATTCGGTTTACAAACTCCACAAAAGCAGAAGTAGTCTTAGTTTGCAAACTTTACCTGGGTCTAAGAACAGAAGCCGAACGGTGGAAGGGTACCGGCGGCGGGAGGCCTCATTGGGGAAAGCGCGCCTCAGTTTTAAGAAGGGTTTCAGTTTAAGAATTTGTAAACCGAGGTACCACTGTGTGAAGGAACATATTGAGGTAACAATATGAAACCAAGGAAGGATGAAACTTCTATGACTCTTTTTATTCCATTTTTCTTGTTTCTTCATTATTTTTATCCACTCCAAACTTGTAGAATGATGTGGACTTTGTATATCCTTCAGCATTGATCAGACTTCCAGTGTGACCTTATTTGACACCAGCAAATGTAAACTCCTTGACACTTTGTATTAGTTAGTTAGTTAACATTCTATCCCTTCTCTCAAAGGAGCTGAGGCTAGCAAGCACATCTGTGATGAAATAATACAATTAGAAATTTAAAATTTTTTAAATGTTTACATTTATTTATGATAAATGTAGCATTTATTATCAACATCTAGCTGTTTTGTATTAAAGGTTTTTTACAGGTGCAGTTGATGTCCACTTTCCCTTTTGGTTCCTGGCATTTAGTTCACAAGCTGTCCATTTGGCCTTGCTGATTTGCGTTATCTAACTTGCTTGTATTGAACGTGTGTTTCTGAGATTGCAAGATTGCATGCCATTGCAGCACTGTGGGAGAAGAAGTATGGTCTTTGGTTGCTATGGAAAGTATGCCTGGGTGCTCTTGTGAATTCAACAGAAAATGGCAAGGATGCTGTCTTAGTGGTGTATGTGTGGTCAGGCTGGGCCACACCAATGAATTTCTCCCTTTCAGAACAACTTAAAATTGCATTAGATGTGGTAAAAAATAGGATCCTTTTATCTCATTTGCTACGCTTAGAATAATGAAATTAAGACTTTGGACCAGGCAGTCATGAGGAAGGCAGGAGACCAGTGTCAGTGCTTTTAACGGAGCACTTGCTGAAGCCTCTCTCTTCCTCCTTGGCAATGGCTAGGCTGCCCTTCTTGAGAAACAGTCTCCGAGCAGCAAAATTAGAGTGCTGGAATGTCAAAGGATACTGAGTTTGGTCTTGCACCGAAGCGCAAGCCTGTTTTGCAGCCAGAGAAATGTTTCATTTGAAAATCAAAACAACCCCTTGAAGTTCAACTCATCTTCCTTCACTTTACTATTTTTATTTGCTCCACAGTAGCACAACCTTGGGTTTAGTTTAATCTGGAAATCTACATTTTGATAGACATTAGGAAATGCATATGCACAGTGACTCTGCTTGCGATACTGGAATTTTCCCCCCCTATTTCAGTGTTGCCCTGGCAACCGTCCTAAACTCTAATATCTAAGGCTGCTGACCCATGAATTGAGTGCAGGGCTTATGCAAATAGATTCACCTATTTTTCCTCCCTTTGTATTTGCTAACATCAGACTGGCATAAAAGGGCATTAGGCAGTACCACAACTTGTCTGACAGGTGTACTCCTGGCTCTGGCAGCACAGACGCCTCCATGTCAGAAATGGAAGCCATAATTAGAGCAAGGAACAGAATGAACGTCAAACGAATTACCCAGCAGCAGATCATATTTGTCAGGAAGGATTGCATACATAAAAATTAAGTGACAGTACATGCCGGGGTAATGAAAGAAAAATGAAAGATTTGCCCATACGCTCCTCGCCAGATACAAGCGAATGTCTCGGCTCTGCACGACAAATTACACGGCTGGATTTCGAGGCTCCTATTTCTTCACCACAAGTCTGCATTCATAAAGCAAGACAGGGGTGAGGCCCACTTAAATAAATACCTGACAGCAGGCTGGCAGAATAAACTTAGGTGCACATCATTCCACATGTTGAGTCCTTAATGCTAGTAAACCCCAAACCTTATTCAAACATGGGAAGGGAACATCTCGGTCTCACTGGAAAAATTGTGACATTGGCTCATTGCAAGCAGTTAGAAAACCCTTAGCAAAGTCTAGGCAGTGTTCTACAGATGCTCCCCCTTTGACCATCTGCCTTTTGCTGTTGGAAGGTGAGATATTCTCCTTCATATGTCAGGATTGCCCAGGTCAGCTGTAGTTCAGTGAATGCACTTAACGGTTTGCTGGGAGATACTTGATTTGCAAGTTCTTCCAGGAAATAATTGTGGGTTATGGGGACCATGTAATACAGTGACCAGCTATAGAAGCTTTCCAAACTAAGGATGTCATACATTTGGTTGCCTACTCTTCTGACAGCCTGTGTTTATTCTGTACCAGGAACATTTAATTACTATACATTCAGACTTGCACAGGTGGGCACCTGGATTTTCATGGGATGCTGTTAGAATAGCTTACGAGTAACTGTTAGCATTGCAACCCAGTGTTGAAATATACAATGTGTTGTCACTTTTATGAAATTACTATGTGAGGCACAGTCCACAACTGCATTTTTTAAAGAGTCTTTTTTCAATAATGGCATTCTTTCTTTGTTTTGAGGAAACCTGATGTATGGCCTTATTTCCCAAATGGCAGAAACTGCTCTCATGCCACAGATACCTTACAGGGTTTGGTCTTGTGTATTTACTCTCTTAGAGGACAACTTTTGTATTGGTGGCGTAGAAAACTGCAGAGATGTGGGACTGGGGAAATGATGTGTGGTCAAGAGAGTCTTGGTAACATAAACTAAGGGCCTCTCTAGTCCAGCATTTTGCTCTCCTGGCAGTCAACTAGATGTCCATGGGAAGCCTGCAAGCAGGATCTAATGGTCATAGCACACGCCCATTCGTGTTCCCCAGCAGCTGGTATTCAGACTGTCTGATACTGGAAGTAATATACAGGTATTGTTAGCCGATGGGCAGCAGGTGGAATCTACAGTATTATTACCCAGTGGGCGGGGCTGGACAGCATCATCACAGACTGCTTGTGGACTTCCTAGAAGCACCTGGCTAGTCAGTGCTGGAAGCAAGACCCTGGATTGGGCACACACACATTGATCTGACCCAGACTTATGCCCCTTAGGTTTTGTTTCTATTTCTGTCCAAAGAGAACACCAAGGTGTAAACATCCTGTTGCTCCTCATGCCAGACCAGCTTTGTCCTGTGGACGGGGCCCTAGCTAGAACAGGAAGACTGAAGGGGCCTCTTTGTCAGTGCATGGGCCCACATGTGCGAATGGCGGTTCTGTGTAGTGAAGCCACCCTTGGTGCCATTAGCGTTTGGGCCGAGGGCAGGAGGAACCAAGGCTTTTTCGTCCTGTATTTAGGAACATGGAAAGCCGTCTTATGTAATGTCTTTTTAAAGAAAAAAATAAATATTAATGGTTTACCAGAATAGATGAATTGTAAAATATTAATTTACTAAAATATTTTGACACAGTCTTATTTTGTAGACAATTTTAAAAGTACCCGATGATTTACAGTAGGGAGGTGAAAAAAATGGAAGATTTTCTTTTTGCAACATACACCTCAAGAAACTTATTTTTTCAATTTATACCTGAAGTAAACGGAGTGTTGCTGAAGAAGCAGCGCTCCTCGTGAGAAGCAGGCCACGTGTCTTATGTGCCTGGAGAAGAATGTTCAGGCTTAAATGACCCTGAATGTCCCTCTCTACCTTTGGAGTTATATCATAACTGAACCAAGATGCAAGTGATACTCTAAAACTCAGTATTCCTAAAAAAATACTTATTTTGAATGGCTGGAGCTTTGCAGCAGTTAGGCTTCTTCAGAAGGGAGCATTCTTTGCCTTTTTCATACATCATGAACATGCCTCAAAACTTGCAGGGTTTGTCTTGATAGGAGCAGAGCATCTCTGGAACTCACTGCTGCCTTAAGCAGCTTTGCCCCTTCAAGGCCCTCTTGTATCTTGGCTTGAAACTGGGGAAGGTCAGAATTTAGGGCTGCCTTAGGGTGGTGATTCCTGGGGAGAAACTACATTTTTTGCATGGTGAGGGTAGATAACAGTTGATTTTAATAATAATAATAATAATAATAATAATAATAATAATAATAATTTATTAATGTTTTAGTATATATCTATTTTAAAGCATGGTTTTAAAACAGAATTTAAAGCAAATATATAATTGAATTGAATTAAAATTGAATTAATGATTTTTTTACAACTGTTTTTCTTGAGAAAGAAAAAGCCATTTTGCCTTGATATTATTAGAGGCTGAGGACTAGCAGCCTCCACTGATTCCCTGCGTGATCTTTCACTCCGTTTTTATGTCTAGTAACTAACTGATCTCTGCAATTGGCTCACAGTCAATAGTCTAATTATTATTTTTTTTAAAGTTTCTATAGTTTTTGCAACAAATTACCATGCATTTCTAATCAGGAAGTTTTTGTCTAATTAATAAACAGGGTTTTAGAATTCTAAATCAGCATTTTTGTGATCTAAATTGCCTTGAATTAAACTATTCTGGGCAGGATATATAGTAATAGTATATAGTGTAGTAATAATTTTTACAGCGTGGGAAAATGAGCACTCATCTCCTGCTCCTCAGCCTGCTTATATATTTGGAGCTAATGCTGTGGTTTAAACAATCAGCAAGAGTAGGAAAAAGTACTTCTAAATTTTGAGTGTATCTGTTCAAAGGAAGCAAACATCGAATGGATGTTCTTTTTATAGAAGTCATTTAGAGCTACATCTCTTCATGCATGTTTCATGTCTAGACCTCTGTGCCAGCATTTGGTTTCTGACTATGTGGATAGGTGTTTGAAAATGAAGTTGCATAGTGAAAGTAGTAGCTCCCCTTTTTGTGCAAACTGTGAAGTAGGTCAGCCATACTGTTCCCGTCTTGCAACAGGAAGCCTGAGACCATCTTACTGGCCCCAGCGAGTCCATGGCAGAGACGTGTGTCTCTTACCTGGTTACCCACATGGCTGCCTATCATTTGTATTGCCCATTAAAGTACATAAAGCATAAATATGGCTCTTCAGCCTTAGACATTTTATTTATTAAATCTATGAACAACCCTTTTTGCCCAAATTGGGCCTTCACAATAGCTTATGAATAGCTATGGAAGCAATTGAAAATGCATGGGCTAAACTAAATTAGCTATGTGTATGGCAGATCTTTCGTGTAGCCAAATGGATTGTAAATCTTTACTTATTTATGTTGTGGCATGTGGAGTGTGCCAGTGGAACAGAAAAACACCAGACAGTTCCAGGTAGAGTCACTTCCTTTACTGACAGTATAGTGCAGATCCACAGCTTGTAGGCATACAGTTGTATGTTGCACAATTCTTCCAGCAGCTCACAGTCTCCTTGCCGGGTTCCAACAGGCTAGGCTCTGGCCAAGGGCAAGAGGGACCAAGAGCAAACTGACTTCAAGCCAGTGCTTTTTTTCTAAAAAAATATCTAGGGGTACTCTCATTTTGACTCAAGAAAATCACTATTTTATAGTTCAAAGCGGGGAAAATAAATAAATTCAGTAATTGGACAAAAGTACAAAGAACATGCATTACCTCATATTACACAGCTGACAGTAACTTCCACATCGGTATGAGGTTGTGGGCACTAACATCTTCCCCATTCCTCTGCTTGCTGTTGTGCCATCTTTTGTTTTTACAGAGGTCATCATTAACTTTACACTTCTTTGGTGCCTGTGATAATGAAAAATACTCATTTTCCTATTCAGATTTAAATACTGCCCCTCAATGAGGCCAAACTTTCATCAGTAAAACATCACACATCCACATTCCACACTGCTTCACACATTAAATGCCCGCTTCCGTCTGAGACTCAGGAAACACTGGGAAAGGAAATTAAGCCACCGGGGGGGGGGGCAGCGGAGCTGATGATTCAGTTGCTGGAGAAGAAACTTAGCATTTTAAAATTTTAGTTTCTTCTCCTGTTAGATTCACAAAACATTTAGGGGTATGTGTACCCCTGTATCCCCCCCCAAAAAAGGACTGCTTCAAGCACAAGTAACCATGCTTTAGATTGTGCTGAGTCACTCTCACATGCTTAACTAGTCACAGAGGCAGGAGACTAGTTAAGCATGTGAGAGTGACTCAGCACACCCTTATACATTAACAATTTATTCACCTTATTTAATTAAATTTATAAACTACTTGATTGTACAAAACTTCAACATGGTTTACAAAGAGAATAAAAGAATGAAACTATCAGCAAAAACTTAAAAACAAATATTTAAAACATTTTTTTAAAAATGTGATCAGATAAACTGAAAACAAAACACGCATCAACATTTACATATCTAAGTAGACTTACCTACCGTATTTTTCGCCCTATAGGACGCACCGTCCCATAAGGCACACCTAGTTTTTTTTGGGGGGGGGAAATAAAGGGGGGGAATTTATTCCCCCCCCCCGGCGCGGGGCTGGGGCGGGGGAAGCCCGAGCTTCCCCCGACCCCAGCCCCCAGAACAGGCAACTCTCCGCAAGCCGCAGGAGCCCAGTGCCAGGCTCCCGCGCCTTACGGAGAGCTGCACGAAGTCTGGGCGTGCTGAGCTCAGCGCGCCCAGCCTTCGGCATGCAGGCAACTCTCCGCAAGCCCGGCGCGGGCTCCCACGGCTTGCGGAGATCTGCGCGAAGCCTGCATTCGCCCCATAGGACGCACACACATTTCCCCTTCATTTTGGGAGGGGAAAAAGTGCGTCCTATGGGCCGAAAAATACGGTAAATAAAAATGTTTTTAGCAGGTGCTAGAAAGAGTACAGTGAAGGCACCTGCCTGATGTCAACAGGCAGGGAGTTCCAAAGGGTGGTTGCTGCCACACTAAAATACTGTGTCTTGCAAATGTGGAACACGTCTTGTATGGCACCTGTATCAGCAACAGCTCCACAGATCAAAGTGGTTGAGTGCAGCATATGTGGTTGAGTGATCTGAAAGGTAAACTGGCCCCAATTTGTTAAGGTCTTTCTATGCTAAGAGCAACACCTGGTAACGAACTGGCAGCCAGTGCAGCATTCTTTGCTGACTGCAACTTCCTCATGAAGCGCAAGGGAAGCTCCACATAGAGCGCATTGCAGTAATCCAGTCTTGAAGTAACCAGTGCATTAACTATTGAAGCCAGACTTTCCCAGTCCAGGAATGGCCGTAGCTTCATATCACTTGCACTTTGTAAAAGGCACTTCTAGCCTCTGAGGCTACCTGAGCCCCCAGTGACAAAGGTGGATCCAGAAGCTCCCCAAAACTGTGAACCTGCTCCTTCAGGGCAAGTGCCACCCCATCGGCTCTGCATGCAGAAAAGGCTCCAGGTTAAATGCATGTCAGCCTTTCCAGGTGGGTCTGGGATCGTTCTCTGTCTGAAACCGTGGACAGCCACTGCCAATCAGTGCAGATGATGCTGTGCTAGATGGGCCAATAGCCTAACCTGGTGTATGGCTGCAGCCTATGTCCCTAGAGTCCAGCCATGCCCTGAGCATGCAGCAGCGGTGACTTCTTATGTTCCTGTGAAGTTTCCCCCCTCAGCCTGGGAGGATTGATGGTAAAGTTCTGATTCCACACCAGCCCTGCATACATGACATAACCCATAAAAGGTGCTTTCAGCAGCCCAGCCCAGAGTGGCCACCTGTCCCTCAAAAGAACCCATACATGAAATCTGACAACTGGCTCCCAGGTCTTCATCCCAAGCCTTCTTGTTCCATAGGCTGTTCTTCCACCCCCAGGATTCTTGTCTTCTCTGCCATGGAAACTTTCTGGTTAATAGCCTCTGATTAGCCTCCTCTTGTCAAATTGGCTGATGCGATGCGTTGCTGAGTCCTGGCTGATTAAATCGGAAGTCTTGTGCACTTTCCTGGAAGATGCTCATTACAAGAGATCCCCACTTAATGCTGGACAGGCCAGGAAGACAATTGGGCTTGTCAGTCTTTTATCTTGGCATTTATTTAAAAAATAATACATTTTTCCTTCTCCTTCTTTTGAAGCTCAGAGATCTGCCTGTTCATTTCTTTGCTGACAGCACCACCACCACCGCGATAGGCAGATGCCCAGGGTGGCTTTAGCAGGCCAGGGTGACAAACAGGCTGTTCCACAGACCTACTTCCCATAATAGTACAGTTTAATGTGCAGAAATCAAATTAGGAATATGGCTCACTCACCCGTAACATAAACACTGTCGTTCTGCTTTGATTGAATGTCGTTTTCAGGCATTATTTGGAACGACAATTTTATATTGAACAAAGGATTGCACAACTGCAGAATGCAAAGCAGCAACTTCCCAAGTCTCCTCATGATCTGCTGCTAAAGGACTCTGTGGTGACCCAAGACTTGTGTTCAGATTTCATGAATGCCAGAGGCTCTGCCTTTGCCCCCAGAGTGCTCTGGACTCCCCAAGGTTTGGGTAGGTGTGTGTGTTTCCTCACACACATTTTCTCACTCCCATTGTTGTGCACAGGTTCACTCAGGGCTCAGTGCCTTTGAGCGTGTGCAGAGTTGCTTCACTAAGGATACCACAGGAAAGGGTTGTAGAATGTGCATCTTCTGGATAACAAAGTCTGGTGTTCAGTGGGCCCATCTCCATCCTCTCCTTCAAAATTAAGCACTCCCATGAATGTGAGAGTCCTGCTGGGCCAAGGCTGCTTTAATTTCAGTACAGAAAAATGTACCTGGTAGGACTTGAAAATAGGAGGGGGCAGGAAAGTGAGAAGTATGGGCAGAGCTGTAAACCTCCATCGAGGAGGCCAAGAATCAAGGGTCTTCTTCACTGCCTGTGGGTGGTGTTAAGCAGATCATTCTTAGCCTCTTAAGAATTTTTGTGGATATGAATAAGAGGATGACTGTAAGATCAGCACAATAATAAAAAGTGCTACATACACAGTTAATGCTTAGTATTTTGGAGCCATTGGGAATGTTCAGTATTAATCATGCTGGGTATCCAGGTTCAGAAGAGACCTTGGGTGTTGCCTTCTGGAGAGGCTTCAGATAATTCATTTCTTCTGTAGTACTGTCTTTAACTTTTTTAATTTTAGAAACCATCAGGTTGGGAGGGGGGGACCTGTGGCCCCCTAGATGTTGCTGCACACCCATCATACCTGCCTGTTGAGTATGCTTACTGAACCTGATGGGAGTTGACGTCCAACAACACATGGAGGGCGATGATTAGAGCATGATTAATGATTGAATGCATTTTGGAAGGAGACAGCAAAATAGTCATTGATTATATGCTTCCCTTTCCTGAAGTGTGCAGTTAAGAACCTAGCCAGACATGGATTTCAAAAGCCAGCACCCAGCCTTGCCTCCTCTTAGTATTCTGCTGTCCTGACTTGTGTCTCTCTGTGTAGTTCATTAAAAGAGGTGCTAGCTAATGAGCACACACACACACACACACACACCCCAAATCCGGCTTCTGCGCCTCTGCACAGTCAGAGCAGACCTGGGTCAAGGGCTCAGAGGAAGCAAACCTCGACTGAGTATTTTATCTCACTTGAAATGCTAGTGTGGGCACAGGAGGGAGAAATGGAGGAAGGCATGTTAAACAGTGTGGCTTTTTTTTTTTTCTTTCTAAAGGCTGCTCTTCACAAGGAATGAGCCTCCCTCTTTGTTGACCCAATTCCCAACCAGAAGAGATGCTCCTTAAATCACACAACTTTGTACTGAGACTAGGATATTGATAATTGGTTCCTAGCCGCTGTCAAAGGCAAAAGCCCAGTAGCAGGCAGCTGGAGGAGAAAGCCCTTGTTCCTCTGTTACTTTAGTATATTCCAGCTGTCCGGAGAAGCCAGCGAGCTTAGCTTGGTATATTTCTCCTCTGTACTCCAGGCTGGGTTTTGGTGGTCTTGGAGCTCACACTGATCTGGTATCTCCTGTGTTTCCAGCATCAAATGTCTTGCTGCACTGCACTTGTCAAATCCTTGAGAGTTTTTACTGCGCTCTGACTGCCTATGTTATAAGAGGTGGGCTAAGTGAGGCTATCATGCTTTGCCTGAAGCAGTGGCAATGTCCCCTCTTTAATGGGCTTAAACTTTGAACTGCTCCCTGCTGTGTCAGTCCTTAATTGTTCTGAACTGCAGGCTCCCAAGAATGGCAGGAGTGAGTGGTTTGGTGCAGGGATACCAAAGGAGGATTTCAAAAAGACCAAAACGGCCAGTTCTGTTGCTTTATAAAGAAAGGTGCAAGCTTACACCACCATGTGCAGAGCCTCACTGCCTTTACAGATGTGTGTCCGCACCCAAGTAACCATTCATACAGCCTTTATGCACAAAGCAGTATACATCATTTTGCCCAGAACCCGTTATTACACCTGAGTGGCGGCTGTCCAAAGCTTCTCCCCACTCCGGCCCTAGAGCCCAGCACCCCAAGGCCGACAGGTAAGCATAGCATCAGAGCTAGCCAGTTCACATATATCAAACCAAGTGAATATAAACATACATGAGCTCATTCTTGCAACAATAACTAATTAGTTTGGGGTTATCTTAACTAGGAAGGTGACATTTGCAGGCCTTCCAGAGCATTTGACTTTTGGTTCAACATGCGATTCCAATGCTATTCATACTACAGATGGACAATGGGCAGATCTGGAACAAAAAAATTTTTGGGCCAAATCACTGAACCCAGTGTCACCTTTGGCTTTGGATTAATGAGGACCGGAGAAGCCATTTTAATCTGTGCTTTTGTCCTCAACAGTCTGGCAGAGAGATCTTCTATTTAATGGCAAATTGAGGCTGTTAACTTTTAGCAGTTGTGTTGCTGAATGTGGTCAGTAGGAAAACGTGACCTTTGGTTTTGAGATGGAGTCTTCCTCAGAGTATGCGTTTTTCTTAATATATCCATGTTTTCATTTCCTAGTCTTTAATATCCTGTTGCTCCCACAGCTTCTGGTCCGTTAGTTTGCTTACAGATCATTGCACAAATGGTGCTCTCTCTTCAGAGAGTGATCCCTCTTTCTGGGCTTGTCTCTTGCAGTGGGAACACCCTACTATATGTCCCCAGAAAGGATACATGAAAATGGCTATAATTTTAAATCAGACATCTGGTCCTTGGGCTGCTTATTGTATGAGGTAAGTATCACTTTCATGTTTATGCACAGTGTGGAAATAAGTGGAAATGAATAGTTCAGAGAATAAAACTTGCCTTCCATTCAGAATATCACGAGTTAGTAGACTGCTGGATGAGTACAGACCTGGGGAAATGCCAAATTTTGAGGAGTCCATACAGTGCCTAGGATTACTGGATCTTGACCAAAGAAGGCAAGAATCAAGGATAAAGTCAGATTCCTGTTTTGCAAATCATTAATTACATTGCCCAAAAATTTGGTTCTGACAGAGTTTAAATTCATGCTGTTTAGTTTGTGTGAGAGTGAGTTTCAGAAACTTAAACTGCTTGCGTCTTTGGGTTGGTCACAGAGTATTCATGCTCCATCTATACTTAGTATATCACTTAGTCCTGGGCTGTTCTCAAAATACTCTGTTGCAACTATGCTGCTGGTATAAAAGTGTAACTTGTTTTAAACTATAATTGTCAACGTGAGTACCATGGAAGTTTTGATACTGGATGTACCCGTTAAAGAAGGAAGTTATGTATGATTTGTGATGTGGTCTGAGAGCTGCAATGCTCAAGCAACCACTGGTACTGAAAGTACATGTCTGACCCTGAACTTGAGCATTGATGGCAAGGGCAGATGATCATCCCTCTTGGGTGCTCTTCTGAAGCTTCCTGTGCATAAATGTGAGCTGCTTTTAAAACTCAGTGAGAGACGTGGTGCCAAGAGCCCTGGAAGAGCAAGCTGCTTGGGAACCCCTGGGGTCTGCCTGCCTGCAGATCATGGTCAGGGTAGCCTGTAGGGTATTACTTTGGAAGGTAGAGTTCCAGTGGTCCTTGTGTTGTGTTGTGTTGTGTTATGTTGTGTTGTGTTGTGTTGTGTTGTGTTGTGTTGTGTTGTGTTTGTATTGGAATTAGCCAATGACGGAATGAATTGCAATAGTTTTGCCTTTAAAACAACAACAACCTGGAGAGGAGGGGAAACAGTCTCCTTTAGGAACTCGGGTGCTGCTGACTCTGCTTTGAGGTCCAAGGGCAGATGAGAGAGACCCAAGAAGACCCATTTCCCCAGAACACAGTCTTCCTTGATGGGTTTTGAGGTGAAGAATCTCAAAAATATTGGGTGCAGGAGGCTCTTCCTAAGTCAGATAAGAGCCGTGGGGATAGTGCTGTTCCTTCGGGGCAGCGGGGGGCGGGGGAGCTTGGCTCACAAGGTGTAATGAGATGCTTGTTGGACCAGGCAGTGTGCTGTTGTTGGGGTTTCAGGTCTGAGTCATCCAGCAGCTCAATAGGTGCTGATTAATTTGTTGGCAGTGTGCAAAAGCACCATGCAGGGTCCATCAAGAGGGAGAGAGAAATATCGGTGTGGAGAAGTCAATAAATGAAATCAATGAGATGCCGTGGTAGGGATTGAGTAGCCTTTGAGAGAGCAGCACAGCGTGACTCGTAACAGCCCTCTGCTCCTCTTGCAAGAGCTCTGCTGCCACTGACTTTGAAGTCGTGGGTGATGGGAGGGATTTCCCTTAAAACAGACCTAATCAAGGCAAGCCGTCCAGTTGCTCCTGATGTGTCCAGAGTGCGCCCTCAAGCAGAGTCCCTGGTGCACGGGGGGGGGGGGGTCCTCAAGGGAGCCTCTGCTTCCTTTTTTATGCCCCCCAAGGAGACACACTGCTTGCTTCTGAGGAGTGGACCCTGCAGTTCGTCTTAGCAGACATTGGCCTGGGAATCATGAAACCTCAAGGACCTCCTGGTCCACACCTGCATGGATCACCCCAGCCCAGGTCAGGAAGGGCTTCTGGGCCACCATAGCAAGCAGAAAGAGTTTTGCTGTTGCTCTGGCGGAGAGAGAGGGCCTTTGGCCAGGAACGAGCCTTGGCATTGATTGCTGCCAAGCAAACAGCAGCAGGACTTACTGAGGTTGGTTCTCCGGCTGAAATTGTTTGTATGTTTGTTTGTTTGTTTGTTTGTTTCTTAAATTTATATACAATGGTACCTCAGGTTACAGACGCTTCAGGTCACAGACTCCGCTAACCCAGAAATAGTACCTCAGGTT
This sequence comes from Podarcis pityusensis, assembly GCF_964106645.2. Lineage (NCBI taxonomy): Eukaryota > Metazoa > Chordata > Lepidosauria > Squamata > Lacertidae > Podarcis > Podarcis pityusensis. The sequence continues at coordinate 856,776 of NC_138044.1, read as the reverse complement.
AAGAACTTTGCTTCAGGATGAGGCCCCATTATCTAAAGTGGTGCTTCAGGTTAAGAACAGTTTCAGGTTAAGAACGGACCTCCAGAACGAATTAAGTACTTAACCCGAGGTACCACTGTACAGTGGTGCCCCGCAAGACGAATGCCTCGAAAGACGAAAAACCCGCTAGACGAAAGGGGTTTCTGTTTTTCGATGCGCTTCGCAAGACGAATTTCCCTATGGGCTTGCTTCGCAAGACGAAACGTCTTGCGATTTCTTGCGTTTTTTTTCGCCCCCCCCCCCCTTTTTCTAAGCCGCTAATAGCCTTTTAGCCGCTAAGCCTTTAATAGCCGCTAAACCGCTAATAGCGCTAATCCGCTAAGCCGCTAATAGGGTTGCTTCGCAAGACGAAAAAACCGCTAGACGAAGAGACTCGCGGAACGGATTATTTTCGTCTTGCGAGGCACCACTGTACCGCTCTTTGTCCAAGGATCACAGGGCAGTTTACAGTATAAAAGCACGAAAATATGTAACGTATTAACAAACAAATCAATAAAAAAACCCCACAGTTTAAAAGGCCATAGTTTGTTTAAGGCTTGGGAGAAGAGGAATGTTTTCATTTTATTTTTTTAAATAATATTTATTAAAGTTTCAAAAAATACAAGAAATACAAAATACAGAAAAAAGAGTAAAGTTTTTTTTAAAAGTATAACAAAAAAGTAAAGGATAAAAAAGAAACATACAAAATAAAACAGTTAAAAAGACATTAATTTTCCAAACCTATCTTCCCTAGACTTATTTCCCCAGACCTCCTCATACCTCCCTTTTTTGTATTCCAGTTCAGTTTGTTGGTTCAGCAAATCCTTACCATTAAACTTTTGCCCAATTGTAAACCTTTTTTCATATCTCTTAAAGCATTACAGCTAAAAACCTCTTAGTTTCTATCCAACATCCTTCTAAGGTTCCTTAATTTTACAATATTTCTGTAAATAGTCTTTAAATTTCTTCCAGTCTTCTTTCACCGACTCTTCTCCCTGGTCTCGGATTCTGCCAGTCATTTCCGCCAGTTCCATGTAGTCAAGAAGAGGAATGTTTTCATCTGGTGCCTAAAGAGAAGTAATGATGGTACCAGGGAAGCCTCCCAGGGCGAGTACAGTATATACTGGAGTATAAGCCGACCTGAATATAAGCTGAGGCACTTAATTTTACCACAAAAAACTGGAGAAACTTATTGACTTGAGTATAAGCTGGTTCACCACACCACAAACCTCCTGGTGGGCTGGAGTGCATGTGTGTGCATGCGCACACGGCAGAGGGGGCTTCTCTCCCCCCCCAGCCCTTCCTGTCCCCCTGCCTACCTAGGGGGCTGCCGAGAGGCAGAGGCTGGTGGTGGCAGCGGTGGAGGAAGAAGGAGCAGCCCAAAAGGGCTGCTTTGGAGCTGCTCGTCCCCTCCTCCGCCGCTGCCAACAGCCGCCAACAGGGACCCTTGCTCGAGTATAAGCCAAGGGGGGCTTTTTCAGCATAAAAATGTGCTGGAAAAGTCAGCATTAAACTCGAGTCTATACAGTATTCCACAAAACGGGGAGCCCTTCAAATGGTTCCTTTCTCGTGTTGCCAGTCTTGGCCACATGAGAAAGGACCTTTCATGGAGGGGGCACACGAAGAAGGGCCTCAGATTATGATCACAAGATCCAGGTAGGTTCATACTGCCGTTTAAGGCTTTGTAGTTCTAGGCAAGCACTTTGAATTGGGCCCAGAAAATAACTGTCAGCCAGTGCAGTTGGGCCCAGATGGGTGTAATATGCTCAAACCACCTTGCCTTGGTGATTAGGCTTGCAGGGGGAGGACAGCAGTCCTCAAGCTGAGTGTTACTGACAAAGAAGTAGCTATGACTCCTTGGAAGATGAGTTTTAACTATATTTTACTATATATATTTTACTTTTGTCTCCTGCCTTATTGAATTGCTTTTTATTTTATTTCTTTGGTATTTTGTGGCTTTCAAATGTGTTGTGAGCCACCCTGAGCAGTTCTTGAATGAAATAAATATAGGGTGGTGGTTTCTGTGAGCCCAAAACAGGCTCACTCAGCCCATTGGGTCCTGCTCAGAATCATTAGGATGGGCTAGATGAAATGAAAATGCTTTCCTCTCCATAACGCCATCGTTAGCAGTCGTTAGAACTTTAGCACTAGGTGGGAGTGTGTTTTTGTGTCTACGGTTGCTTGAGTGTCTTCTAGTGGGGAAAGTACAGCCGTGTGGCAGCCTCTAAAATTATCCCCCTTCCCCAGTATTGTTAACTCTGAAAGGAAGAACCCTTCCATTCCCACCAGTGATCCACCTCTTGCCTCTGTTCCTTAGGTGGAACTGCAGCCTTTGTGGTTCACTCTTCTGGGAAAGCCACAGTCAAAGGTGACACTCTCTCCCCCAGGTGGCCCCATCCTTGGTGTGCCTGAAAAGGACCTTCCAGAGATTATGTTTATCTCAGAAACAGCATCAGAAGAGGGTTGGCTCCCTCAGAGTGTGTTTTGTCTTCCCCCACATTTGTCACCTTCCATAAATGGTGGCAGTTTGTAATTACGTCAGGCTCTCTAGTCAGGCCTTGATCACATTTAGGTCAGCAACCAGGAAGAGTGTTCCTTATTTCTGTGTGTATATATTAGTATATTAATTCATAATTGCCTGCTTTTCCGTGACTCAGGCCCAAGTCAGTTCAAAGCGAGCCGTGGCACTTCCAGCTGTAATCTTGAAGTTTCAGTTCAGCGGAGATAAGCGTATCTGCAGATACTGTTCCAAGGAAGCATCTTCGCAAATGTGGCCAGCGCTGAACAAGCCCCGGGTCCTGCCCACTGCTTAGTGGCAGTGGAGGCCACCAAAGATGTCAATGTCAATACTCTGTTCTCATCCTCATGCCTCTGCTCTTGCTTTGTTAAAAATAGGGAAAGCAGCGGTGGACTGGGCGGAAGAAGCTTTCTCTGTGCTTTTTGTTTTTGATTATGTTGTGCAGATAAAATGGGGGAATTTTGTCTCCAAGTAGCCTAGAGGCACACATGCCAGTTGGAATTCACTTTAACATTATTTGGGCTGGGGTGTGTGTGTGTGTGTAGCCAGATAATGCCACTTAAACTTGACATTTACAATCTCACATTGATTTATATTAAATCTTATCAAAATAGTGGGAAGGCTTCACCATCTCCTGGGGATCTGTCATCAAGATAACTTGCAAGGGATAAAAATAAGTTCTCCCTCTCTTGTAAATAGCTGCAAGCAATGGCTTTAGCAGTTCTAACAAGATAATCAATTTAAACACAGGGAGCAATTTTTATTTTCTTAGACCAGTCGTAGAGTATGGTGGTCAGTTTCAAACGGGGATCCAGCCATTCCACTGCAATTGTTCTAATCCAGATGTCAAAACGAAGCCTTCAATGCATCCAAGCCACAGACCTTGGCCATTCCAGTCACGGGGGTGAGGGGGGCTCTTGCTCAGTGCCTCAGATAGGCTGCCCTTGTCCGTAGATGACAAGAATGGGGGAACAGGGCTCTGGCTGGCACTGCTGGGAGTCTTGCCGTTGTGTTTTCAGATTTGCCACTGCAGCCATCTCTCAGGATATGATCTGGGGATTTGGTGCAGGCCCCTGTGTGGGCAAAGGGGTCTTGAATAGCCAGTCTGCACTGGAGGGGCTGGAGAGCTGCCTGTGTTCAGTGGGGCTCAGTGGACTCAATGGCTGACTCCCCATTCCCAACACATCACTGGGGTGGGTGCCTCCCCCCCCCACATGGAAGGGTGTATTAAGCAGAAGTCAGGCCTGTGACTAAAGCTGTGCTGTTGAGGAGACAAAGTTTTAATATCACGGAAATCCAGTTTGATTTGGGCACCTTTTTTTAATGGATAAATCAAGGGACCTCTGCCTCACTGCCAAATTTCTAAACTGCCCTAATGGATATTGGTAATTTGTCTGTGTTCTCTATCAGTATTGTTTATAAAAGTATAAAATGGGTGAGAAGTGCCTTGGAGTAACTTCTCCCTCCTCCTCCTCCTCCTCCTCCTCCTCCTCCTCCTCCTCACTGCATTAAAAACAACAACCACAACAACAAACACCACCACCTTTGCTGGGAGATTGCTGATTGCCTGCCAAGAGGCAGATTTCTTTAGGTCGCTACCCCCTGTGCATGATAATGAGCAAAAGACTTAACGCTTTTCAAATAGACCCTCTCTATTAAAATAGTGGCTCAGAGCTGAGGCTCCGCAAACACAAATAAAAAGAAGCGGCGGCTTTGCCGATCTGCCGCAGCTTGCGGCAAAATGGTTTTTAAAGGATCTTCTAACCGGAGTAGATAATATCCACAATTATCCAATAGTGCTTCATTAGGAGGAGGATTATTTCATTGTGGAGGGGCAGCTTGTGACAGCGAGAGTGACAGGGAGCCCTTGAATAGCATTATGGATTAATAAGCAGCTGGGGCTCCGTGGGGGCCGCATGCTGAGGGGACGCCGCTGCTCTCGCTTGCCGAGCCTCTGTGCCACTCGCTGGCGGCACTCGCTTTGAAGACCAACCTTATTAGAGCCGGATGTAAATGGGGAGAGGGGTGTGTGTGTGTCTTTGGCTCTCTTCCTGGAGATGGAGGCGAGGGGGGCTGGCCTTATGCTTCTGCTGAGCGTGTTGTTGGGGGCACGTTGTGTGTGTGTGTGTGTGTGTGTGTGTGTGTGTGTTTGCTTGCTCCCATGCCTGAAGAAGAAAAGGTGTTTGGGGTGCACAGGGGCATCTTATTGCTGCTTTGGAACTTTCGTGAAGTTGAGCAAACGGCTGAGCTGCTTTTCTGTCCTGCTGAAGTTCAGGTCAACTTCTAGAATTTACATATTTCTTTGGGTTGGGAAAGAGTTTCAAATAGGAAGCAGGATTTGACTGAAGAGACATGGGGCTGTATGTAATGCTAGTCCTACTCAGAGTTGACCTATTGAAGTTGATGAGCATGGTTAACTTGGATTCATTAATTCCAGTGGGTTGACTCTTGAGTAGGGCTTAGTTGGATGCAACCCATTGTTTGTTTGTTTTGAAAGGCCCTTTCATGCCATTAGCCTTGTTGCTTGACTCTTCTGCATGTGTTTACAGTCAGCCACACTGCTTGTTTTTAGTGGCTGGGTTTGTGAAAGAAAGAAGCAACCGCGGAATTTTTAAAAGCTGCTGAGGGTGAATTAACAAAATATCCAGCTGGATTATCCTCTGCCATCTCTGAAGTCATAAATTGCTTTGCATGTATAAGGGCTGTGGGATTGGCTGTCCACTGACACTTGCAATGCGGCCTCACATTTCTGCCAAGCCTGCATAAAATGTTTCCCGTGTGCAGGGCAAGTGTCTCTTCTGCAACCAAATGGACCAAAAAAGTGACAGGGCTGTTATGTAAGAAGTTGGATCTCTCTGTACAGTAAACAAGGTTATAATTTGCCCTTTGAATGAAGCAAACACAAAATGTTTCCATCAGCATGAAGCATGAGTCTTTACCATTGGCAGAAAAGTTTGCACTTGCTCTCCTCAGGCCAAACCTGTGGCTCAGAGATACTTACAAAGTCTGCATATGAAGCAATTGGAGGAAGGTGTACATAGAGGTGGGGAAAATGTTATTTGTAATGTCAGAGCCAGAAAGATGTTATGGGAGGCAGTCATAGTTGATGGCATCTGGCTGAGCATGAGCTGCCCCACCAGGATGCTCTGTTGTGAGACGGCAGCCACAGGACCTTTTCCTGCTTGTCAGAGCCAGTGGTGGTCTCTGTCTCGAGCACAGAGTGGCTGCAGATCCAGCTCTCTGAAGAGGGGACAGCTGCTGGAGGTAAATAGTTTTCACTAGAAAACAACTAGTTGTCCTCCCTGCTTTTTGGATGGCGCTGTGGGTTTTGTACTCTTCCTGCTTCATGACCTTGGTTGGTTGAAGGATGGGGAGCTAGTAGGAGGTAGAGGTAGCAATGGCCCATCCCACTGCAATGCTGGGGAGTAGCCAAGGACACCTCAAGAAGTTCATTTGTAATGGTTTAGTCCTTAGAACCTCCTGGAAGAGCCACCTGTTTATTGGCAAGTTTCCAAGTTGTGCGTGTGGAAATGGTCACAACCAGCTTGGGTGCAACTGCCAAGCAGCAGACCCATGCGAACTTCACTTGGTCCTCCCTGAACATTTCTCCTGTGTCGCTCATTTTCCAATATTTTCTTCCCAGATGGCAGCTCTCCAGAGTCCCTTCTATGGCGATAAAATGAACCTGTTTTCGCTCTGCCAGAAGATAGAGCAGTGTGATTACCCGCCTCTTCCAACCGAACATTATTCTGACAAGGTGAGTGGCTTCAGCTGCATACTCCCTTGGGCCCTCAGTGGGAGGAGCACGCACGCACACACACACACACACACGCACGGCAGGGAGCTCAAGATTGAGCATCTTCAGGCAACTGCCTTGGCGCATCCTCAAAGGCTTTTCAGAAGGGAGAAATGCCTTCCTGCTTACACAGCTGCACATTCAGAAACTTTTTCTAACCAGGTACCATAAAGCAGCAAGTGTGATGCTCACGGAAAGCAGAGCAGTGCTGAGGCAGCAGGACGGGGGGCACCGTGATGCCTGAAGCTTGGTTTTCCTTCTCCAGTGCACAGCATCGTGTGACTGGGCCCAAATGTGCTGCAAGTTGCCCCGTGGCATCTGCTGAAAACTAGCCTGTCAAATGCTGGACCAAGAGTAGCCCTCAGGGGATCTCAGCATAAGCGTTGAGCTTTATCATTTGTGAAATGCAGTGTTTTAAGAACAAATGGAAGGAGCACCTGGTGGGAGAGGTTGGTCGACAGTGTTCCTTCCTGTCAGTTTTCCAGAGGCACACCTGGGGTCCCTTGTCCCCTTGGCAAGGAGCTGTGTTGGCACCCACACATCGGAAAAAATCGCTTTCCTGCAATAGCCACATTAGAAATTACTATGTTTTATGCAACCCAAGTACTTGAAGTGTCCAGTAGGAGGTAAAAAAATCCACAGGCCTTTATTGCAGTGCAAGAAGGATGGGAGGCTTCTCTGTTGTTTCATCTCACCACAACAGCAGCAGTGCATTGCCACACACATACTCACCATACATTCTGTAGTCCGATAGGTGATTGTGCTCCCAGCACAGGTGTGCCTCTGCAGCTTTTAAACAAATATATTAACCCTTTGGAGTTGGAAAGCAAGGGATGAGATCAGGCCAGATGAAAGGCCCAAGTGCGCTTTTGGAAGTCTGCTGCCTCCGGCACACCAATAGCTTCTGTAGTCTTGATTAAGATTTTAAGGAAATGTGAACCTGCTTGTTTGGTAATGGAAGTGGGGGTGGGCATAAATGCCAGAGAAGGGGCACAAGGAACAAGCTCTGAATTTAACACACACACACACACACACACACACACACACACACACACACACAGCTTATGGGTAGCAAGGGGACCAGTATTCCAGCAAGTTTTTTTTCTCCGAATTCAGTGTGTAAAAAGCAGATCACCATGAATGCACTGGGATCTTGTGTATAAGTGGCTGAGAGTTTGATGTGGAGGTGGGGGGGGGGGGAAGAGTTGTGGCAGCCTTTGCACCAGGAGCATTCCAGGAGTCTTCAGCATTCCAATCAGCTTGTTGCAAAATTTGCCGTTCTTTGCCCCGCTTCTCTTTGCTGCTAAGTCCGGAGCATTGCATAGCTGGAAGGGCAGAGTGTGCCTGAGCAGAGTTTCCAGTAGGCAAGGGAGGTGGTTCCAGTGCTGTGTCCTCCTCTTCAGAACAGAAGGAACATCAGTGTGCACATTAGCCCAGGTCTTGTACGGTGTCCAAGTTGTAGGCTGTGGCATTTTTTGGCACAGAGTTTCCACCCCGGCTGTCATATGCGGCTCCTTGGCTGCTTCTCTGAGGAAACTGGTCGTGCACATCCCTTTCCACACTGGAAGGCTTATGCTAAATGGCCCTGGCTGCTGCTGGTCCTACTTTGGACAAGTGCCTGCATTTCCTCTCCCCTTCCCGGTGTTAGATTGCTGATGCGCAAGAGTGTTGATGCAGCCATGCCGGCCCCTCCTGGCAACTTTCTGGCTGCTTGAGCACGGTTCCTTCTTGCAGACCACTCCTGTGGCCCAGCCAGGTTCATTGTCTTCCCCTTTGCCTTGCTGCTGCTCCAGCTTCTTGGAATCTGCCTTCTGGCAGCAGGAATTAGTGCAAGTTGACAGATGTGTTTCCTGTCTTTCCAATTACTGTCGGTTTGCCTCCCTCTGGCAGTGCTAAAGAGAGTGTGCAGTCTAGTGATACAATTCAGCGTGAGGAGGATGGTTGAGAGCTCAAATAAAAGTGGCAGGTCCCAGAGAACTCCGTTCCAGATGGTGCATTTGCATGCAACAGGCCAGCACACTGGGTGAATTGCTGTTGTGTGAAACTGCACCAGTACGTACACACACACACACACACACACACCCTACACACATTCCTAGCCATGTCAGTAAACATTTAGTCTCTGGAGTATTGAGTTGGCACTCCATAATGATTCATTCTGTGTGGGTCAGGAAAATGCTTCATGGGGGGAGTCTGTGCTGTGAAGTCGTGGTGCCTTGCTGAAGAAGAGGCAGAGGAGACTGGGAAGTGATATTTGGCGGTGGCTACAGGGTCTTGTCTTTGAGAGGGGCAGTGGAGCAGGTGGCCTCCCTTTCAGAAGAGACGTTGGATGAGCGGAGCAGAACAAGACAAGGCAGCCCTGTCTGGAGTGGCTCCTTAATTCCTGACAAAATGCCTTCCATGTCCAGCAGTGTCTCTCTTCCTAGTTACATGAATGGCTTCCTTTGAGGACATGCGGACGGGGTGGGCTTGGTTATTCTCTTTCAGTAGTGTAGAAACACTCATGACTGGTTTGCATTTGACAAAAGTACAGAAGGTGTTCTGCAACCATCAGAAACCATCTTCAATTGACCCTCTTGCTGGCTGGAAACCGCTTTTTTTTTTACTCCTGCGAGGATCTCTGCCTGATGCACGGGACCTGATTGTGGGATGATCAGGCTTTTAATTACCATTAAAATAACTGATTCTATTGCTACTGGCAGGATGAGAGAAGATCAGAGGCTCAAGGCTCTCTCTCTCTCTCTCTCTCTCTCTCTCTCTCTCTCTCTCTCTCTCTCTTTCTTTCTTTCTTTCTTTCTTTTTCCTCTCTCTCTCTCTCTCTCTCTCTCTCTCCCTTTCTTTCTCCCTCTCCCTCTCTTGCCATAGGGTGTCTAATCTGCTTTCAGGGGCTGTGCAATTAAAAGCTCGTCTTTCAAATGCAAAGTGAAAGGGGTGGGAACTGGAGCTGTTTTCTACACTTGCTGTATTATACAGCAGTGTTAGAAGGTTGCTGTCAGGATATCCAGTCTGATTCAGCCTTTGCCAACTTGGTGCCCTCCAGATGCCTTGAACTGCAACTCTCATCAGTCCCAGCCAGCATAGCCTGGCTCTAAGCTAACAAGCAAAAAGCTTTGATAGGGAGGAGTGCCTGCAAGAGCGATTCCTTCTCCTGTGCTCTACACAGCCTCCACTGCCAGGGACTGGCTCAGTGAGATTATCTGTAGACTTCTCCATCTACCCTGTCCTCTGGTATGCAAGTGAGATGTCCATGTGAGATTCCATTAGGCTTCTTCACCCTCCTGAATAATTCCTTCTGCATGGTAATTTATTCTCAGCTTAAGGTGGGTTTCACTCCTGGTGCCTTCTAAGACTACAGTTGTCACCATCCCTGGCCATTGGTGTTGTTGGTTGGTTGGGATTCCATCAACATCGGGAGGGGGTGCTGCTCTGAGTTTGGCATATACCCAGCTATTCCAGTTGTACATACAGGAAGGTTAGCTAAATATTTATTAGGTCCTGGCTCGGCTTCCTCTTGAGCCAGAACCTCAACATGCCATTCTCTTCACCACCAAACACAGAATATTAACAGAATGGCAATTATTGCTAATGAGGGCTTTCACATTGACCTCTCTCTGTAGATATATACTTCTTTCATCGGATACTTTCCAATATTGTCAACTACTGCAAAACCTGAATGCCTGAGCCATTTTCTGATGGTATGCCCAGGCCCATTAGAGAGGTAAAGGGAGGTGGGGTTGGACTAATGAGTATTGAACAGTGAGTGTGGGAATATTGAAACCTGCATCTAAAATGTTGGTATCCCTAGTCAAGTGTGCTACTCTCTAACTTGAGCATCTGTGGGTGGGTGTGCATGTATATGTTTTGTCTTTAAACTGTCTTAAAATCCATGGAGCTGATTAAGTTCTACTCTAGAACTCAAGGATGTTAGAATATTCATAGGCTGGCAGTGGAAGGCTTTGGGTGCCTTCAAATGGGAATTGGCCCCTCTTGCACCACCAGGCGGGTGCGCATGGTGATGGGCGGCAGGGTGTGTCTCACGGTCCTCTTGTTTTCCTCCTTGCAGTTGCGAGAGCTGGTCAGCATGTGCATATACCCAGATCCTGACCAGAGACCTGACATTGGTTATGTGCACCAGCTAGCAAAACAGATGCATGTGTGGACCTCCAGCACTTGATCGACATGCTCCCAGAAAAGCCATCCCAGCGTAGTCTTACTTGAACCTTCTGTCTCGGACGAAACCAAGAGGTGCCTCGCCAATTTACATGGGAGAGTTGAGCCTTCCTAGGAAGACGCTTCATGATTTCTGCTGGCCATTTGCAGGGGCGCTCACAGAGTGGATCCGCTCTAAGTGAAGGCTGTGAGATGCTGCTGCAAGTGTGTTACTTTTTAAAATAACACGTTACAGATATAGATCTCTTAAAAGATCCTTTCTTAAAACTGTTGTGTGTAATCTAGGTTAGGTTATTATAGCAAGGGTTTCTCATTTGTGTATTTGACACACCCCTTGTATCTTAACTAATGTGAAATATTGAAATAATTCCTTTGGTGAAATCACTTTATACTAATGTAAGAATTACAGTAGATTTTGTGTAATTTGTATAACTGCTACTTCTGCCTCTTTTGCAAACGGTTAATAGCAAATTCAGTTTTTAGTTCATATATTTTTTAAAAAAAACATCCAGCCTGGAGTTTTTGTACTTCCCTCCTTTGCAATAATAGGGTCTGGTGAGGGAACATGTTTCAAGATTTTTTTAAAGAAATTGAAACTTTGTGATTAATATTTTGCAATGCATTTTATTTGTCACTATGGCTGCAGTCAGTGAGGCCTCCACTGCAGGCCTCAAACCAAAGCTCTCTTTTTTGTCAGTTTCTGTGCCGCTGCTGGCACAGATCTTGTGAGAATCTCAATAGCTAATATTACATGACCAGTGTTACTGCACGCAGAATATGGGGTTGGGGGGGGAAGCTTTGTAAAATCAGTGGTACTTTGGCCATCTACAACTACCTTGAAGCAGTGTTCAAAACATAATGTAAAAGGGTATTACATTGACCATGCAATAAGGTAAGTTAAAATAGAATTCATTCATTTTAACGCAAATGATCACCCACACTTCTTAACTGTGAAGACTCATTGAAGAATGTGAATATTTTAAACAAGCTGATTTGAAGGACATATTAAGACTTTGCATTTACACATACTTTCAGTCAGCTAAATTACTTCATTGACTTGGTAATTCAGTTTCCATTGGCCCAAGAAAGGTTTTGCTCAGGAAGCCAGCTTTCTCTTGCATCTGTCTTTTTTCTTTTCTTTCCGAGTAATGGTGCTCCATCAGCTTCAGTACTGAAGGATGCTATTTAGAGAAGGACGTCCACATTTCAGGGGCTGAAATGTGGCCTGGCCTCTGGGCTACTTTCAAAGCAGGTTATTTTGCTGGAAATAAAGAATGGCATATACATGCATCTTTTTCAGTGGATTTCTGTGTAGCTCAGTCTGCCTTAAATTGAGAAGGGCAATGCCAACTACTAAGCAGTTCTGAAACAATCTACAAAGGGTAATAAGGCTAGTGTTTAATTGCTGTGAAAGATCCTGGCTGTGGAAAGCCACAGGGAAGTCCAGCCTATCAATCTTGGTGGAAAGTCAGAATATTTCAGCTTTATTGTACAGCGGCAGCACATCTGCTTACAAACTCTCAGGTGCTGTTGCTGGTGGGTGTCTTTAAAAGCAAGGTAGTCTCTCCCTGGCACTGCAGGCTTCATTTGAATTTATACATAACCTGGTCTTGGGGTGCAACATGAAACTTCTGTCTGTTGGGCAATTCCACGTTACAGGTGTGTCTGCTAAAATCTGGTCTCATATACCTACTCCTTAAGATCTATTAGCGCTTAAGTACATGTATTTCCAAAGAATTTTTTGTGAATGTGCATTTTTAGATAAGATTAAATGATTTACAAAATAAACAGTTTTCTTTGTAGAAAGAAAAAGGTGCCTGGTGTAAAAGCATATTGTCTGAGCACTTATTTTTGCAATCTTGAGGAAGGAATTTCCCATGGTTACAGGCTGAAATGGTTGACTGCTAAACCAAGGACTAGGTAATGGGTTCACATATTAAATACTGCAAATGTAAGTTTCAAGAGTAACAGGTAAGATAATAGCCATTTATCAAAGTTAGTTTGAATAGTACTGAGCTTGATACTGACTTTCTGCCCTTCCTTGGAAAAATACTTGTCACCTCATTTACCTGTACTATATCCCCCCCAAAAAAGCTTAGGTGTGGGGTGAGGTAAAGCCACTTGGGGCTGATTGGTGTAAAATCCAGAGCAACACGGGTTCCAGGGTCAAATAATTCCCACCTTATGCCTGTTACTTTTGCTTTGTTGCCTTACTAAATGATCTGTAACCCCCTGCCTCTGCCATACCTGCTTAAGGTACGCGAAAGTGTTCAGCAAAAAATGCTGTGACCACACTTTATTTATTCCTCTTGAGTTATGAAAAATATGGGAAATGAATGAATAAATATAAAAGCAATATAAAAGGGTATTGCATTCAAAACCAAGGAATCTGAGCACCTTAAAGACCAACAAATTTACATCACAAGTTTTCATGACCTAAAACTTGCTTCAGCAGATTTATCGAATGAAGCAGGCTTTTAGTCCACACAATCCTAGGCTATTGCTTGTTGGTCACCAAACGGCTTCAGCATAAATACACCATTAACACACAGGGGATAAGATCTGTTAACTTTTACATCTAAGAAGGACTGCTGCTCTACTTGTGAAGTGGCTGGGGTCACATAATAGGCTGGATGTACAACTGGGCTGACCTACTGAAGCAAATAATCATTTTAGAAAATTATTTTTCCCTGCCCCAGTTAACACAAGTCAACCAGTCAATTCATATTGGTTTTTATTAAATCTGCATACAGAACATTAATGCCAGCATACAGATACAGAATTCATGTATGAAAATTCTCAATCCTCTTCCACTGCCCAGAAGTTTCCAGGAAGTCAAGATGTATCCATTGTTTGCACCGTCTCATCTGCCACTTCAAGATCCAAGGGTGTAACCTTCGTATAGAGCACACCTGTAGTTCCCCTCTCACAGCTGTATCGCCCTTGCCTGTTTGAGGGTGGAGAATAGAGAAACAATTATAGAGTACTGTGTGTCTGCCAGAAATCCCACTAACAAGGGGGGCAGATGGAGATTGAGATATATACTTAGATCTAGTTGCTAGTTGCCCCTTTCCCAGATAGAACACAGCAGGTTAATCGCCCACTTCTGACTACCACACAAACAAACCACAAGGCCCAGAGTTACAAGTCACAACAAGCCAGACTCCAGTTAGACATGGGCCAAGAGGGAGGCATCTGGACCCATAGATTAAAATACAACGGTTGAATGCTGCATGTGAATACATTCTAAGACAAAGTTATTGGAAAGGAGGACTCCATTTTGGAGCGGAAAGCCAAGTTAGAGCTTCTCCCCCTGCCAAGAGCACCTCATTCTGTATTTGTAATCCATATCCCTCTTGCACTATGGCTTTTGAAGAACCGCTCCTGGACAGAGAGAATGTCAGTGCCGCCAGTTAGCCCAGTTGGAGGCTATGAGTGGAAACCCCAGGTGACCTTTCCGGGGAGTTGTGGATTGCATTAGGACAGTGACCCAGAAAGCTGATTACAATAAGCCTTTCCTTTTTACAGAAGGTTACAAGCACAGGGAAAGTGGCTCCTGCAAAGACAGGATCCTTTTTCAAGGTCGGTCAGTAGTATGTTCCCAAACGGTCCTTTCTAGTCTTTGAAAGAAGCAAATAGCTGCTGCCATGCAAAATAATGCAGTTCTTGTTATTGCCCACGTCCTAGTGCAACTCCAAGAATAACCTGGTGCAAGGAACAGAATGGAAAACTGCACAACAAAGTGGCTACTCCCTTGTCAACAAAAATGGAAAGTTCTGACTCTTCCCTACTTTGAAACAGCCATGTCCTTGGCAAAGACAAAGCAGATGTACAGGGAATACTGGTCTCCCTAAAGGGTCACAATCCCAGCTGCTGCCTTTTCACACCATACTATTTGCGCTGGACTTTAGGAAGCTAAGAACAGCCTCCTGGATCCGGCCAATTGCCCACCTAGTCTAGCATCCTCTTCTCACAGTGGCCAACCAGATACATTGAGGAAGCCCATAAGCAGAACATGAGCAAAACCACACTCTGCCCACCTGCCATTACCAACAACTTGTCTTCCAAAGCATATTGCTGACAGTGGAGGTAGAACACGGGCATCTTGGTTAGCAGCCCCTGGTAGCCTTAACCTCCCTTAACGGAATCACGGCCTCCTGTGGGAGCAGGTTCCACATGAAGTACTTTATATATCCTGATTCTTCCAATGTTCAGCTTCATTGCATGTCTAGGAGTTCTGTTGTTGTGAGGGAGAAAACCTCCCTAGCCACTTTATGTCATGCATAATTTTATAAACGTCTATCAGGTCACCTCTTGCTTGCCTTTCCTGTGAACTTAAAAGTCTCAAAGGTTTCAACCTGTTGCTCCACCTTGATCATTTTGGTTGAACGTTTCTCAACTTTTTCCAACTCTACCCTTTTAAGGTGAGGGGACCAGAGCTGTTTATAGTATTTCAAAGGCAGTTCCACCATAGATTGGTATAATGGCACCATGATGTTGGCCGTTTTATTTTAAATTCTTTTCCTAATGATCCCTAGCACGGAATTTGCCTTTTTCACAGCTGCCACACACAGAGTCAACATCTTCATTGAGCTATCCACTACAAACCCAAGGTCTCATTCCTGATCAGTCACTGCCAGTTCAGACCCTATGAGTGTATATGTGAAATTATTATTTATTTATTTTTGCTACAAAATACATCACTTTACACTTATTACACTCAACTGCCTTTGCTCCTTTGCCTCCCTTTCACTCAGTTTGGAGAGGTCCTTTGGAGCTCTTCAGTCTCAGATTGTTTTGACACCCTTCAGGCTCATTCATGAGTAAACCCTCCTGAAAAGGTTGTCTTTCGGCTCTGGGGTTGGTCTCCTCACAAGCCACCAGGTGCTCCCCATTTTATGCAATTTTGCGTATGTGTGCAGGGGCCCGGAATGGAACCCCCACATAAATGATGAGCCACCTGCATTTCCACTCTCTTGGCTTCCTGCTATCTCACCATTTCTGATGTGCACGAGGTCCTCTCCTCATATTCCCTAACTGCTCAGTTTATCCAGGAGTCTTTGGGCACGTCTCTCGAAAAAGCCCTTCGCTCCTATTAAAATTAACTCCCTCCACTTTTGGAACGAGCAAACCTTCTCTTAGGCTGACAACTACTTCAGACAGAACAATTCTTGTGCATTTATTTTTCAGGAGTGAGTTTTAATGATCTACACTGGAACAGTGTGCAGCCTCAACAATTGGGATACGATTACCTGTAGCATTTCAACTACAAGTGTTTGCACTCGGAAGGCATAATCGGCCTGTTCCTGGTATCTGAAGGTTTAACTCTCTTGTCTGTGGAAACAATTGAAACAGGGACACACTCACCTCTTCCCCTTTTTGTTGGGCATATCGTAGGGACGGAGAAAGTCCAGCTTGTTCTTACTGAGGACGCAAAGATCAATGTTGCTGCCAGAACCCAGATCGTTGTATATGCCGGCTGCAATGGCATCTCTCACAAGCTGTTTGGCTTCTTCCTCCTAGGAAAAAAATCAAAGTGGGTCTCAGACATTTGCCCCCCTTCCCATATTTCCAAGCAATTGCACAATGCTGGCCATCAGCCTCCACTGGAGTAGAAACCAAATGCAGGACAGGATCTGTTTGCAAGGCCCAGAAACCCTTCGGTAGAACCTGTGCAACTGGAAATATTGCTCAATTCAAAGAAGCAAAGAAGTGTATCCATAAAGGCTGTAGCTATTCCAAGGAAGAGAACACCCAAACCAAAATCCACTTGGGGAAGGAGGGAATTTTGATCAAAGGAATGAGTAATTTGTGGTCCTCCAGATATTTTTGGCTGTGTTCAACGGCTGCTGGGAGTTGCAGTCCAGCGTCATTACCCATATATGGTGAAAGGGTACCCATTTCGGTAGGAAAAGAATTAGCAAATTCATGATCACCCACTCTGGTGAGTCTCCACACTCACAGAAAGGCAAACTAACCTGACTTGGAAATTTCATTAAGAGAAACCATATTCCTTAATCCCTCAAGGATATTGTTAAGTAACATCCTATGCAGGTAACCAAAGCTCACTCATATTTTATTTATGAGAGCAAACTCCTCCTTTTAGTTGATTTTCCAGTAGAAAATTTATGTTTTGGCCACCAGTACTCTGAACCAAATCACAGCAGAAAATGGAAAGTGATTCCCATTACATTAGCACCCTCTACAGGCCCACTGAGGGGAGGAAATTTGGATTTCAAAAGGTGCTTGGGATAAGGATCTCCAGCGCAACGGAGGATGGTTACAAATGATGAATTCAGCGTTTTTTAGGCGAGAGCCTCCTGGTCTAATCAGCTAATATGTTACCGAAATGCCCTTTCCCAGGATTGCAGGGCATTGGGGACTTCCGGGGAGGAAAAAGGCAAACTAGTCATTGATTGCTGATACTCCTATTGACAGAGATAATTATGCGGTGATTCACGATAACCAAAGTATTTATCTTGGTTACCCAAACTCCCTTTTGAGATAAGGGAGTTCAGGGATAAGCCTCACATGCTCAGAAGAAAACATTCATCACACCAGAGGCAGAACATAACAGCCCTTAGATTAGGTTGGCAAAACCTACTTTTAACTATTTCTAAGACTGGAAATAAATATAAAGTGGATTTTCTATCTGCTAGTTAATTTGCACCCAGAACATAAAAAAGCCCTAATGACACTAATTAAGAGGCTAAAAAAATAACCAAAAAGCTTATCTTAATCACTGGTGACTAAGAAAGAATACAACTTATAAGATGACTCTGAATCTGTTTTAAATCTTCACTTTATACTGCCTGTAAGTCTCCATCTTATGCATACTGTGTTGGCTGCGAAAACAAAACTGAATCTTATATATAAAGAAGCAGACACAAGCTTCTTGTGAACCAGATACTGCCAAGGGAGAGATTAATAGAACCCAATACGGCAAAGACAACACCAAATGCCTCATCGATTGTTGGTATCATATGCCAACTACTAGATGAACAACTGACAGAAGTTAGGAGCTGAAATGCATAAAACATTAAAAAAAAGATTTGATACATCAAAGATACATCAGATTAAAGAATGCTCAGAACCTGTGGAAAAAGATATGGACCCAGATCTGCCTGAACATGCAATGACATCCATACAGCTGTCTGGACAGTGGATGTTGCTATGATGATGAAGGGACTTATGAATACAGACATTAAGAGGCAACTGGAGATGGCAAAGATGGAGCTGAGAGAGAAAGGGCCGTGGGTACAAACTGAAGTGAACACAGAAGAAAAAGCCTTTAAGCTTTTGGCGATTGGTTTGGAAAAAGAATGGAAGTGGAAGAGGTGTTTTCCCTTTTTTCTTTAAGATGAGGCATGGTCAACCGGAAATAGTACTTGAATATATGGAATTGGGTAAGAATTAATAAAGACACAACAAGTAAACAAATATGGACTATTATACAGTACTATTAAGATCTGTCAGAATCCTTGAGGAGAAATTCATCGTATTGGAACAGAGAAGAACTATTTTGGACATTTAATGAGAATAATATTGAAGAGCTCCTTTTGGACTTTTTGGGTAGAAAAGGGCAAATTTTAGGTGCCTGGTATAGAAGATTGAGAAAACAAAACATAGCAGGCTGAGGAACAGCTGGACATTAATACAGCTAGATGTTATTCTGGAGTACATACTTTGAATATTTTGAATTCAAAGAACTCAATCTGAAGTGCTGTTTTTGACCTTTAAAGCCTTAAACGGCTCAAGATCGCAATACTGTACCACTTTCCATTTGAACCTGGACCCTGAGATCATCTTCTGAGGCCCTTCTTCTTATGCCTCCTCCTCGAGAAGTCCAGAGGGGGCAACATGAGAACGGGCCTTCTCTGCAGTGGCTCCCCATTTGTGGAATGCTCTCCCCAGGGAAGTTTGCTTGGCACCTTCATTATACACCTTTAGCCACCAGGCAAAAAAGTTCTTTTTTAACCAAGCTTTGGTTGATTTAATTGACATCCTATGCCCTTTTAAAATATTGGGGGGCGGGGGGAATATTGTTTTTATTTTGATTATATATTTTGTAGGTTATTATTTTGAGTTTGTTCTGTGAACCGCCCTGAGACCTCAGAGTATAGGGTGGTATAGTAATTAATTAATTAAATTTTTTAAATTAAATTGTGCCTGTTCCCAGCAGTTGTTCAGCACTCTCCAGAGATTCTCCACAAGAGGTGCTTCCTGCAGAAGCCCCCAAGAGTCTCACAGCTCAGTTGTGACACAGGCAGAGAAGTCTGCATTCTGCTTGCCTCATTTGCTTCCACTGAACAAAATGATTGTTCAGAACACACTCAAACTAAGCTTTGTCCTGGTTCAGAATTAAAAGCAGAATTAAAAGCAGAAAGATGGGCTTCCAGGATTTTTGTCATCAAATATGAGACAAGCCTCAGACATGTTCATGTGACCCTATCTCAGCCACATCCCTCAGTTTAGCAAGAAAAAAAGATTTACTGAAATAAGCAAACATAATACTTGACACCACCAGAAAAACAGAGGCATTCTTCCTCAGACTGAAAATACAGCTGCCTGCCTGCTCTATGCCAAATTCAACACTATTTTAGCCTTCTTTCAAAGCCATTTTACATGTTTAAACTGGCAAAACCAAACTCCACTTTACCAAATCAAGTACCACCTACTACCATCAGGCCCACGTAACACTTTTAACATCCATTTTATTAAATCCTATTAATTAAAGAAACAATTGCATATGAGTGGAATATTGTTTTTGCTCAAGAATGGCACTGTGAAACACTGCTCAGGAAAAACCGGCCCTGCACACATGCCACGTATGCTAATTCCTACCACCAAACGAAGTTTTTAAAGCTGCAAAACAGAGGTGTATATTGAATGTGCTGACAGTCGCAGTCTTAACGATGGTAGCACAAATGACGCAGGGCAATAATTAATCTAAAAAAGTACCCTAAAAGTTCTGAGTATATAAAAGGAGCACTTCCTCCTTTATGGTTGCAAAGCCCAAGCTAACTGGGAATATCCTTCTCTGGGGCCCACGGCTGCTCCTTAAATGAGATTACAGTAAGAGTGATGGACTGTAATACAAGTCAGCTGTGACAAGCAGCCCTTTATGGAGTGCTCGGCTTGCCTCCATTGCTGCATCACGCAATGGGTCCCAAGGCTCCAATGTGCTCCTCCATTTACCGCCACATGACAAATGGGCAGCACTTGTAAAAGGCACAAAGAGGTCTGGACCAGCCATGTAATGGTCACCACAGATGTGCCAAACTGCTGGAGGGGGGCACAGCAGACCCCCAAGTTCATTAAACTGACCAGTAATGGATCTCTCAAAACGTATCTGAGGAATTGAACAGTAAAGGCTAAAATAAATAACTCAGCATGAAGGCTCATCCGAAATGGTGTTTGATAAATTATTTATAACTGAGGACATTGTCTGCATTTAATTTTGGAGCTACTGGTAGCATCTTTAAAAGATGATTTATGTGTTGTAATGCCATTAAACTCTATATTGGCCCACTGCTGGCTGTAAAGTCTGCTGAGATTTAGAGAATGAGTTTTAAACTGTCACTGCAACATCATAGTAGAGAGAGGACGGTATTAAATCTTTACTTTAAACCCGTTATCAGGAGAGTTGCATTTTGTAGATGCTCCAAAACTGATAGATTACCTCCCTCTCCAACAGCCGTGGCAAGAGTCCCAAAGTCAGGTCTGTTTCTCCCCTTCCCCATCCCCAGGACACAACATTTCCACATTTGTTTCACAAGTAAGTGCCTTGGTCACTGATTTGCAGGTGGAAAAGTATAGAGCACCCAAATGCACATACAGGAGACAACTCTGCAGGTGAAAAGGCAGGCTGGCTGTGTCGCGAGCAAAGAAGTCACTTCATCATCTACAAAATGTTACGCCAGAACTGCCTCACGTCCATTTCTGGATGTCTCTTTCCTTGGAAAAAATAACCTGTGACTGTTTGGAGAATGCCAGTCCACTGAAATGGGGTGAGAGGTGAATACATTTCTACATATTTAGAGCCTGCATAAAGTTATTTCAGCTTTTCATCATCCAGCTACTCCAACCTCATGAAAAGGTGCCTTTAATTCACCAACAGTATTCTGGGTTGCCTGTAAACAGCTGAATCCTGACATTTAGAAACACATCACCATAGTTCCAATGTGGAAGGATGGAATATGTTCTATGCCCTCGCTATATATATATATATAAAAAAGATAAAATGTACAAATTACTTTAAGTGAGAATCTGAGAGAGATAACTGGGCTGGGAGGGGGGCATTCGGGAGGTCAGAGCGGCAGTAAAATCTATACAGAAGTGCTGGGAGTTTGGGACTAGCAAAACGATAGCTCTTGAAGGATACCAAAGCCTAGAGAAGGATAATTAGACCATGGAAGAGTAATCGGCAGCCTCGATTGTATAGAAATGTGGATATGCCTGTCTTCTGGGAGAAACTCTGTCGAGATCAATACATAACTGAAAGCGGAGCTAAATCTGCTGGGAAGCTCAGGAAGAGAACCAACCCAGGGCAGCTGCTCCGTATCAAAAAGGTTTGATTACTTCCTGCATCCCCTCCCTTATTTTATTTTTTGAAAGGAGAGGGAAGGCTGGAAGCCCCCAACTTCAACTGACAGAGACATACAGGCTTATACAGACCTGAGTTCTAATGCTGCTTATTCCCCAAAGTACAATAGGAGGGGAAGGCAATTCAGATATTGTTGCTTTGAAGCACAACCTCCTAGTGGAATAAGATGGCAAGATTATTGCTTTCTTCTGACTTTAGCTTTCGAGCAATCACCCAGAAACTGCTGAAGCAATTGTTTTATTTGGGACAAGGGAAATTTGTGGTGCCAGTTCTCCACTCCATCCAGTGCTTTTCACGCAAGTTCCTAAGTCATCAAGAAACACAAGTTTTGTAACTGGAGAACACTGCTGTCTGCTATCACAAAGGCAGGAGACCAGGGGCAGAGGAAATCAGTGTGAGGCCACCCCACATACGCCAAGTCTCCATTTGCTAAAATTAAAGAGACAATTTCCTACAGCAGGGATGGGGAGCCTGTGGCCCTTTAGATGTTGGGACTAAAGCTTCCATCATCCATCACTACTGCCCCAGGCTGGCTGGGGCTGGGGGAAGTTGGAAGTCCAACAACACCTGGAGGGCCACAAGTTTCCCTTCCTCCCCCACCCCCACAACACAGAATCATCTAGCATCCATGGAAAGGAGGCGTTCCGAGGCGTATTTATTTACCCAGGAATCCAAGTGAGCTTGGTGGGACTTACTTCCAAATCAACATTCATAGGATAGCACTGAAAACTTATTTTGTATTAATTAGCTGTATTAATTTAAAAGCAGTAACGGGTATAAAAAAAATCTCAGTATGTACAGGATATACACTCTCATATTAATTTAGTGAGTTACGTAATGAAAGGTCAGACTTGTTCATGAACTGATGCATTGAAGGACCCATAAAAAATAACGCAGCACAGAAGCTTCTGCTGCCATACAAATAATTTTCAAAATGGGCACCACTTTATCCAAGCAGACTAGATTTACTCCTGTACTGACCCTCACCCAATTAAGCAACTTCTTCCTTGCATCCAGAAATAGTTGGATGAAGTGACCCTAACCCGGCCTCCAGCATGTAACGCTACAGCAAGCTGTGTACATTTGTGAAGCATTTTACCTCACTGGTAATATTCCTAAACCAGCAGAGCTAGGCTGTTCTAGTTAGCATTTAGCAGCAAGGAGTAAAAGCATTAGGAACACAAAAGATTCACAACTTCCCAGTTCCACACTGGGAACTTAAAGGTGGTGGCTTTCCATGTTACAGACCAAATGCCACGTGAATGTTTGCTTCAATGAGGCAGGAAATCAAACAGGTGATGTAACCACACTGTAATCTTCCAGATCTCAATGCAAGAGAAATTATGAGGTCATGGGTCCCCCGCTGTTTGAGAATTTAAACATCTGGGAGTTGGGGGTGGGATGTTGTCTAGGTTGCCTATATAGCTATGACACACAGCATAGACACACAAGCTTTGGCAACAATAAATAAACAAGAGGTTGTTTCATCATGAGAATTCACTCCTTGTATGGGGGCTGATATTTGAAGTGCGCTTTGCATGACAATAAACTCTGCATGCATGGATGAGACCTCCTGGCAGTAATGCTGGGCCTTGACCATCAACACGTGTGCTCCTACAGCTTATCCTTGGTCCACATTCTGGCACAGCAAACCTTCGGGCTGTTCTGTTGACCACATTTTACAAGAACACAGGTGCTCTGCAATGGGTTACTGCAGGTAGGAGCTTTTCAGAGAAGCAAGGAATGGCAGCCATGAAGGTTGGATGGCGGCTAACATGAAGGTTGGATGGCGGCTAACAGATTGAGGTTGAATCCTGACAAGACAGAAGTACTGTTTTTGGGGGACAGGAGGCGGGCAGGTGTGGAGGATTCCCTGGTCCTGAATGCAGTAACTGTGCCCCTGAAGGACCAGGTGCGCAGCCTGGGAGTCATTTTGGACTCACAGCTGTCCATGGAGGCACAGGTCAAATCTGTGTCCAGGGCAGCTGTTTACCAGCTCCATCTGGTACGCAGGCTGAGACCCTATCTGCCTGCGGACTGCCTCGCCAGAGTGGTGCATGCTCTGGTTATCTCCCGCTTGGATTACTGCAATGCGCTCTACGTGGGGCTACCTTTGAAGGTGACCCGGAAACTACAACTAATCCAGAACGCGGCAGCTAGACTGGTGACTGGGAGTGGCCGCAGAGACCACATAACACCAGTCTTGAAAGACCTACATTGGCTCCCAGTACGTTTCCGAGCACAATTCAAAGTGTTGGTGCTGACCTTTAAAGCCCTAAACGGCCTTGGTCCAGTATATCTGAAGGAGCGTCTCCACCCCCATCGTTCTACCCGGACACTGAGGTCCAGCACCGAGGGCCTTCTGGCGGTTCCCTCATTGCGAGAAGCCAAGTTACAGGGAACCAGGCAGAGGGCCTTCTTGGTAGTGGCGCCTTCCCTGTGGAACACCCTCCCACCAGATGTCAAAAAGAACAACAACTACCAGGCTTTTAGATGACATCTGAAGGCAGCCCTGTTTCGGGAAGCTTTTAATGTTTGATGTATTATAGTATTTTAATATTCTTTTGGAAGCCGCCCAGAGTGGCCGGGGAAGCCCAGCCAGATGGGCGGGGTATAAATAATAAATTATTATTATTATTATTATTATTATTATACTTCAGCCACGCACCATGCATACCCACCTTTTCTGACATCATAATAAAGTGGAAAAAAGAGGCTGAATCTCCAAATGGAATCACAAGACACATAGGTCTAAAGTAGCATTCTTTCACCCCATGTTACAAAACTCAATCTGAAGCAGGCCAAGGTTCAATATAAGAGTCCTTGCCTTTGGGGCATTTAGCAAAAATGTCATGCTGTATGATTTGTCTTCTGCACATTGTAAACATCTAAAAACAAACTGTAAACAAACTTACTGGGCTTTGTTCTTCAGATCCTCCCTGAATCAGCCGTCTCTTAAAGCCTTTAATTACAGCTGGCTGAACCTTTGCTATTTTCACAACACACTAGTACAAACACACGCAAGCCAGACCTCCCCTTTCTCATATCTACATCACAAGTATAATAAACCATGTTAATATTTCATACCAGTGTGAAATATGCTGGAGTATCAATTCAACATCTGTTGTCTTTAGGGTTCTGGAGTCCCGCAGTGGCCCTTTCAATTTGTAATTGAGTTCTATACTGAATTAATCAGCAGTTTATCTTTTTTAGTAAAAAATATCTTCCCCACTAACCTGAATTTACATTAACAATTTATGTTGAATTACCTGCCAAGGCAGAAATATATGATTCTAGAACTACCATTCAGTAAGGCTGGCTCCTCTTATTTCATTCTTATATGAGCAGCCACCACCATTCTGCTGGATAAAACCTCACATCACAGAGCCAGCCTCCACCTGAATTTTCAAGGGGTCTGGAAGAGCCTACACCAGGCTTTCATTTCCTACTACAAGATAAACACAAATGCACAGGCATATTTAATTTGTTACTGATACAAATGGTGGCAAATGGAACCAAGATCTGATTGGAAGCAAAATTCAAGCAAGCGAATGCTGCGAGAAAAAAGCCTTGATTTTACAAATCTTCTTAATCCATCCTCTCACAGCTGCAGTCAGGAGCTGGATCTGTGCGACAGCAGAAAGGTGGAAATGGACAGAGAGCCAAAAAGAAAAAGAAAAGGCAGCTTGCAGAATTGTGAACGGTCTTATAACAGCAACCCTCTGTTGGGTATTAAGGTGTATTTGTTCATGTTTTACTGTCAACAGGGAAAAAAATCAATCTTAGAGGCAGGGGAAGAGTCCACAACCACATCATTAAAGTATTCTGGGAATTCCAATAAAACCTCTCTCCAAAGTTCACAACGAACATTTCCCTACCCCCTCCTCCACTTAGTATTTCTTGGCTCTTTGCATACAAAATGTATTTTGTATTAAGAACTCTTGCTTGCTGCAGAAGCACCAAACCAGTCTTGCATTATTGGGGGGGGGGGGGATTTTTTTCCAGGAAAAACTCACCATTTCCTTCAGTTCGAGAAACAACAGTAATACAACTTCTGTTTGAATATTTGGCTCCTAAGAAATGCATCAAAAATAATTACCTGTCTGGCATACCTACTCTGCGAGGAGTGAAAGCGATCAACAGTCCACTGTGAGCAGACCTGCTCATATAATAGGATACAGGTTTTAAACGGCACTAACTTCGTTTCCACAAAGTTCAGCGGGCTGTTGCTGCACCTTTCAATTAAAAGGTGCTACAGTTCAGCATTCATTTTCAAATTATACACAGTACTAAAGAAAACTAGCAAGCAACTGCAGGCCTGCCAGTGTTAACAGAAATCGGACCCTTAAGGTAACATTGGGTGGGATTCACCTAAGAAACCCCGTGGGGAAGCCCTATGCAAGCACTTCAGCTGGTGCAATGGGGCTTTCCTCTCCCCCCTCCCCTTGTGTGGACTCTGAAATTGGAGTGGGGGGACCCCTGGAACCCTACATGGGGGGAGAAAAGGGGAATCATTTCATCTGCCTAGCTGAAATACTTCTGCAGATGGAACGCTCATAATAGTGTGATGTTTTATTCCACCGTTTATGTATTGTTTCCTTATGGGAGAACACTGATGAAACAGCTCAAGATACTCAATCACTGGAAAATCCCCCCCCCCTTAAATAAAAAATAAAAAAGTGTTTTTTCTATAATTAGTTCCACAGGATTCTTTTTTTGTGCATGCCAGGTAGAAAAATTCATGCCAGGTAGAAAGTTCCACTGATGAAGGAAAATCCAAATTAGCACCCCCAATTATGTCTGTATTCAAGAGAGGGAAATGGGGGGACAGAGTTTGGAGAAATACCAGGATCCTTGCACAAATCTTCACAATTCCTGCCCCAGAGAAAAAGGCAGAGAGGCTGCAGCCGGCAAGGCAAAGTGCAAGCACCAAACACCAGCGCTACACAAAGCGGTGGGGGCTCCCCCCCCCCGCAAAGGGGCCCCGTTTTTGAAAGGCCTTCTGCATAAGCTGTGTGTGCTGCCAGTGGGGATGGAGGTTGCTCGGGCAGCTCTCCCGCTTAATGCAGGCTGTCTCCCTTGATCTCCACCGTCTGCTGGCAAACCCCCCCAGCACGCGGCCACCTTCCCATGGAGTCATTAAAACACCAAGTGTCAACTGGGGGGATTAGCCAGAAGACACCCACACCTGAGCCCTGTGGCAGGGACACGGGCATTTTGATCAGCCCCACTAATGAAGCCAGCATTCATATGCAGCGTGTCACCGCTCCAGAGTGTCAGTCACTCACACAGGAAGCCTAAATGAGACTGATGAGGCGCCAGCACCTGATCAAGTTTTAAGTTTCGGCGGTTGTCAAAAAACAAACAAAAACTCCCAACTATCAGCATTGTTGTCAGCCATTAATCAGGCGCCTGGCCGCAAATAATTATGTCCGTCATTTCCTTCACTCTCCACAACATCCCCATCTGAGCCCTGTTCTTTCACATCCATCCTGAACTACAGATCCTGAATCTTCCACCGTTTAAGTCCAGAAAAGCCGTCCATTGGCCAGTCCACCCTCGCACTCTAGAGCTGTGGTTTGAAAACGCTCTGGGAGGCAGGAGGCTGGACTGTGTCTTTCCACAGACTTTGCAGTGCGTGTGAGATCTGCACACAGAACCCACCAGCCACCCTCATCCTATTAAAGCAAAGGGGTTTCACATTCCGCTGCAGTGGGAATGTGAAGAGAATTGCAGACAATGCATTTGTCATGGTGCTTGCATGATGGGAACAAGCTTCTGGGGAGTGGCTACAGCTTAATGGCTTTCAGGCGAAATGCCTCGCATCTGCAAACAAAAACAGATTTCAGATGGCTGACTGGGCTGGGCTGCAGAGGCTGTTCAAATCCAACATGTGGGGCTGAATTTGGTGTTCTGAATGATGCTTTCTTTTAGCCCCCGTGGTTGAAAAAGGCGTGGAACAGCACTTGCTGCTTTTCACTGGGGGCTCACTTGTACTTTGCATGACTGTCTCTGTTACCAAAGCAGTAATAGACATAGTGCATTGCCCTTAAGGGCAGCGCTGCAGAGGCTGCTCTCAAGTTCCAGAAGCTGCCATCTCCCTTTTTCATATGCAGTCATGCCTCATGTTACGTTTGCTTCAGGTTGTGCGTTTTCAGGTTGCGTCCCACAGCGACCCGGAAGTACCAGAAAGGGTTACTTCCAGGTTTCACCGCTCATGCATATGCACAAAATGACATCATGCGCATACGCAGAAGCGGCAAATCGCAGCCCACACCTGTATAGACACGGGTTGCGTTCTTTTCAGGTTGCGAACCAGCCTCCGGAACGGATCGCGTTCGCAGCCAGAGGTACCACTGTAAACAATTATTAGGAAGTGCAAAGTATCTGATAATACACCACTAGTCCTAGAATGGAATGCAAGGCCTTCTTCAGAGAAGGGCAATCCTAACAGCAACATAAATAATATGTCAGCATGATGGACCAATGAAATCAGACAGCACAATGCTTCTCCCATCCCAACACAACAGACCAAACTGCCACAATGGGAACAGCAAACTGCTAGAGAAACTATTTCTAAAGTCAGGTCAAGGCTGCGGGAGGGAAAAAAACTTCAAACTGCTAAATGGTGAGTAAATGTGACTGTAAGGAAGGACTGCAGCCCAGCAGGCAATTCCACCTCTTCTGAGCTGACTCTCCCTCACCTTCCTCCCTCCTCACACTCCTCCTCCCCTTCAGTCCTCATCAGCTGTAGTCCAGCTCTGCTGCCCTGTTAGCAAGATGCCCAGCAAACCTACCAGCATTCAGCCCTTGTTTCCTTCCACAAGTCCTGCATACCATGCACCAGTCCTGCAAACTCAGGGGTGTTTCCAGGCAGAAATGAGAAACAAATCAGCATGGTTCATCTGGGCCAAGATTAATTCTGGTCCTTTTGTCTCCAAGCCTCTAAAGTATGACAGTATTTAAAAAAAGATAAGAAATACCCTTTTCTGTCATTGCTAAGCATATTAATAGGTTCAACATTACTGGCGATTGGAAGAAGAGCTACCCATATAAAAATGCCACCATATCTCCTTGAAGCAAGAGGAAGCAGCGTATTCCCTCATACAACCTCTCCCCAAGGTTGCAGGTTGCCCAAACTAGATTTAATCTCAGTTAAAATGAATAAGCATTAAATGTTTAGATGTTAGCCTTGCACAAGGGTAGAGGGAAAAAAGTCCCTAGGGGCCTAGAATTTCTCCTACTGGAAGATGCTACAGAATGCAAACAGTATAACCCTGCTCCAAGAATTCAACCAAAGCCATCAACAGCTTTACCACTCTCCCATTCTTATTTCAGGCAAGTTTAGGTGCACATGTGAACAACTGTGCTTGCCCTACAGTGGCCAGGGGCTCAAGCTCCTGTCTGAAGCATCAACAACATGTCTGAGCTTTAGGCCTAAAGCAGTTGCCATCCTTGGAAATCCGTAACAGCCCCTCAGGAGGCCAGCATCCCACCACTGATCTATCCTGAGAAGGCTCGACAGACAGACTCTGCGCTACAGCCTAAGGAAGGGCTGTCACACTTGGCACCAACAAAGCCACTTGCTACCTAAAACTCAAGACGCGGTCGGAGGTGGGGGGGGGGGACAAGCCCTGCTGGTGTGAGGATGCCTGAGGCAGTGGTAGAAGCTTCAACAACTCATCTTCAAACGGCGGAGAGCCAGGGCTGGAGAAACCTGCAAAAATTGGCTAAGCCTGCAGTCCTGGTTTTTTTAAGTCGAACATCTTCAAAGTCTGCTATTCTCACTGTAGGGCACAGCAGCTGCCAGAGCAGGTTTGATCCTCTCAGCTTTTGGCAGCTCTCAACTTGAAATTCCAGCAAAAGAAATTTTTCAAGTTGCTATTATTGCCTGTCAGATTTATAAATATTGTGCACTATGTGTTGTGGCACGGCTCTCTGGGGACGCTGGCGCATGCCAAAAGCGTAACAGAATGAAAAAAACCAGTTCCTTGTCTTCAAATAAATGCTAATTTCTTTAACTGTGCTCACACGAAGCTTTTGGTGAACGGCTTCAGTAGTACAGAATATATATCAGAGGGGGTGGGGGCTGATTGTCTTTTCCTGCAGTATTCAGCTGCTGATTTCATTAAGCTTGTTTAATTAGATTCCAGATGCTAATTTGCAAGTTGATACCAGAGGGTGCAGGACAGTTTGCCTTTGAATCATTTCTCTGTGATGTGATGGTCTTGAAGAACACCACTGCCCTTTAAAAGCTCTATCAAGATATTCTGACAATTAGCAAACAAAGGAGCTGCATTAATCTTGACAGGAAAAATATTAATTTTCTACACATTTTAATGACCATGGCACCAAGATTTTTAAAGTTCTTTTCACTGCATGTGCATCAGCAGTTGACCAATTCAGCATTAACACATTGGAGTGGTACAGAGATTTACCAAATATTGTTCAGTCTTTTCACAGAGGAGCTGTCATCGTGCAACCTGTTATGCTACTAAACCTTCAAGGAATTTGTGCTAGAAAACACCCATCTAAAAAGGGGTACTTCATTCTGGACAAGATAGAGCCTCCCTTCATAGTTAAAAACAGCACACACACACACAAACAGAATCCTAGCCTTTTTGCCATCCAAACCCACATGCACTGGGTAGTCCACGCTATCTATAGTAGGCAGAGCAGGATACAATTCCCTCCCTCCCATAAAACCAGATTAGCCAATAAAACATTTTTTTTTTTCAACTAGGGAGGGGAGTGGCTGGAAGATGAAGGAGAAGGAACGGGGCAAGAGTGCAGGGGATCCTCACTCCAATTCTTCCATATAAACCCCAAAATGTGGTTATAAGCTGTTTCAAAATGGAAACTTGCTTCTTTCTTCTAGTCAGAGGACAGAGCAAGCTGCTCTGTCCAAAGCATTAATATAGTAATGATGATGATATTTGGATGAAGAGTGGTATGGAAATTAATAAACCAGTGAAATCATAAACAAACAAAAAGACTGCCAAGGCAGTACAGTCAGGTGTGAAGACCCTGGGGCAAATGGGGCAGCCCCTCTTTAGTGATGCTTCTGCACCTTGACAAGTGACACCACAGGCACACAAAGTATTGGTCTTCTCCATTCTCATCCATTCCCAATCAAGAATAAAAGCTCAGAATTGCTGGGTTAGCTCCGGCCTGCTAATCTGAGCCTTGTGTACTCTGCGAGGGGACACAGGAGCCTGGCCTATCTAGGAGATGTTCACTGTGACTTAAGTAGTGATATTACCAGGATAGCAGCAGTTAAGATCCAACTCATTAACACAATCACCCATCAAGTAAAAATGTTGGGCTGAAGGTGACTGCTTTCCCAAGACAAGCTGTCAACTTCAACTGAGTGCTGAGTCACATTTTGGTCTTCTGTGACGATGAATGGAACCTCCAACAGTGAACACCTCTGGCAAGGGACAGGTAGGGGCTCTTCCATTACCTTGCACTGGGCTTCCTTCAAAGGACTCAGAAAGCAAAGTACATTGTTTTCAGACACTCAGAGGCAGCAGCAGCAGCAGCAGCTACCATAGCCAACCAAAATTAATGGATTCCTGTTTATGCTCAATTCAGCAGCCAATTAAAAATGCTGCTTGATTGTGTACATGACAATTGCTTAAATCAGGCTGGCCTTTAAGCAACTAGAAACATACTATTTCTGCTCCCATTTTTAGCCATTCTGCTGTTTCAACACACAAATATGGTAGTGAGGATTTCACCCTTGACAAGCTGGGAGTAGAGAACCACTAAGCCACAAAAAGTGACTTCAATGCCCGTCTCCACTTAAAAATCCCCTCAAGGGCACAGAATGTGGCTTTGTGAAGAACATGCACAGACTAGAGACCCAATAATCACCCATACCTTCCACTTTTGCACTCATAGCTTAAAGAGTCAGGCACAAAATATCTGGAAACACCAGCATTTGAGGAAACATTAGGTATGTGTTTAACACATCCTGAAGAATTCCTGCAATTACATCCACAAGGCACAGGTGTCAGACTTGCGCGGATTTCTCCACAGGTACACACATTTTACAGTTTTGTGTCTAACTCAAGTTTTGTGCATATTTATTAGCACAGAAACAATGCTTTGGATAATCCCCACAGAAGACAACAAAGTGACTCTTCAGACTGTTGTGGCATTGCTGTAACTGAAAACCAACCATTAAAGATCATTCAAAGGACCCCATCTTACAAATTACACTATGCTACTATCACAATTTTACAAATAAACAGTGGGAGCACAGGAGGCGGAGAGAGTGTTTACCTCCATGTCAGGCTTGAATTTGTCTTCAAAAACTGCCATGGCTGCCAATGAACCTGAACCTGAAAAGAGCAAGGAGAAGTTTTCGTTTTAATTTTTTTGGTTGCATCCAATACACCATTGTGGTTTTCAAAGGTGGAACAGAAAAGGCAACAATGAGACCAGAACTTTACAAATACTGATTTACATTCCTATACATTTGTTTTGCTACTTTAGAGCAGCATCTCTTGTCCACGCTCAGTAACAAACGGAGCCTTACTGTGAAGGCAAAGGGGGAAAGCAGGTTGATAACTCGTACAAAGCTCCCAACGGAAGCTGCACCAGGGTTTAGTGGGAGCATGTCCAGCTTTTATTTCTTGAACCCCAGCCCCCTTCCCAAATGCTTTTGAAAATATTCTCAATATCAAAAGTGAATAGTGGAGTGGTATGGCAGAGAGGGTGGTGGGTGGCCATGCTGTTCAAGGCAAGTAAAAAAATCCTACTGGGTATGACCAGCCTTTAGAAGCACCAGAAGCACCTCTCTAAATCCTGGAGTTTTTTTAATATATATAGATTGGGGCAACATTTCTAGAACAGCTGAGATATTTTCTAGAAATATATATACTGAGCCATGTATGACCAAGCCAGAAGCTTTGAGAAGAGGCAGACTAGGGCTTTAAAATCATTTGGTTCAGCTGAAAGGAACAGATTATTTCAGTGGGTTGGTTTAGCATGTGCACAGAAAGATAGAGGAATCTGGGTGGCCATTCAGTCTCATCTACCCCAGTTCAATTGTGTTTTGTTTTATTGTGTTTTGGATTGTTTCTAGTTTGCACTAAAAAAACAGTAAGGCAGAGCACAC
Source organism: Podarcis pityusensis (assembly GCF_964106645.2). Lineage (NCBI taxonomy): Eukaryota > Metazoa > Chordata > Lepidosauria > Squamata > Lacertidae > Podarcis > Podarcis pityusensis. The sequence continues at coordinate 824,543 of NC_138044.1, read as the reverse complement.
CAGAGTGGCAAACATGAATCACACACAAAGGTTTAAACACACACATTTGGCGATTTCAAGAGCTGTCCTACAAAAATACTAACGGAAGAAGCCCCTTTCCGATGTCGGCTCCAGGCATTACAAGTCTACGCAAAGAGCGGCTATGAACTATTTGGCAATCTTAAATAAGCTTTGTTCAGAAGAGAATTTGAATCTTCCCTGCACAGACATCATCATCATGTTTCAGTGCAGCCAGACAGTATTTCAGGATGCTCTGCTTTTGGAGATTGAATAAAGTTAGCGACAATTTTTTATGCCAATTAGGAGATTTTTTGGCATTTATTACTTTTTAACTTGTTTTGCATACCACTATCTGTTTAGCTGGGTCACCCAGAAAGCCATATTTTCCATTTAAAATGATTTGTGTACATCGCTTGACCACCTCAATGGTTTAGTAAAGAAAAAGGCAGCGATTAAAGAGTTTCAAATGAGGTGTCCTGCTGATTTTATCAAGTCTGCTGAATGTATAATGAAAAGGGAGAAGCTGACAGTGACATTGCTGAGAAAATACAGACTATCTTATCTGAACCATTTAAGGAGGTCCAATTATAGATCAAATTTAAAGGGTAGAGGCAGATTTACAGACACAAATCAATGAACATGGTAATTCCAGCGAATGTGACAAAGACTCCTCCTGTTATGGAATATTGCTGTGGTTGAGGATCATTACCTTTACAGTACCAAATACATCACATTTATAAACAGCGGGGTGCACAAAGCATCTTCTCATACTCCAGGCAATGGCTATTCGTTTTTGCCTCGGAACCACGTACAGCTCCATTTTCAGAAAGGCAGGAATGGGAAACAAAAAGGAATTCTTTGCAAGTGACTAACAGGAGAGGAGAGCAACATGCACAAAATATGCCAGCTGCCAAAAATAGCAAAGAAGAAGAACTGTGCTGAACCACAAGGAGGTCAAAGTGAAGTCCTGTAAGGGCTGCTCTGGACGCAGTTTATGAGGCGAGCCTTACTGCCAAGCTCCCCACAACGGGAATAAGCAGAATCAGGTGGGAAAAGAGGCAAGCAAGGTGTCTGGGAGAGCCTCGCACTGGAGTTTTAACAGGCAAGACAAGAGCTGTAATGAGGCAGAAGAAATATTTCACAACAATCTATTTCTTATTTAATTTATATCTAGGCCTTGCTTCTGAAACAGCCCATTTTGCATTCACACGCTAGCAAAATTCCCAACATTTTGGAAGGCAGGGGATGAGTAGGGTGTGAACAGAGAACATACTGTAAAGATCTATACACAGCCCGTTCCCCAACCATCTGTGGTAGGGGCAGGGTTCTGATCCCCATCTTTGCAGCTGCAGCACTCTCATTTTTGACTTTCAAAGAAGAGCCTTAATGGATTCAGAGACTGGATATTGCCTTGGGGGGGGGGGGCACATCCTATCTCTCACCCCAAGCACTCGTCAGCTCACTCCTTGGAGCAGAGGAGGTGCTATGTCCAGGAACGATGTTCTCAACTAGGGGAGGCAGCCTCTTTCTGCACAGCTTCACCCTGGTTTCCCATTCCTTGACCATGCTGGTGTGTGACCAAGACACAGAGCTGGCATTTTAAACGATGGCTATCATGGCATATAGCTTGGCAAAAACAGCACAAAAGGGTTAATGAAGTGAGAGGCACTAAACCAGAACATTGGGCGGCAAGCCTGGGTAACAGACCACCCTCGCTTTCTCAAAGCACCACAAAATACTCAAGGCAGCTTCATCAATTAGCTCATTCTCTTCAACGCCAGAAGCCCAGTCAACAGGCCTACATTTGGGGACAGGAGCTGCACGGACCTCTCTGGATGCCATGCGCCCCCCAACACTGAAGAGAACTGCACCACGCTGGTCACAAGGCAGTATGCGAGAGCATGCTCTTAAAACGCCTGACGCAGCACCTGCCCCTACACCAGCCTACAACCACCTTACAACCTGCTGTGGGCCAGGCTCTTATTGAACATGCTACAAGAAGGAACATGCCTCTTGTCATGGCATTTCAATTGTGGAACATCCCCACAGAATTTCATAGGCACCGACAACGTCATCTTTCACAGTGCTAATTCAAAACTTTCCTGCTTGCTTGAGCTGCTTTGCGTGTGTCGTTCCCCTATTATATTTTGCTGCCTTGTAAAGTTGTTTAGGCTGTATTTTATACGTGGGGCTTTTGTGCTTATATGGACACTTTTGGTCTTATTCTGCACATCATCCAGATATCTTAACTGATAAAGGGTGGTTTTAAAAATATTTTAAAATAAACTGAGTTTATTTTACACATAAGGGCACATAAGTTTCTCAGTGCTACCTGCATTTAAATTAAAAACAGCCTAGAAATAAGTTCTACACCAATCTCAAAAGTGATTTTTTTTTATTAGACCCAGAAAGAATAACAAGGGAATCTTTTCTGTGAACTGTCCTGAGATCTCCGGGTATAGGGCAATATATAAATAATAATAATAATAATAATAATAATAATAATAATATCTGAATGATGTTCTCTTTACAGTTACATTACAGAGTCACAGCATTCCTCTTCATACATCTGATGACCTAGAGATACTTTTTGTGTTTTAAAATGACCTTGCTGTCCCATATTTAACCGATATTGGACTTGTCCATTTGCACACTGCAGTTAGCAGCCTTCTGAACGTCAAACATTCAGTGAAGAGTGCTTTCTTTTACTAAATAGCCTTCTGCATCTTCCAGCACTCAAGAACCTGTTTGCTGCAGCCTCTGCCTGCCACACTGGCAAACAAATGCGCTGTGAAGAGAGTAACATTTAGATTTCTCTAATCCATCAGTGTCAACAGTCCCTGACAGCGCACTTATTCACAAACGCTCATTGTTATTCAATTTGCTGTTCCTCCTAGGTAGATATCCAGTGCTCTCCACAGACCCATCGATCGGCATCATTTTTCACTCTGGTTCCTGGCTGAGAGGCCTGGTCTCTTGGTGGCATTGCCTGTGCGGCAGACAGCCATTGCCAATGCATGAAGAGCTGATTTATGAATATGAAACAATACTGGTGCCAAGAGATCAGCCTCAGCCACAAGAGACCACCAGAATGCATCTTGCTGCTTCCCAAGTCTGAAGTACAGACTTCAAGCCCTTTAATTGTATGCATGCATTTCATTATATAGCCATGGCCAGAAGCTTTTCTAGACAAGCCAGCAATCAGACAATCTTGCATCGTTTGCTGAAATCTGCATTTGTCCTTTGTCAGCATAAACACTTTAATTTGATGTTTTCACTCCTGAGTAAGCACTGAGTATGTTTTAAACTCCTTCTAAGGAACGACACTGGTCTCTTATTTAGGCACAAAATGCTGGGTTTCTATTCTTTGCCTGTTTTGAGCAACAATACAGAGGCCTTACACGCACACACATGTAAAATATTGCTTAAAACAACAAGAGAAAGGTATGGGGAAATTAGCATTCAGTTTGTAGATACATGGAGGAATCATGGAATAGTAATACTGCTGCCTTGTGTGTGCCTAACATCTTATCAAATATGAGCAGGTCTGAGTATTTACTATTCTGCTGCGATAGCTAAGTCCTTCTGGCTTAAACATGTATTCTCTGCCACCAACCTAAGTGTGGAGCTTGTCAAAATGTTGAGTTTAAAAATCATGCTAATATTTTGGCACATAAGAGATCAGTCAGCCTTCACGGGAGTACTAAAAACACAAACTGTGTTCATATTGCATCACACCTGCCCATCAAAAGGATGCGCTCCTTTCTTTCCAGAAGAGGCCAAAACTGGGTTGTGTCAATGTAGAGGCACTGCAAGACATTCATGTCTGTGCCAGATATCCATCCCAAGAACAGAGCTTGAGGGCATGAATTTTGATGTCTGGTTTTATGATCATTTTAAGATTGTAATCCCTAAGCCTTAGGTATGCTGCACACTGGAGCAAGAAATTCATTTTTCAGACTCTCAGCCTGCAGTATCACATCTAAAACATGGCCCCTACATTTGGACAAATCATTTAAACAGTAGACTGAAGTTGTCCATACTGTATGATATTTACCAGACCAGAGATTTGCACAATGTACCCTGTAATGAAGCATTGTCAGGTATGCAATAGCCCAACCCTAAGCACGTTTACTTGGAAACAAGTGCTGTGGAGTTCAGTGTGGTTTGCTTTTAAACATGCTGGAATTGCAGCCTTCTTCTTCTTCTCTTTTTAAAGGAATAGCAGCATGGTAGATAAAACAGACAGATTAATACTGTCAGGCTTCATAGGCTTAGAAGCCTATTCCCATTTAATGACAGCAGTCCTTACCAGTCAGATTTCTTTCCCTTGGTTCAGTGAACAATATTCATAGGATAGCCATGCTCTACAGCTTCAAACAAAACAGAGTCAAAGGATTCCTGGTGCAAGGCAGACATGAATCCTGCAGTTTTGGGTCACTAATCATTCACTATACAAATGCAGCAAGGTAATTTATTGTTCAGCAGTTTAATAATTTATAAGTTTCAGGGCACATTTATAAATATTAATCCAATTTCATATTTTATGTTAATTCATATAAGGGTATGAATAGAATATTACATCATAAATCCTATAATAGCATTCTTTCAAAAATAGATTTCATGCACAGAATAAATAATTTACTACTTTGTAGGGTACCATGGCACCATCTATTGGTGTAAAAAAGCTACACTCTGTTGTTCTAAGCTTCTCTATGCCCAGGACTCCAATTTTCCCTAACACTGGCATGAAAGAACATCAAAATAAACCATACAGATGCAGTAATTTTTGAGTACACCTCTTCCATAATCTAGCAAGGCCTACGTGTAAGAGATGCTTCTGTGCACGCACACACATCATTTCTTCAAGCAATTTAAGAAAAATGTTGGACCCTAGTAAACACAGAGGTGTGGGGGGTTTTGTACATATAGGCGGCAGAGCATTAGAGCAAAGTGAAATTGGGGTCAGAATGAACTGAATCAATGTGAACCAAACATCCATAGTAGCATTTGCCTATTAACTACTGCATCCATTTGAAGAGCAAAACAATAAATTAGAAGCTCTCGCACTCTCCACTGACAAGGGCTACACATCTGTATTTTCAGTCAGCTAACATTATTTTTGCTGCTGACAACCCCTATATAAGCTACAGGGCTGCTTTAAGAAATCTAAAATCATCCTTACAGTGTAATTTCTCTAGAGGTTCTGATGGCATTTCAGAAACTTTGTGTGTGTTTGCTTTAATGTTCTGATGAAGAACCACTGCCTTGGGATTTGATTTAGCGAAACATTTGCCATTCAGCACTGAAGCTACACTCTGGGAGTCTCTGGCAAATTTGCACAAGCTGTATTTCCCATCTCCCCACCCAGCCATTTACAATTTGCCAATGATTTAAAGTATTATTATTAGGCATCAAGAGATATGATCACACAAAGAATGAGATCCCTGTTTTACTTTCACTTTCTACAACGCTAACGACATTTCAGAATATCTCTCTCTCTCTCTCTCTCTCTCTCACACACACACACACACACACACAAGTAAAGATGAGGAAAGAAAAACTAATTACGACAGATTTCCACTAGTGGGCAGTGCAGTTACCTAAATTGTAAGAGGGAAAGACTCACCCATTGTGACATAAGGCAATTTGTCAGTAGATCCATGAGGATAGATGCTGTAAAGATGGGCCCCAGTGACATCTACCCCACCCAGAACCAGGGCTGCACCAATGTAACCTTGATACCTGGAAGACATGAATGTGTTTAGCATAAGAGTGTGTGAACACCAGAAATGCATTCCAAACAGTGTTAGAAACTGGGATATAAAAGCTAGGAGCCTAACGACATCTTAAACCTGCATTCCAGGCGCTACAAGAATGCCTAGGTGCCTTTTCATTGGAAAAAAAGGTTGTTGCAGAGGGAGGGGAGAAATGAAGATGATATGTTTTTGATAATTTGTTATGTTGAAATTCTTAATAAAAACTATTTAAAAAAAAAAAAAAGGAAAAAGGACTGTGTGCCTGCATGAGCCAGGGGATCTGCAAGCAGCGCAGCACCAAAAGAGCACACCCACAGCCAACTTGCAAAAGCAGGGCAGGAGCAGTGCAAGCCATGCAGTTCTGTGCAGAGTTTTCTCTCTCTCAAAATGCACACAAACTCCGGTGGTGACAGCAGTTCAAAGGCATGGGAAAACCCCTCACTTTTATTTAAACCCATAAAAGGGAGCGGGAAAACAAGGGTGTTGAAACATCAAGACTCCTCTCGTGAAACTGATGGGCTTCCCAGAGAGCATAAAGCAGCTGCCTCAAAACCTGCACCCACCCCCCACCCCGCTTATGCTGCGCAAACAGAAGTTGAGCAAAGAGGAAACATGGTGGCCGCGCACCCGGCAGCCTTCACCACTGGTTTGATTCACAGGGACTTGAAGTTTTCCCAAAGAGAGAGGGGTGAGGAGCAAGTGTTGCCTGTCTGCCCACCTGTCAGCTGTGCATTGCCCAGTCTCTGGCTTGGAGGACAAAGAGTCCCAGCCAGAGACGTAGACACATGGAGTTGGCGGGTGGAGGCAGGCTCACAGAGCCGCATCTCTCTCGCCTTGCAGATTCAGCAGGCAGGAAGCAGCCCTTTACTCTGCAGTATAAAAGGCTTTAAAGGTAAAGGTAAAGGGACCCCTGACAGTTAAGTCCAGTCGTGGATGACTCTGGGGTTGCGGTGCTCATCTTGTTTTATTGGCCGAGGGAGCCGGCGTACAGCTTCTGGGTCATGTGGCCAGCATGACTAAGCCACTTCTGGCGAACCAGAGCAGCGCACGGAAACGCCATTTATCTTCCCGACTTGCACTTTGATGTGCTTTTGAACTGCTAGGTTGGCAGGAGCAGGGACTGAGCAACAGCAGCTCACCCCGTCGCGGGGATTTGAACCGCCAACCTTCTGATCAGCAAGTCCTAGGCTCTGTGGTTTAACCCACAGCACCACCCACATCCCGTAAAGGGCTGCTTCCTGCCTGCCTGCTCTGCTAGGCCAGCAGATAGGCGGTATCCCTCACACAAGCCAGCCACCCATCCCCAGCAAGCAGCCACCCACACAGCAAAGGGGCACATCCTCTGCCTCTCCCTCCCTCTCTGCTGCAGTTTTTCTGCCCCCCTCGGTAGGATGCGCCAGTGGCTCCAACCAGGCTGTTCTGGAGGCGAGCAGGGTGAAAGCTTTGGGCAGGAAGGGCAAGGAAGCAAAGGGCAGGAGGAAGTAAGGCTGATCAGCTGTGGTGAGGGGCTAGTCCTCCCGACTCCCTCCCTCCACACAGGGCACCGAGATGCCACACAAAGCCTACACGCAACTGTGGTGTAGAGGAAGTGGCCATGCAATGAGGCACACTGCAGCTTCTGGTTTGTGTTCTCTCTCTCTCTCTCTCTCTCTCTCTCTCTCTTTTTGCAGTAAGGAGTCCTTTCCAATTCATCCCCTCCCCTAGCAGCCTTGGAAGAGACTGTGCTCTGGAGATCTTGTTTTTGCATAATCCTGCCTCCCTCCCACCAGTCCGTCCACCCACCCTCCTCTCTCCCACCATGTGATGGGGGGGTCACACTCTCTTTCCCATGGTCAGCAGCTCATTGCTAGCAAGTCCAAGCCTTTGGGCAGAAGTGTGCAGTGGCCTGGCAGCCACAGCTAGATGGGAGGTATTTAAACACTTGCATTTCGGGGTGGTAACAAAAACAGCAGTGAGAAAGAACCACAAGTAAGGCTGCTTTGGGCCCCAAGGAGAAATTCCTTTAGCACACCAAAAAGTTCCCTGGGGAGCAAGCAGAAAGGGACCCCCGCTTCAGATGCTGCCTTGGCTCTCCTGCACAGCCAGAGACCTTGGTCACAAATCACCTAGCTGGAAATCTCATTTTGGTTGCTAGGTGGCGCCACTGAGTCGAAAAAGAGATTGGAGACTGGTTAATTTTGAATGTTGATGACAAACACAAAAGTTTCCATTTTTAAATGCTGCCCCTGAAGGCTTCTGCTTGTAAAATTGTTTAAACACACACATATTTTAGAACATGCCACTCGACTGCTGAACTTTCCCAACTACACTGCTTAACTGAATGAAGGGAGAAAGGGGAGGAGGCAAAGAGTGGCAACAGCACCGCTCAGTCCACAAGCCAGTTACCTGAAGAGCATCTGCTTGAGCATCCGGTTGGCTGTGACCACCCTTGGAAGACGTCCAGTAGAGAGTGAGTGGAGTTCCATGTTAGAAGAGATCATCTGAGTTGTCATTTCTGTGTCTGCAGCCGTTCCAGCACCGCAACAACTGCAAACGTATTTACTTCGTTTAGTAAACAAGCAGCTTCTGAACAATTATCTAGAAGCCATGGCCACACTTGGTTGGCAGCTGCCCCACACACCCCCGGAACACATTTGCCACTCTGTAGGAATCAAGAGCTAACTAGACAGTCCATTAAAGCAGGTGGTTATATTCAGGAGAGGACAGAGAAATCCCTTTGTGAAACATGAACAATTAAATACCCATGCTTTTTCTTCCTACTTTTCCCTGGTTCCCTCCATTAGAAACAAATACTTTGCAACTTTCCACTTCCAGAAAATCTGTGGTCATGAGCAGGCCTAGAAAAAGGTTAGTAATATATATACTTACTAAATGTTTGGAGATATATAATGTATTTTTGAACAGTTCTTGTCAGCAACAACCATCCCTTCAGTGGCTCTTGTATCTGCTCCAAGTACCACCCCATCCTAGAGAAAGAAAGGGAGATGGCAATCCTATGCCCACTTTCCTGGAAGCAAGTGTCACTAAGCTTAGCAGGACTTGCTTCTGAGTAGACATGCATAGGACGAACACTGAAAAAGCTGATATTACTGCAACAAGCATTGGGCCTCACCTTAAACACTACCCCAGCAATGGTGGTGCCAGTCTTGCGGGCTGTGGGAAGACGCAGGCCCTTCTTGGTCCCCTCTTCTTCAAGATGAGAATTCCTACAACAGGAGGTAATCATGAAAACCAGGCACTGGTGCTAAAAATTAAAAAGACTTCTCCATAAATGGTGTAAGGAGATCCTGGCTACGCTAACTGCCAGAGGACGAGAAAGAAGTGAATACAGCAAAAGGAACCAATGCAAGCACCAAGCCCAACAACACCCCACACCTCCCGATTTAATAAAAGGAAGAAAGCCCTGTCAGGAAGAAACAACCTACCCCCATCGCTCCCTGAATCTGGCCCCCTGACTAGTTCATTATAGGACACACACACCTTGGACGCTGGTCATGCATTTAAAATTTTTATTCTTAGAAATTAAAGAGTATAAGCAGGTCCTGCTAGAATGAAATCAAACCTTACTTACCTTCTAAGTAAGCCTGCCCAAGGGCTGGACTACCTGTCGGTTACAACACTGGATCGCTTTTGCGTGCTCCACCCACCCTATTGGGGAGCAGGCAAGTGTGTTTTCCCTTGGTGGTGACAGCGCACACACAAGCAGTTTGGAGCCAAATCAACAACCCTCACGCTCCCCCCATACCTGCAATTCTCTTCTACCCTCCCCCCCGCTATAATTGGGGGTGGCAGAACTAGCAACCATTTGCTCCTACGGGAGGAGATACGATTTGGCAAACATGGGATTCATAGCACCGCAATGTTGGAAGGGACCCAGAGGATCACCAGGTCCTAGTCCAGCTCCCTGCAAGGCAGGAATACGCAGCCGTCCCACGCGGGGATCGAACCTGCAACCTGGCAAACGTGGGATTATCAGCACCAGGCTCTAAGCCAGCCTTTCTCAACCTGTGGGTCCCCAGGTGCTGTTGAACTACAACTCCCATCACCCCTAGCTAGCAAGGCCAGAGCTCAGGGATGATGGGAGTGGTAGTCCAACAACATCTGGGGACCCACAGGTTGAAAGCCACTGTGTGAGCTGCCCAACATGATAAAAAGGTGGATTTGACATCTTTCTGCAGGGCCTGCAAGACAGAGCTGTTCCGCCTGGCTTTTGGTCGGGGTTCAGTCTGACTCCCCATCCCCTTTCATAAGAACTTGTATGGAAGTGGCCTCCCAATAAGTTCAGCACAAACAGTTGGGCCTGATGAGCATTGAAGGTCCCCAACCCTAATCTGCAGGTTGCCATCTGACTGGAATTTATGCTGATCTTGATCTGATTTTAGGATGTATTTTAACTGATTGTGTGATTTTATGTTAATGTGTCATACATTTGATGTTAGCCGCTCTGAGCTCAGTTTTGGCTGGGGAGGGCAGGATATAAATTATTATTATTATTATTCCCGTCTCCCCCCCCCCCCCGCAAAGAACCTGAGCGCTATTTCCACCCTCCGTCAGCTGCCTAGTTACTGAGGAGGAAAGAATAATAATAATAATAATAATTTATTATTTATACCCCGCCCATCTGGCTGGGTTTCCCCAGCCACTCTGGGCGGCTTCCAAAAGAATATTAAAATACTATGATACATCAAACATTAAAAGCTTCCCTAAACAGGGCTGCCTTCAGATGTCTTCTAAAAGTCTGGTAGTTGTTGTTCTCTTTGACATCTGGTGGGAGGGCGTCCACAGGGAGGGCGCCACTACCGAGAAGGCCCTCTGCCTGGTTCCCTGTAACTTGGCTTCTTGCAGTGAGGGAACAGCCAGAAGGGCCTCGGTGCTGGACCTCAGTGTCCGGGTAGAACGATGGAAGTGGAGACGCTCCTTCAGGTATACAGGACCGAGGCCGTTTAGGGCTTTAAAGGTCAGCACCAACACTTTGAATTGTGCTCGGAAACGTACTGGGAGCCAATGTAGGTCTTTCAAGAAATCCGCGCGTGGATAAGAAACCCTCAGGCGTGAGCTTTCCAAGAGGTTGACAGTGACGAAGCGACAGCCCTTCCTTCTCTCTCTGAGATCAAGGTCCCCCCGCCGCCTCTCCCCTCGCCCCACGGGCGGCCCTCGGGGGTCTCGCTCAGCCGCTTCCCGGGGGGGGCCTCCTTCTCCTCCTCCCGCCCCCCCCCCGCGAAGACTTCAGCGTCCCCGGGCCCCAGGGCGGCTTGAGCGCTCAGGCGAATCCGAAGGCCGTGAAGGAAGATCCGCGGGGAAACGCGCGCTACTTATTGCCACTGCTGTTGTTTCTTCAGAGGAGCCCCTTCCCTCCCACCCGCGCCAGGGCCTCGCTAGGCCTCGGAGCCTCCTGAGTCACCGCCCGCCCGCCCGCCTCCCCCCCGGCGCCCGCGACGCCGCCGCCGCCCTCCCCCCTCCGCCCCCCCCCGGCCTGACGCCGCCTCCTGCCTCCCTCCCCCCCCCCGCCGGGGCCGCCACTGACCGGGCGCAGTTGTGGAAGCTGAATCCCCCGGCCGGCGAGGCCTGCAAGACGGAGAGCGACGCCATCTTGCTCGGGATGGATCGGTTTCCCCTCAGGCGGCGGCGGAAGCGGAAGCGGCCTCGGAGGGAGGGAGGGAGGGAGGGAGGAGGCGGGGCTTCAGCGGCTGCGTCACGCCCAAGGCCCCGCCCCTTTCCCGCCAAAACCTGAGGGAGGCGGTTCCTGTGGGCGCTGAGGGAAAGGGGCCTGGAAGTCCTCGGTCCTTCGTCGCGTTTAAACCACACGCCCCACCCAAATAAAAAGCTCTCTCTCTCTCTCTCATTTGAAACCCCGCGCGGGGCCTTCATTCCGCTTTGTTTTCATTGATTGGGTAAAAGAGGAGCCAAGGTTTCCCTTTTTTTAAAAAAAAAAAAAGATTTTTTTATTAACAATTTCAACATGACAAAATATCAAAACATGTCGTATTCATTATTTCCCCCCCCCCAGACTTCCCTCAGCTCCTCTCTGATTTCTCACCACATACTCTCTGTATTACTGTAAAGTTGTACAATTCTATATATTATCTTACTTATGTTAACAGTCAATAAATTTGTGTGTGTTTATTCAAAACCTGCCAAGGAGCCCAATTCATTTTGTTGTATTTTAAGTAATTTGTAAGAAGTTCCCGTTCTTCTCTGAAGGCGCAGTGTCCTTGTCTCGCAGTTTGTGTGTCGGCCAGTTCTGCATAGTTCATCAATTTCTCTTGCCACTTTCCTTTCGTCGGGGCTTCTTCGTTCTTCCATCTTGTGCAATCAAGACTTTTGCCGCTGCTGGAGCATACATAAATAAGTTCTTTATTTTCCTTGGCAGGTCTTGTCCTACAAGCCCAAAGAGGAGCAAAGGTTTCCATGGAGGCGAAGATGGCAGAAAAGGGAGGAATGGAGCCGAGGGTCCGAAACATGGAAGGAAGCGAAGAGCAAGCCGAAGAAACGGCTCCTCAGCCGCCCTCAGGGCTCAAAGCGAGAGTCTTATCCGTTCCTCCCTCCCTCCGCTCCCATCCCAAAGGGGACACGAAGCCCCTCGGCAGGGCCTTCTTAAGCATATCCGGCGGCCCCCCACCCCGTTTCCCAGAGTTATCGGCCTTTTTTAAGGGGGGGCCCCCAAGTTGTTGACCCTTTTTAGGAAAGGCTGCTCCCGCAGCGTGTAGCCTCAAGCGCAGGGCCTTGCAGAGGCCCAGGCCATGTAGATAATGTGCCCCCCCCCTTTTTTTTACCCTGGGGATGACTGAAGTCTTGTAAATAAGTAAGCATATAAATAATTTTCACAAAAGTTATGCTGACAAATAATTCTATTTCAAGGCTTGAACCGTATCCGCATATAAAGACAAAATGGAAAATATAGATTATACAATAGTGCTTTTTAAAAATACATAGGGAAAAGGATTACTTTAAGTTTTTCCATTTAAAAATGCTTTCCTAGCTTTCTTTTCTGCGAATTCTGGAATTGTGCAGGAAAAATCAAGAAACTTCGCCTTATCGTGGTTTATGTTTATCCTTGCTAAACTATTTAGGCGTTCTCGAGCCATTTTTGATCGAAAGAAAGACTGCCAGCCATGGCCCCAGGGAATCCACCCTCCACCACCGCCGCCTTTGCGCCTCCGAGTTTACCCCAGTGCGTCCCCCGCAATTGTGAATATGCTGACTGAGGCCCCCTTTGGAATCAGAGGCCCGGGCCAAGTGGCCCATATGCCCCCCCCTCCGTCTGGACCTGCGTGGGGATCTTTTGAGGTCAAGTGGACCAGGGAGCAGTGGTAGAGTCACGTTTATTATGTGCAAAGCCTGGGATGCATGCACACACCATGCAGCCGAGGAGGTTGTGTGTTGCGGAGCCAGCAGAGAGAGCTCCGGACTGCGGGAAAGAATCCGGAGCCTTCCCGCCTCCGAGTGCTGGAGACACGCAGGCACCAAGCCCCCGCTCTCCCCTCCCCGGACTCTCCACCTGGCAGCCTCCACGGCCTGGCGCCCTGGCTTGCCGCACCACTAGGCCTGATGGTAAAGACGTCCCTGCCCCTCTAGGTCTTTGGCGAGGAAAGTCCCTCTCCCGCCTCCCTCACACTGCAAACCACCCTGTGACACTCAAAGGAAGGGTGGCGTCAAAATTTCATGAATAGTAAATAATGAGGTGGCTGGGTTTCCCACCCAGCAACTTCATTATTCATTTTTTGTTGTAAAGGTAAAAGGACCCCTGACCATTAGGTCCAGTTGCAAACGACTCTGGGGTTGTGGCGCTCATCTCGCTTTATTGGCCAAGGGAGCCGGCGTACAGCTTCCGGGTCATGTGGCCAGCATGACTAAGCCGCTTCTGGTGAACCAGAGCAGCGCACGGAAACGCCGTTTACCTTCCCGCCGGAGCGGTATCTATTTATCTACTTGCACTTTGACGTGCTTTTGAACTGCTAGGTTGGCAGGAGCAGGGACCGAGCAACGGGAGCTCACCCCGTCATTGCGGGGATTCGAACCCCCGACCTTCTGATCGGCAAGTCCTAGGCTCTGTGGTTTAACGCACAGCACCACCCGCATCTCTCAACTGATGGTCTCGCCTTCCTTCAATGGTACCACACTTCTAAAAGATAAATGGCATTGGTGACAACTGAGGGTGCTGGGGAGCAAACCTAGAACAGCATTGATTCAGGAAAGGAAAGGAAATACACCCAAGTTCCAATACAATAGCAATTATCAGGGTTACAGATACCACTCTGGTTTACATAATAAATGCAGGACTGGTTACTATAGGGTGCAGAGACCTCCCTCCCGGGCCAAGGGGGGGGGTCTAATACCATTTCCCCCAGTGAGTTAATTTCAGTCTGCAATCCAATTATAGGTGCTTTTGGCTGGGAAATGTGGATGTAATTTGGGGACAAGATAATGGGACTCTTGTGGAGGTGAGCTCAGTTAGGCTTAGCAGGAGTGCTATGTAAGGAAGTCCTTAAGCAGTGTGTGTCACTGCGTGTTGTCCCACCCAGCAATTGGTGTCATTGATCTCCCTTAATACTTTCTGGGTGTATATAACAGGGACATGTTTTCATCCTTTCTTAAACTCACCAACCCCACCACTGGCTGCTACTGCCCATAGGCAGGGTGGCCATCCTTTCGCTATGGAGTCCAATTGCTTTAACAGGTAGTGTCAGGAACTGGCGGGCAGCCGTCTTAGGTAATCAGCAAGCAGTGGTTGTATTTTCAAGAAGATTTATTATACGCAGTCATTAACCTCAGAGCCTTTTTTGGGTTTTTTTAGCCCATTGCCTTCAACTAGCTGAGAAAAAGACAAGTCTCTTTCTTCCTCTTCTGACTGACTGCCCCCCCCTCCTGCTCGTCTTGACTGTGGGAAATCATGTCCATTACAGGTCATTGCCAGCTTCCGAGGGTCTGGGTCAATACTCCTTAGGTTACCCCCTTCCCTGTCTTTTCACCCAAGTTGCAGAAGTGCCAGGGGCAACGGCCCATCCTAGTTACACTCCTTGCACACATGGTTTGTGTCGTTTTGTTATTCCTTCTGTCTCTTCCCGTCTGTGCTCATTTCTTAGCTTGCGCCGTTGCTATAATTGAAGCCTGTTCAGCTGCACGCATTCTCAGGAGCTACACAAGTGCAAAAGGTTTTTGCCACGATCAGCCCTAGAGACTTTTAAGTAATTAACTTTGGCACATTTGCAATTGCTCATCCGGTGCACCATCTGCTGAATTTCAGGTGCTGTTGGTGGTCCAGAAGGGAGAAGCTGGATTCTTTAACGCAACTGGAATATAGGCAGAGAAAAAGATCCTCCAGAGATTTTGGGAAAGGGGCAACTTGTGATGAAGACAGTTGAGAATGATGTACTTTGCCAACTGTTTAATAGGTACAAGTCTTCATTTTTATTTTATTTTTTATTTCCCCCCCCCCCCTTGCTCTGAGGAAAGTGACAAATTGTTGGAGGTAAAGGCAGTCTTAAAATGGGATCCAAGATTCTGACATAGATTGAATTAAGATTGCCAGAAGAAATATCAACAACCTCAAATTTGCAGATGACACAATTTAGATGGCAGAAAGTGAGGAGGATTTAAAGAACCTCTTAATGAGGGTGAAAGAGGAGAGTGCAAAATATGGTCTGAAACTCAACACTAAAAAAACTAAGATCATGGCCACTGGTCCCATCACCTCCTGGCAAATAGAAGGGGAATAAATGGAGGCAGTGAGAGATTTTACTTTCTTGGTCTCCATGATCACTGCAGATGGTGACTGCAGTCACGAAATTAAAAGACACCTGCTTCTTGGGAGAAAAGCAATGACAAACCTAGACAGCATCTTACAAAGCAGAGACATCACCTTGCCAACAAAGGTCAGTATAGTTAAAGCCATGGTTTTCCCAGTAGTGATGTATGGAAGTGAGAGCTGGACCATCAAGAAGGCTGATCGCCGAAGAATGGATGGTTTTGAATTCTGGTGCTGGAGGAGACTCTTGAGAGTCCCATGGACTGCAAGAAGATCAAACCTCTCCATTCTTAAGGAAATCAGCCCTGAGTGCTCACTGGAAGGACAGATCCTGAAGCTGAGGCTCCAAGACTTTGGCCACCTCATGAGAAGAGAAGACTCCCTGGAAAAGACCCTGATGTTGGGAATGATGGAGGGCACAAGGAGAAGGGGACGACAGAGGACGAGATGGTTGGACAGTGTTCTCGAAGCTACCAGCATGAGTTTGACCAAACTGCGGGAGGCAGTGGAAGACAGGAGTGCCTGGAGTGCTCTGGTCCAGGAGGTCACGAAGAGTCAGACACGACTAAATGACTAAACGCCCCCCCCCCCCAAAAAAGAGCTTTGCACGTGGAAGGTCACAGGTTCAGTTCCTGGCATACACAGGTAAGACTGGGAGAGACCCCAGTCTGAAATCCTGGAGGTGTTGCCATCAGTATGTAGGCAACACTGCGTGAGATGCACTGAGCTTCCTACGTTCCTGTGGAGCACAAGAGGGGGGATCCTTTAGCCGTAAGAAAAATAAATTACAAAAAACTTCTAGGAGTAGCATCTGAAGATCAGGCACAGCCTTAGACTTTTTGCAATGTGGTTTTAATAAATCTTTTAAAATTAAAGATTGCAGCACTGCAGTTATTAGTTGTTGGAAAACATGCTTCCTATCTTTTCATTCCTTCTTTTCTAATTATTACAACTTTAATCAGGTCCAAATGTTTATAAGAGATCTGAGCCAAAAGAACTTATTATTCCCTGAAATGGGGGGGGGGGGACCTGTTTTTTTGGAACTATTTTAAATTGCTTTTATATTTGGACTTATTGTTAAATGTTTGTTTTGCTTTTATACATGGAATTGATTTATATGTGGAACTGCTTTTACACTTTTCTTGTTTTATGGTGGTAATTGTTTTATAATGGTATGTCTTATTGTCCCCCCCCCCCGCCCCAGATTTTTATTTTAGTAAACACAATCCATTAAAACAACAAATCACCGAACAACCATTAATAATAGAAGCAATCAGATCTATCTTTCAAATGCCCTCTAATAAGATGCGTGTGGCGATCACACAGGGTCCCCGGACATTTAACGGTCTATTGATCCCTGTGCCACCACTGTGCTCACTTCCCCGCTGCCACCAACCCGTTACTCTCTGGTAAAACACTGAGTCCAGACAGTTGTTAAAAGTGAACCAAAAAACCCAAGTTTATTTTACAAACATTAACAAGTTTATGGTTTCTCAGATAATATTCCTGTCAGTATCTTAACTTTAGTTTCTTTACCGGCCTATACCTTCCTAATACTCTCTGACTGATGATCTCAACTGTTTGACTGACTCCTCTCAACAAATTCTCTCACTCTCTCTCACACCAGACTAGTCCAACCCACAGACTTGTCTTCTCTGTCTCGTCTAACTCCAGACTGTCTTCTCAACCACTCTAACTCTCTAAAAAAATCCTCTGCGCTTAAACCTTATACAGTCATAGCTCGGGATAAATACGCTTCAGGATAAGTATTTTGCAGGTTGCGCTCCACAGTAACCCGGAAGTAACGGAGCGCGTTACTTCCGGGTTTCACCACTCACACATGCGCAGACGCTCAGAATGACATCATGCGCAGAAGTGGCGAAACGCGACCAGCAGATGCGCAGTCGCGTCTTATGTTCTGTTCAGGATGCGAACGGGGCTCCGGAACGGATCCAGTTCACATCCCGAGGTACCAGTGTACACAGTTAACTCTGCCCCCTGGGTTCCCATTGGTTAGTCATTTTACAATTAGTTAACCCTTTCCCTATGAACCCAGTATGATGTCTCACACAGAGGAGGGCAAACGCCACAATGTCTATCTAAAGTTATAGATGTATATTAAAGTAAACCTTTCCTATGTATTAAAATCAATATAAAACAAAAACCAGCAACAGCAACATTTTACTAAGGAATAGGGTAGGGGAATAGTACATTTTATTACGGTTACCTGTCATGGAACCTTCTGGTCAAGGGCAGATAAGATATCTGGCAGGGGGTTGGACTCGATGGCCCTTGTGGTCTCTTCCAACTCTCTATGATTCTATGATCTAATAAATAAAATCCTCTTCCTAACATTGTGTTTGTTTACCTTATTGGAATCATAGAAGTGTAGGACTGTCATGTTGGAAGGGACCTTGAGGGTCATCTAGTCCAACCCTTTGCAATGCAGGAATCTCAACTAAAGCATCCACGACAGATTGGCATTTGTGCACTGCTCTATGGAAGCAAGACTGAATAGCTGCTCACCTGAGTTTCATGCAGGTGAGTCGCTGCAGCATGCTGGGACCGAGTGGGGGAGGTGTGCAGCATCAAGGCTCAGGCAGAAGAAACATGCCAGTGGAGCCAATCCGGTGCTCTCGCAAGCACATTTGCAACCCCTTTCTCCATCCTGGTGTAACCGCAGTGACTCAGCCGGACAGAGGTGAACGGCAGCCCCAACACATCCTCCACTGCTGCTGCCATATAACATAAAATTTGCTGGACAGTTCAAAATAAATAACTGGTTTTGCATGCGCGCGCACACACACACACAATGTAACATCAACTGTTACACAAATAAAGCACAAATCACAGCGCACATACCCAGCGGCGGAGCTAGCTGCTTGGGCACCAGAGCAGCACACATGATATGCACCCGGGGGGGTGAGCTGCCCGGGGGGCAATTGGCGCAGCGATCAGCACAGTGATCAGTGCCCAAAGGGGGGGGCACAGCGATCCGCCCAGGGGGGCATTTTGTCATCCCAGGGATGATATCCAGGGCAGGCCACCCCCACCGCCCCCCCCTTCCTACACCCCTGCACATACCCAAAATCAAAACACAGGGTTTATGGACTCCCCCAGGGTGTCTTGCAAAAATGAGACTGGGTCCAACTTCTCTCTTTAATGCACACAGTTAACAAGCAACTTCTCCAGTGTTCAATTAAGGCACCTGAAGAGTTTCTCATATTTACCGAACTAAGGGTGAGGAGAGAAATTGCTGATTCTTGTTCCTTAGGTGGCAAAAATCAGGAATAGCTGGGGTGCCTGCCTGTCCTAGGCGTTGAGGGTGGAGGAGAGACCGAGGCTTAACCCCAAACCTCAGACACAGAAGGCCACGGCAGCCCAGTCACCTAGTTGCGGCCATCACATTGCCTGAGTGATTCGGCAGGTTTGCAACGAGTGCAGGTGTGCAGCTGCTGCTTAGTTAGATGTTTAAGTTGGGCAAAACTACCTTGACTGCTACATCTCATCAGGTTATGCATAATCTTTAAAGATCTGGCGTGAGTGACAGTTGCTTCTTCAGGCAGAAAATTGAGTATAAATCTTGCATGTGGGCCCTGGCGCACTGCTCAGCTGAGCGCACTTGAAGTCTTGTCCTGAGGAAGGTCTACAAACAAATGGCCCTGAGCTGGAATGTGGCAAGCAGGGAGCCAGACTCTAATTGGGTGAATTAGACCTCTAGCGAGTGGGACGCGAATAACCTGAGCCTCATCTGGCGCTGGACTCTGAGCACCTCTGCGCTGACCTCCCCCTCCTGTAGGGATTTGACTCCTCATACGCAGCTAAAGTTGGGAACAATTTGCAATCTCCCTGAGAAATCTATTAGAGGCATCCAAGGGAGCAGGGAGAGGGTTAGTCCATGTTACAGAGCCAGAGGCATGTTGGGTTCCTCAGAGGGTGTCCGTTCGCCGGGATCCAGTGTGGGGCAAACAGTAGTGAAAGTTTGTCTGGATTTTGAAAACATCAGCTGCTGCTGTGCTCCTAGTGTGTGTGCTTGTAAAGCTCTGTCTACCTGCACCTTCTCAAGTCCAGCTATTCTTCATATGAGGGTGTGGAAATGGCTGGGAAGAGGTCACAGTTCAGCGGCAGAACAGCGGCATTGCAGAAGGTCCTATGCCCAATACCCTGGCCTATCCAATGGAGAGTCCAACAGAGATTTTGAGCAGAGATTACATCGGATCATGGGAGCAAGTGTGAAAGCCAGCGGGTAGCTACACTGCAACCTGCTTTATCAGGTCTTTTGACCAGAACTCTCAAAAACCAAGCCCTACCATTTAGTGGAGATTTCCCCATTCTGGAACTCGGCAGGTGTTGTGGATTGCAACTCTCATTGATCCCATCTGACAGGGCCTTACGTTGCTGGGGCTGATGGTCCAAAATATTGGGAGAGCATTAGCTTTCACAATACCAATACAGTGTCTCTGGGTATATGCAGAGTGCCTTTCCAATCTGAAAACATAAGCTGCAGTTAAACTCAGGTGTGCACATTTGAGGCAGCCTTTGTGCATGTGCAAATGACAGCTGGGGGGGGGGAGCTGGAGGCATAGGGACATAGATAAGAAAACGTGCATCGGGTTAAGACATCACCTGCACCTTGTCTAGTGTGTGAAAAGTTAAAAAAAACAAACTTGAAACGGGGGGGTGGGGAGGGGGAGAAACAAACTTGCTGTGCTTTTAATGTGTACATCGCCATAGATTGTGGGAACTAAGACCTGCACTTCCCCCCAACACACACACACACACACACAGCACGTGCTCCTAAGAAGTGTGCACTTGGGGTTGGCTGGGGTGACTCACGCAGTGGACGGGGGTAGCCTCTGAACTAGGTCTTTTGAACAGGTGGAAAAGTACAGCTGGAGCGTAATGGGCTTAACAAGTGCCTTTCAGCTATTCAGTGCTGGGAAGCTGGCATTTTGGCAGTAACAGCAGGCTGCCCACTAAATTAGTTGCTTAGCCCAAAGGCTTAGAGCTTCCGATGTGTGCACCTAATTACAGAGGCTCCAGCAAAGCGCCTGTGCCTCAGATGAAGATCGCCTTGGTACTCCCAGGTGCCCATAGGCACTGACCCTTAGCAAGGGGCAGCAGTCCTGTGCAGAGCCTGGCAAGCTGACCCCTCTCTCCCCCCCTTCAGTGCACGATGACAGTTCCAGCTACAGAACAGGCGGGCCAGGATTCGCTTCTAGGGAGAAGCTCTGCTTCAGTGGGATCTGGGGGGATGAGCTGTAAGGTTTCCTCTTTTGCCCATCTCCCTTTTTTCAAAGTGTTAGCAGGTGTGGGTCCACCTTTCCTCCTCCTCTTCTTCCTCCTCCCTGCCAGGCCCTGATCCAGGCAGGTGCTTTCATGTACATCTCCCTCCCGGAGTACACTTGCATCCAGCTAACCCAGCCCCTTTGCTGTCAGCCCTGACGTTCCCGCTTGGTCCTCCATCGCCTCTGTTTTTGCAGCCCCGCAAGGGTGGGAGGAGGTTTGCCAGGCGGGGGGACGGGACCCTGACAGCTGGTGTGGAGCATCTCCAAGCTGGAGGCAGCATCCTGCCCTCCCAGCGCTCCAAAGTGAGCAGGGAGCTTGCCATCACAGCAGTACTCAGGCCCAGTCCAAGGTCAGGGTCCAAGCAAGCTGAGCCCACAGCCAAGGGGCCAGGCAGGCAGGAGGCGAAGTCAGAGCAGACCAAGGTCAGGGTCCAGTCAGTTCATGGGCAAGAGACAGGAAATAAGCTGGCGGGCAAAGCACAGTGTTAGGGTCTCGAGACCCTGTTGCAGCAGCTCCTCTGGCCCAGCGCTAGGGGCTTTCACCACACTCCCTTTTGTCCCAAGATTATTATTTTTTTAAATCATTTTTATTGATTTTCCAATAAAAAACATCAAATTAATATATCCAATCATAATACTCCAATTAAAATTAAAAAACTAAAATAAAAAAGACCAAATTATAGTCCAAATTATAATTATTAATTTTTCAGAGCTCCCCGGGGTCTGGATCTCTGAAGCATAGGCATCTCCACATCTCAGTCCTGCCTCTCCTCACCTTTTGTCCCAGGATTTCGAGTCATGGATCCAAGAGGTTTTTATTTTGCTCCTCTGCTTTCCCTGGGACAACTACTGAATCAAAACAAGCATCCACTGGGTTTTCTGAAGATGGGCATTTGGTCCACTTCAGCAGCAAACAGCTGGTTTTCCAGAGGAAAGCAGCAAAAGACAACAGCCCTAAAACCACGCAGACCTATGGCTAGGAATCATGGGGCAAATGGGTGAGTGTGGATGAGGCCTCAGGCAAAACGATGTCCTTCCTGCAGCACAAACGATGGGACTCCCTCCCACTAGAGGATGTGATGGCCACCAACGTGCATGGCTTTCAAAAAGGAGTAGACAAATTCACAGGGGAGGAGAGGAATATCAGCGGTTTGTCATTGCTTTTATCCCAAGAAGCAGGCGTCTTTTAATTCCGTGGCTGCTGTCACCACCTGCAGTGATCATGGAGCCCAAGAAAGTCAAATCTCTCACTGCCTCCTTTTCTTCCCCTTCTGTTTGCCAGGAGGTGATGGGACCAGTGGCCATGATCTTCGTTGTTTTTTTTATGTTGAACCTCATTATTTACCATTCTTGAAACTTTGATGCCACCCTTCCTTTGAGTGTCACAGGTTGGTTTGCAGTGTGAGGGAGGCGGGAGAGGAACCTTCCCCTCCAAAGACCCCGAAGGACAGAGACATCTTTACCATTGGGTGTAGTGGCACAAGGAGAAGGGGACAACTGAGGACGAGGTGGTGGGACAGTGTTCTCGAAGCTACCAGCATGAGTCTGACCAAACTGCGGGAGGCAGTGGCAAACAGGAGGGCCTGGCGTGCTCTGGTCCAGGGGGCCACGAAGAGTTGGAGACGACTAAACGACAAAAAAAAAGAGAGCTTTGCACATGGTGGGTGACCACTGGCCAGAATGGCTCAGCTCTGCTTCTAGCACCGGAAACTTTGTTCCTCTGAACATCAGTTCCTGGAAACCACAGGAGGGGAAGGTGCTCTTCTGTTAAATTTCTGCTTCTGGGTTTCCCTTGGGCACAGAATCATAGACTCATAATTTTTTTAAGTTGGAAGGGACCCTGAGGGGCATCTCGTCCAACCCCCTGCATCTGGCTGGCCCCCGTGAGAACAGGATCCTGAACTAGATGGTCCATTGGCCTGACCCAGCAGCCTCTTCTTTATGTTCCTATGTTCTTAATTTAAATGGTAATGCATAAAATACAGCGTAAAAAATAAAGAAAGGGAGGAA
The DNA here is from genome assembly GCF_964106645.2 of Podarcis pityusensis. NCBI lineage: Eukaryota > Metazoa > Chordata > Lepidosauria > Squamata > Lacertidae > Podarcis > Podarcis pityusensis. Next base: position 801,741 of record NC_138044.1, on the reverse strand, counting down.
TGAAAATACAGTTAGAAATTCACATGATTGCTTGGAAGCGACGGCCGTGCGCCACCTCCCATCTGCAAGAAAAAAGCCCACCAAGAACTCAGGCCAATGTACCTAAGTTTCAATAGTGGGAGTGGTCCTAGGGATCTAGGTCCTACATTGGCCTGAGTTCTTGGTGTGCTTCTTTCTTGGTATATTTAATAACAAGACCTCCCGTCTGCAGCCACAAATCCATGGGCACACCATGGACCACTGGAATGAAGCAGGGGCCTACTGCCTGCATTTTGGGAGCTCCTGCCCTAGGACCACACAGTTTCAGGTTACAGACCAAATATATGAAGTGGCAACAGGCAGACCCCTCTCTCTCAGGCGGATGGAGAAGAGCGTCACTGTGCGTGCTAAGCTGTCTGCTCTGGACCTCTTAAGCCAGACTCCTGCTTTTCAGTTGCTGCCCATCCATCCCTAGTGTGGGAGATTCAACTATAGCTTAGCCAGCAGAGCAAGAGACTCTTCATCTCAGGGTCGTGGGCAAAAGATTCCTGCATTGCAGGGGCTGGACTAGATGGCCCTTGGGGTCCCTTCCAGCTCTGTGATTCTACAGGTGGCTATGCAACCTCTGTTTTAAAACATACCAAAGTCCCTCATGAGGTCTGGTTCCCAGACCATGGGCATAGTTGGGGGGGCAGGCAAGAGGCAGCTGCCCCCCTATATCAAGTAAATCAATAAAAAATACTTAGCTGAGGTTCTGCCCCCACCCCAACATAAAGCCTGCTCGCTTAACATAAATTATTGTTATTATTATTATTATTATTTATTTATACATCTGGCTGAATTCCCCCAGCCACTCTGGGCGGCTCCCAATCGAGTGTTAAAAATAATACAGCATTAAATATTAAAAACTTCCCCAAACAGGGCTGCCTTCAGATGTCTTTTAAAGATAGGATAGCTGCTTATTTCCTTCACATCTGGTGGGAGGGCGTTCCACAGGGTGGGCGCCACCACCGAGAAGGCCCTCTGCCTGGTTCCCTGTAACCTCACTTCTCGCAATGAGGGAACCGCCAGAAGGCCCTCGGAGCTGGACCTCAGTGTCTGGGATGGATGATGGGGGTGGAGACGCTCCTTCAGGTATACTGGACCGAGGCCGCTTAGGGCTTTAAAGGTCAACACCAGCACTTTGAATTGTGCTCAGAAACGTACTGGGAGCCAGTGTAAGTCTTTCAAGACCAGTGTTATGTGGTCTTGGCGGCCGCTCCCAGTCACCAGTCTAACTGCCGCATTCTGGATTAATTGCAGTTTCCGGGTCACCTTCAAAGGTAGCCCCACATAGAGAGCGTTGCAGTAGTCCAAGTGGGAGATAACCAGAGCATGCACCACTCTGGAGAAACAGTCTGCGGGCAGGTAGGGTCTCAGCCTGCGTACCAGATGGAGCTGGTAGACAGCCGCCCTGGACACAGAATTGACTTGTGCCTCCATGGACAGCTGTGAGTCAAAAATGACTCCTGGCTATACCCATGTTCCAGGCCTTTGATCATCTTGGTCCCCCTCCTCCACACACGTTCCGGCTTTGTGGGATGGGTGGGTACCATTTGATCTGCCGCCGGCAGCAATAACTTTTGGGTTGGTCCTATTCTTGCAGGGTCTGCATACCCTCTCCCCAACATATATATATATATTCCTCTGTCTCCAGTTGCCCTTCCTCTCCCTTTGCTCACCTTGGCACCCAGAACATGAGTAACTTCACTAGGAAGTAAGAGACCCCCCCCTTCCTGTGGCCCCCTCGCTGCCATAGGAAAAGCAAAAAGGCTGTGATGAGCAGCCAGCTGCTCTCTTTCCTTCCAACACGGCTTCCTTTATTAATATTATTTTTGTTTGGTTTCTTCTCTCTCCCCCCTCCCTTCCCTACCCTCCGCCTCCTCACTTGATGAAGTTAAACTCCAATCTCTGGGGTGAATTACGGGCTTCAGAACTGGATTGGCATCCAATCAAACAGAGCAGTTGGTGGGGGGGGGCGCAGTCTGGGGGAAAAGAAACAGCAGGTTTTCGCTAGAAGGGACAACGGCTTTATTTCCCTCTTGGTCCTTGACAACGAAGCAGCTGTCCTACAATTATTATTTTACCTCTAGTAATGGCTATGCCTCTCTTCCCTATCCTCCCAGGTACACGTGTCTGCCTCTCTTGCAGATGTGCAGGTGAGGCTGGCGGCAGTTCAAAGCGGTTCTCCCCGCAGCTATGGCGCCACCTGCTGCCGCCACCTGGAAATGGAGAGTTGGTTTGCTGGGGCGCGCGTGGTCGTTGCAAGATGGGTAGGAGAGCGCGCTGGAATATGGGCATAGCCAAGCGGGGGGGCAGCTCCCCCACCAAAATAAAAATCAAGTAGATAAATAAAAATACTTAACTGGAGCACTGGAAGCTCAGGTTTTGTGCAATTTAGTTGGATTAACTTATTCTTTCATGCCAGCACAACACAATTGTCTATTATTCATTTATTTAAAAGCATGTGTATTCTGCTATTAATTTTTTTTTACTTAAAAAAAAAAAAGCCCAGAAAACAATTACAATAAGAGTACATAAAAAACATATAGCCATATAAAAAGTTAAAATTAGAAACCAGCCACCAAGCAGATACCATTTAGAATACAAATCCGCTTTAAAAAAAAGAAACTGACTTTTTCCAAGTAGGAAGGCGGTGGGAAAATGCACTGAAAATTCTCAATATTGTATCGCCTCTAGCACCATGAACAAATAAGAAGGAATGCATAATGGATATAATCCAGCCCCCACATAAGCTTTGTGAAAGCAGCTCAGGACAAGTGCTCAATGAACAGTTTATCTGGAGGAGCCCAACACTCCTCACTTTGCTGCAAAGCTGCCCAAAGTGGCAGACAGTAAGATTTAAGTTTGTGAGTTGTGTGGGAAACGGAGTATTCTGCTTGGTGGGTTAACGGTGCCTTATTAAGCTATGACACTAGTTTTAATCTATTTTACAGACAATTACAGACTGCCAACCTAGCAGTTTGAAAGCACGTCAAAGTGCAAGTAGATAAATAGGTAACGCTCCGGCGGGAAGGTAAACGGCATTTCAGTGTGCTGATCTGGTTTGCCAGAAGCGGCTTAGTCATGCTGGCCACATGACCCAGAAAGCTGTATGCCAGCTCCCTCGGCCAGAAAAGCGAGATGAGCGCCGCAACCCCAGAGTCGGCCACGACTGGACCTAATGGTCAGGGGTCCCTTCACCTTTACAGACTATTATTGTCTCTTCAAGCAGCTCATATCAATGAAGAGAAAGAGAGTCCCTGCCTCCAGAAGAAAGAAGAGAAGCTGAAGGAGGAGAGATAGAGAAGTCAACATTTTTACCCAGCACAGGCTGGCAGATTGTCTCTTACCTGAATGGCAGTTCTTTCCCTGGGACACAGCACAGGCGGAGCCACAGGGGCAGTTGCCCTGGGTGCAAAATTCTTAGGGGCACGAAATGTCAAAAGAAAAACAAAGCAAATAATAAATTAAAAAATAGCGTGTCCTCGCCCTCACACAGAAAATCTCCTAATGTTTGCGTGGGCAAACTGAGGAGCATAGGCTTTAGAACATGGGTAGGCAAACTAAGGCCCAGGGGCCGGATCTGGCCCAATCACCTTCTCAATCTGGCCTGCAGACAGTCCGGGAATCAGCCTGTTTTTACATGAGTAGAATGTGTGCTTTTATTTAAAATGCATTCCTGGGTTATTTGTGGGGCATCGAAATTCGTTCATTTCCTCCCACAAAAATATAGTCTGGCGCCCCACAAGGTCTGAGGGACAGTGGACCAGCCCCCTGCTGAAAAATTTTGCTGACCCCTGCTTTCGAAAGATACCTGCTCCTGAGCAATCCTCCATCCTGCTCTCTGCTGTGCCCGATGTTCACAGGGGGCTGCGGCTGCCACTCAGGTAGGTCGCCAAGGATACTTGCCTTGCCCCGGGCTCTGGCAACCCGTGCTACACCACTGTCCTTTCCCTGCTTACTTTCCTCTGCATTCGCAGAACGACTGGCACTCAGAGCAGAGTGTTCTTTCCATCAGGGAGCAGTGAAGTGAGCTCCTTGCAGCTGCTCCTTCTTTGGCCGACGGATGGGGCCAAGGTGCCTTCCCTATGCTTTACTGTTCTTCTTGGGTGGCAGCTTCCTCCTGGCCCCTGCTCCTCTGGCCAGTGGCAGAGTCCACCATGGATTCCCATCTGCCACAGATACTTCAGTTGAGATTCCTGTATTGCAGAGGGTTGGACTAGATGCCTCTCGGGGTCCCTTCTAATTCTACAATTCTATCATTCTATGATTCTATGTGCTGCCTTTCAACCCAAGGAAACCTTACCTTGGGGTAAGCCTTAGAACCCCTGGAGCATGGGTAGGCAAACTAAGGCCTGGGGGCCGGATCCAGCCCAATCGCCTTCCAAATCCGGCCCTTGGACAGTCCAGGAATCAGCGTGTTTTTACATGAGTAGAATGTGTCTTTTTCTTTAATATGCATCTCTGGGTTATTTGTGGGGCCTGCCTGGTGTTTTTACATGAGTAGAATGTGTGCTTTTATTTAAAATGCACCTCTGGGTTATTTGTGGGGCATAGGAATTCATTCAGTTATTATTATTTTCAAAATATAGTCCGTCCCTCCACATGGTCTGAGGGACAGTGGACTGGCCCCCTGCTGAAAAAGTTTGCTGACCCCTGGAGCCTCTCACCGCTCAGAGATTGGGGTGGTGTGGAGACTTCCGGGGGAGGCGCCTCCAGCAATGGCAGAATTCCTCTGATCGGGAGGAATCTGCTCCGTGGAAATCTGGGTCTGGCCGCCACGGCGAAGGCGGAGACCCGTTAAAATCACAGGCGGGAGAAGCCTGTGAACGTGGGATTCGGCGGGCACCTTTTGCGCCTCCCCCACTCGCGGGGAACCCCGGTTTTTGGGGCTCCGGAGCGACGTGGGGTGAGTGGCGCGGTGCATCGAATCGTCTGCTTCTTCCACGGAGCGAAGCTGCATAGCCGTTGCCGGAGAGCGCTGACCTTTTCCTGTGGACAATTTGACTTTAAAGTAATTACCCGTGAGTAGAGCTGAAACGGAAGAATTGGATCTCTAAAAGTTTAATTTGGTATCGTAACGGGGAGGTTCAAAACAGGAAGTCCGCCTTCCCTTTTTGTAAATAGACTGAGGCAATGAAGTTGCAAGCTGGAGTCCTGGAAGGTCTTTTGTAAAAGATCAAATTTCCAATGGTAAAGAACATTAAACCCCCTCTTGGAGGCAGGAGAAGAGAGGGGGAAGTTGTGGATTGAGTATGCCTGCGGGAGAGAGCGAAGAGGCTTAAAACACCGCCGCTCTGACCCTGGAAATGGGCTGCTAGTAAGACTGATGTTTTTTTTTGTTTTTTTTGGAATGTTCATTGACAGCGCTTAGAACGTTCATTGACAGCTAGCTAAATAAGAGAAATACAGTGGTGCCTCGCAAGACGAAATTAATCCGTTCCGCGAGTATCTTCGTCTAGCGGTTTTTTCGTCTTGCGAAGCAACCCTATTAGTGGCTTAGAGGATTAGCGCTATTAGCGGTTTAGCGGCTATTAAAGGCTTAGCGGCTTAGCGGCTTAGCTGCTAAAAGGCTATTAAAGGCTTAGCGGCTTAGAAAAAGGGGGGGGAGCGGAAAAAAATCTCAAGACTCACAAGACATTTTCGTCTTGCGAAGCAAGCCCATAGGGAAATTCGTCCTGCGAAGCGCATTGAAAAACGGAAAACCCTTTCGTCTAGCGGGTTTTCCGTCTTGCGAGGCATTCGTCTTGCGGGGCACCACTCTACATTGTTTCTATTGTTCCTGGCTGCCTTTAAAAAAAGAGGAAAGTAACTGAAAATTGAAACTAACTTCGGATTATTGAAACTGTGTTTAAAAGAGGATATACTGAGTGATGCAAATACAACCTGTTTTCCCCTAGTGGAAGCTTTTGAAATTGGTTACTTTATAGGAGCTGGGCTAGGGGAATTTCCAGCTGCAAGATAAGAAAAGTGTGAGACTTTGGAATTGACCTTGAATCTCTAAAGTGTTATGGCAAATGGAAGGGGAAAAACAGACGGGATGTCGACAGAGGAGGCCTTAGTGGCTGCATTATTGAAATAAACGATTCGCTGGAACAACTCCATAAGAAAACAGATGTGAGGAATGTGAAATTGGATGTTGCAAATATTGAGACTGATTTAATTGTAGAAAGTGTGAATAAGTTGGGACAAAAGGTGAATACCAATTCAGAAACCACCCAGAAACTGATACAGGAATCTACTCTGATACGGCAAACTGCAGATGAAGTCAGGGAAAAAACCCTTGCTGCTGAACTTAAGGTGGTACAACTGGAGAGGAGAGTCCCATCCATACAAAGACAACTTGATGAACATAAGCTGACATCCGTTATGATTGAATTTAAAGAAGAACGGATGAATTTGAGGACCAGAGCCCTATCTGAATTGGAAAAGGAAAGCTTGACAGAGTTTCAGGAGGCGACAGGACTAACATTGGTTGAGAAAGAGAGGTATTTGGGGGTTAGTATGACCACCAAAAATGTGAATCTGCTTAAGGATAACTGTGAAGGATGTTGGATTGAAGAGAAGGGGAATTTGGAAATATGGACAAATCAGTTGTTACTGTTGGGCCGAGTCATTGTGGTGGAGATGAGGGCTGCTGTGTTGCTGGGGATGTTGCTTTTGTTTCAAACATTGCAGGCTCTGGATGGGATGGAGGGTCTCAGGAGGTGGCAGAGGGATGCTCCTAGAGTTGTTTGGCAGGGCAGGTAGCCTCGAGTTAAGCGTAAGATATTGATGGATGCTAAAGAAGGAGGTGGACCTGCCCTGCCAGACCTTTAAACTTCGTTGTGAACCATCTGCCTTTTGCTGGTTGAGAGAATGGTTGCTTCTTGAAAACACTGAAGTGTTGGACAATGGCAGACGAAGTTGATGGACTATAGGGAATTAGTGGAAATGACTGGCAAGATCCGAGACCAGGGTGAAGAGTCGGTGGAAGAAGATTGGAAAAAGTTTAAAAACTATTTATAGAAATATGGTAAACTTAAGGAATGTTAGAAAAATGTTGGAATGAAATTACATGGCTTTAGTAGAAATGTCATAAGGAATTAAGTATAAATAGATTAATAGAAAATTAAAGGAAAAGTATGGCAAGAATGTGTTAAGATAATTATAGAACAGAAAACAGAGTAAGATGGAAAGGAATTGCTGAAACAAATAATAGAAGTGGAATACAAAAAGGGAGGTGTGAGGAAGTCGCTGGAAATAAGTGAATGAAATATAAGATACTGAAAATGCTTGAGGTGTTTTTAAATTGTTTTTGTTTGTTTTTGTTTGATTTGTTATTCGTATTGTTTTCTCTTTTTTCTCTCTCTCTCTTTCTTTGTGTTTGTAATGCTGTGTTGGAAATTTTGAAAAAGTAATAAATATCATTTTAAAAAAGAGAGAGAGAGATTGGGGTGGTGTGTAACACTGTTGCTGTGTTGGTATGCATGATGCCTGAGTCCTTTCTGAATCCTGGGGTCTTAGGTCCAGCAGGGGTTAAAATCCAGTGGAGGATTCCATTGTTGAACTAGCCAGGCAAGTTCCTTTGTGATATAGTTGCCACCTAAGTGTGGTCATTGGGGGGGGGGGGGCTTGGCTAGCTGGAAAGCTAAGTGGTGACATAATTCTGTGTCTCCGATGGCCCCAGGGCCAAAATCTAAGCAGAGTGGATTTTACTGAAATCTAAACATAAAGTTTTATACAGCCTCAGCAAGGTGATGATCCCTTTTTTAAAAGTTTTTTTTAAAAAAATATTTATATTCAGTCAAAAATCTAACCATAACATGCATCAAAATCATCCTCCTATTAAAATAAAAAAATCCTTCCAGTAGCACCTTTAAGACCAACTAAGTTAGTTCTAGGTATGAGCTTTCGTGTGCAAGCACACTTCTTCAGATACTTCTTTGCACACGAAAGCTCATACCAAGAACTAACTTAGTTGGTCTTAAAGGTGCTACTGGAAGGATTTTTTTATTTTGACTATGGCAGACCAACACGGCTACCTATCTGTAACCATCCTCCTATTAGTTATACATAACAGCATCTACTTTTGTCCATACTGTACTCATTTATCCTAATTTTCCCCCCTCCCTCTGCTTTAAGCCCTCCACCCCCCAAATTGTTCTCTCTTCAAATCTTTAACCATGTGCACAGATTATTCATTCTAATTTGGATGCTTGGGTTGGCTTCCCCCCCGTGCTATCCAATTCCTTTAACTTTATTCAAGTTTATCCATTTATTCAAAATCTTTTGACGTTTGTTTTCCCATGTATCTTCCGTCATTACCTGTTCAAATATATCAGACTGGATATATTAAAAAACACAGTCATTCCATTTTCCCATTGTCCATTTATCCTTTTCCTTCCACCCTAATGCAATAACAAGCATACCAGCTAAGATAATAATTTTATACCAATCTTGCTCTTTTCTTTCTATTTTACTATTCCCCAGTATTCATGAGATAAGCATTTCTCTATTGACTTCTATCTTAACCTGAAATACATAAGAAATAACCTTTATAATCTTTTGCCAATATTCCTTTACACAAATACAGTGGTACCTCAGGTTAAGTACTTAATTTGTTCCGGAGGTCCATTCTTAACCTGAAACTGTTCTTAACCTGAAGCACCACGTTAGCTAATGGGGCCTCTCGCTGCGCTGCCAGAGCACAATTTCTGTTCTCATCCTGAAGCAAAGTTCTTAACCTGAGGTACTATTTCTGGGTTAGCGGAGTCTGTAACCTGAAGCGTATGTAACCTGAAGCGTATGTAACCTGAGGTACCACTGTACACTCCCACCACATATGTGCAGAAACCCCTAACTTGGGTGATGATCCAAAAAAGCAAATCTTCAGGAAGAAACAGAGTGAGTTCTGTCTGAGGCTTCAGAAGAGACCCCAGACACTGTCATGACCAAAGGCAATATGGAAGATCAAAAAGGCAGGAAAGTAGCTGCCATAATGGAGGAAGGCATAGTCTCAGATGAGTATATTAACAAAATAAGGCAGGCCCTGGCCTTGAACTGGGCCTTAGCTACGTTGGAACAGAAATTTTACATGCTTTCTATCAGACATTTCTCAAACAGCAAGTGATGCACACAATCATGCTCTAACCAACCAGTCTGAGATGCAGCTCTTACAAATGACACCTGGCTTGAGAGCAGTACATGTGAAAAGGATCTAGGAGTCTTGGTTGACCACAAACTTGACATGAGCCAACAGTGTGACGCGGCAGCTAAAAAAGCCAATGCAATTCTGGGCTGCATCAATAGGAGTATAGCATCTAGATCAAGGGAAGTAATAGTGCCACTGTATTCTGCCCTGGTCAGACCTCACCTGGAGTACTGTGTCCAGTTCTGGGCACCACAGTTCAAGAAGGACACTGACAAACTGGAACGTGTCCAGAGGAGGGCAACCAAAATGGTCAAAGGTCTGGAAACGATGCCTTATGAGGAACGGCTAAGGGAGCTGGGCATGTTTAGCCTGGAGAAGAGGAGATTAAGGGGTGATATGATAGCCATGTTCCAATATATAAAAGGATGCCACATAGAGGAGGGAGAAAGGTTGTTTTCTGCTGCTCCAGAGAAGCGGACACGGAGCAATGGGTCCAAACTACAAGAAAGAAGATTCCACCTAAACATTAGGAAGAACTTCCTGACAGTAAGAGCTGTTCGACAGTGGAATTTGCTGCCAAGGAGTGTGGTGGAGTCTCCTTCTTTGGAGGTCTTTAAGCAGAGGCTTGACAACCATATGTCAGGAGTGCTCTGATGGTGTTTCCTGCTTGGCAGGGGGTTGGACTCGATGGCCCTTGTGGTCTCTTCCAACTCTATGATTCTATGATTCTATGAAATGATGACTGAAGATTTAGCTATGAAACTGGAGGACCCATCAAACAAGGATAGGAGGAAAAGTTTTGTCTCTGAGGTCTACCGGAGAACCAGGAAGGGGGTGGGGGTGGAATGTGGTTCAGTTTATTATTGACTGGATACTCTCCCTGTTTTTAAACATACCACTCTCCCCCAATGACATAGAAAGAGCTCATCAGATTCCGGGAGGCAATGGGGAAGCCCTGAGAGATGTGAGAATTTGCTTTGAACACTATAGGCTCAAAAACTCAATTTTCAGAACCTAAAATATGGTGAAGATATCACTGAAATATTCCAGGGTATCAGCCCGGCCACACAAAGGGCGGTGGAAGGCTTTCTACCCTTACACACTGGCAGAGGCGTACGAAGGTCAGGTGGTACCCGGTGAGGAAAAGTTCTTGTCACCCCCCCACCACATTGATTTATTTGTTTTTTTGCCTGCAAAAATAGTTTTACATTATTTCATATTTTCTTACAAAGGAAAGTGGATTATGGGCCTCTGATAACAAGGAGGCGACTTTGGACAGATACTTAAATCTACAGGATGGATTGTGTTTTGGCTCCACTGAATTGAAATTTCAGCCTTCACAACATATGAAAACGGCCACATAAACAGTTATTTTCATGGAGGAGGGTCAAGATATTAACTGAAATGCATGAAATTTTATATATAGTTATAGTCATACTCGGGTTACAGACGCTTCATGTTGCATTTTTTCAGGTTAAAGTTAAAGGTAAAGGGACCCCTGACCATTAGGTCCAGTCACATACAACTCTGGGGTTGCAGTGCTCATCTTGCTTTATTGGCCGAGGGAGCCGGCGTACAGCTTCCGGGTCATGTGGCCAGCAGGACTAAGCTGCTTCTGGCGAACCAGAGCAGCGCACAGAAACGCCGTTTACCTTCCCGCTGGAATGGTACCTGTTTATCTACTTGCACTTTGACGTGCTTTTGAACTGCTAGGTTGGCAGGAGCAGGGACCGAGCAACGGGAGCTCACCCCGTCTCAGGCCGCCCAAACCTGGAATGTACTGGAGTGGGTTACTTCCGGGTTTTGGCAGTTGTGCATGTGCAGAAACGCTAAATCACGCTTTGCGCATGTGCAGAAGCACCAAATCGCTACCTGTGAGTGTGCAGATGCGCTGTTGCGGGTTGCAGACACTGCGGGTTGCAAACGTGCCTCCCTCACGGATCACGTTCGCAACCCGAGCATCCACTGTATAATCCCTAGTGTAGTAAGATAAGACCTTTGGAGCAGGCATTTTTTTAAAAAAAAAGGTTTCTTATGAACCGCCCTAGTAGGGCAGTAATTGTTCCTTTTTGACACCCCCCTGCATGATGGAACACAGGGCGGCCTGCCCCCCCTTCCTACGCCCCTGCACATTGGCACTAAAAAAAGTGGGCATAGCACATGGCTGCGGTTTCCCTTTTAAGCTGACAGTCCAGCACAACGGCAGAACCTGGGCTGTGAGTGATGACCAGCAGACTGACCACATGCTCAAGGAGCTCCAGCTCCAAGCAGCAGATGACTCTCCCCAGCTCAAGCACACAAGAGGCCCCTCCCAGGCTGGACAACCAAAAGGGCTGAAAGCGATGACCAGGAGGAAGAGAATGCATGAATACAAGAGCAGAACTCTCGCCGCATAAATACGGCAGTTTCTTATGTCCGCGGGTGTTCTGGGTTCCAGCTCCCATGATGACCAACACTCCTTTGGTCAGAGTTGTAGCCTGATGGCAGCTGCAGTCCATAACACCAGGCTGGTGACTCTTTAAGATATACAGTCATACCTCGGGTTACAGATGCTTCAGGTTGCATTTTTTCAGGTTGCGGACCACCAAAACCCGGACGTACCGGAATGGGTTACTTCTGGGTTTCGGCAGTCACGCATGCGCAGAAGCGCCGAATCGCAACCAGTGCATGCGCAGAAGTGCAGACACAGGTTGCGAGCACTGCGGGTTGCAAACATGCATCCTGCGAGCATCCACTGTATCAGGATGTCTTTTCTACTTTTGCTGGAATATCAAAACCCAAGTATTTCACTATGCTACAAGAGACCCACAGGAATTTCATGCCTGCACATCTTTTAGCTGCATGGGACTCTACATGAATATCCATATTCACATCCTTAGAAAAGGAACTTTAAAAAAATAAAATGCTTCAGGTATTGGGGGTGAAAGTGTTTCTTAGTGACATCACTGAGTGGCAAACACCATCACGCAAACTATGTGTTACACTTCCAGGGACGTGGTCTCCTTTCCTCCCCACAGCTCAGCCTAGATTTGAAATGTGCACCCACCTCTGAAATCATTAACCTCTTTCTTAACCCTCAAACTTCCTGTTCTTACGGGACTGAACTGGAGGGTGCTACTGCCATCTAGTGGTGAACCATGTCATCTTAAATGCATTTGATCAGGAAAGGGCATGAAATCAACCTGGGAGGCATGTACAGGTGAAACTCGAAAAATTAGACTATCATGGAAAAGTTCAGCAATTTCAGTAGTTCAACTTAAAAGGTGAAACTAATATATGAAATCGACTCATGACATGCAAAGCGAGATCTGCTTCTACTTCTCAGAGGTCCAATCTTGCTCGATTTGCAATCCTTGTTTTGCTGATTTCCTTGACTATTCTCATTTTCTGGGATTGTTAATTTGGGGTTTTCATCAGCTGTACGCCATGATCATTGCAATGATAACAAATCAAGGCTTAACATATCTCGCCTTGCATGTCACGAGTCAATCTCATATATGAGTTTCACCTTTCAAGTTGGATTACGGAAATCAAGGAACTTTTCCACGATATTCTAATTTTTCAAGTTTCACCTGTATGCTCATACCTGATGATGTCAGGTGTGGGGGCAGGCAAAGGAACAGTTGCAAAGGAACAGTGGGGAGCCTTAAAATGTGCTTACTATTGAGCCTTGGCAAGTAGGGCTTGTACTAAGGGGGTTTTTTTTAGGTTTGGTGCCAAATGCAAGCCCCTTGGGGACTGGCTCAGCTCACAAGCAGGGGCATCAGGCTCTGCTGGGATTTCCCTGCGCAGTATGGCTGGATCTCAAGCCCCGCTGCAAAGGAAAATTGGTCCCCTGATGCTGTGGTCATGCCAGGCGACTGCAGTGGTCTGTGATGAGTGGGAGAGCTAAGGATCTGGCCCAGTGGGCTGAAAATATTCCCCACCCCTGTGTTAATTGTTACTTGAGACGGGCTCACCCAGGGAAAAAACTTTCTTCCCCACAGCTCAAGATGGTGCAAGCCAGATGTATATGTGAAAAGAAACATGAAAGTGGGAGACTGCTGAGTTTTGAGCCTTAGAAATAATAATAATAATAATAATAATAATAATAATAATAATAATAATAATATTTTTTATACCCCACCCATCTGGCTGAGTTTCCCCAGCCACTCTGGGCGGCTTCCAATCGAGTGTTAAAACAATACAGCATTAAATATTAAAAGCTTCCCTAAACAGGGCTGCCTTCATATGTCTTTTAAAGATAAGATAGCTGCTTATTTCCTTCACATCTGTAGGGAGGGTGTTCCACAGGGTGGAAACAACTTAGGGAAGTGCCTAGCAGGGAAGCAGCTGTCTGTTGCTCCACGCAACCTGTATATTTGCAGTGGAAAGTTAACATTACAAAACACCACGAGCCTCCAGTGACTCCCTCCCACAGGAAGCCAAATTGAGTGATGTGCTCCTGGATCTTCTCAGCAGCCGGAAAAATTAGGAGCGTGCCATTGTCTGCTTTCTTACCTATTGGGAAAGGGGCAGTAATGCCTCCTTAGAGGACCGCCTTCAGAGAAATGTGTGGTGTTGGGTTAGCCAATTTTACACCCTGGCCTTCTTTACAGGATGACGAGCGGTGAAGGAGGCTGGCTTCAGCAGAAAGAAAGCTCTCAGAAGCCACTCTGAAGGGTTCCGCCCGTGGTTCCCAAGGCAGGTGGAAGTGTCGCTGGATCAAGTTTATCAGTGAAACTCCCCAAGGGCCCTCAAGCACCGAAGGCTCTTCTCATGTTCCCGTGTTCAGGGAGTGATGTAGAGGGGTCATTTTTGACAGAGTGGTGGTGAGGCTGGGGCACAACTGTTCTTGCTTCTGCAGTGCGAGATCCAGTGGGGGGGTGTGGCAACAGAGTCAGGCGAGGACCTGGGAGGCCACGGTTCAAACCCCAGCTCGGCTGTGAAGCTCAGCGCCTGTGGCCACGGGCCACCAGTCCCTGCCTCTTAGCCTAACCTACCTCACAGGGCTGTTGAGGGAATTAAATTGGGAAGGGGAGAAACATGTCACCCACCTTGAGCTCCTTGGGGAAACAAGTGGGATATAAATTCAGTGAAATAAATAATAAAAATACTGGGGACCAGACAGAGGTGCACACACACTGCCACTCTGTGCTGCATACAGGGGCGTACGAAGGGGGGTGGGTCACCCCAGGCACCACTTGGGGGGGGTGACAAGATGGTCCGCTGCCCTCCCCCAGCGGTAAAGCTGCCAAGGGCGCGGGCACAGTTAGTATGGGTGCCACTCGCATGGCGACTGTACGGGCTGCCACTCGCCGCATGTGTGCAGTCCGTATGGATGTTGTGCATGTGCCACCAGGCAGACTGCATGCGCAGGTGCAGGTGCCACCGTTGGCTTCCAGCCCCAGGGGCTGGAGAGGGTTCCTCCGCCACTGGCTGCACATGGCCTCCACAGCGTGGGTGGGGAGGTGTTAAGCCAAAGGTGCTGTGGGAAATGCGAGGTCTTAAGGAGGCAGGAGGCACCATCAGGCAGGTGTTCTGGGAGGCAGACTTTGGAGGGAGACCTTTGAAAGGCCATAAGCTGAGCAAAAGGGTGGCGCTGTGGGTTAAACCACAGAGCCTAGGACTTGCTACTGTAAAAGGTTAAAGCTGTGCCAGTTTAACATATATTTAAGCCATAATATATATTTAAGGGACGTGGGTGGCACTGTAGTCTAAACCACAGAGTCTAGGGCTTGCCGATCAGAAGGTCGGCGGTTCGAATCCCCACAATGACAGGGTGAGCTCCCGTTGCTCGGTCCCTGCTCCTGCCAACCTAGCAGTTCGAAACCACACAAGTGCAAGTAGATAAATAGGCACTGCTCCGGCGGGAAGGTAAACGGCGTTTCCGTGCGCTGCTCTGGTTCGCCAGAAACAGCTTAGTCCTGTTGGCCACATGACCCGGAAGCTGTACACCGGCTCCCTCGGCCTATAGTGCGAGATGGGCGCCGCAACCCCAGAGTTGTCTGCGACTACACCTAATGGTCAGGGGTCCCTTTACCTTTAAGCTGAGCAAAAACTACAGGGACACGAGAGTGGAGAGTGAAGTGGGAGGCAAGGCCTCAGAGAAGGGTAAAGATGAGGGTCAGCTTGTCTTGCTGGGCTGCTGCATTGTAGCCCCCATCATCCTTGACTATGGGGCTGGTGGGTATCCCAACAACATCTGGAATGGGCCACACAGGTTCCCCATCCCTACCGCAGAACCACAACCAGCTTTTGCAGATGTTGGTAGGATCTCCTTGGAACACCTCCCAACACCAACACCTCTACCCATCTCCCCCAGTGCTTTGGCCCAATTCATAAATCCCCCTTATTACCTTGGGGGGGGGGAGGAGGAATCAATATGAAGGTCCTTCAAATACTTTCCAGTAATTAAAACTTGAATCTTATTGTATCATCCAGATACATTTATATGCAGAGTGTAGTGTTTGACCATGTTCCTCTTTGTTTACATCACATTTCAGATTCAAATTATTCCATTTGAATTATTTGGGGGGGGGGCAATTTTTTTTGCAGAAATCATAAATTTGGATTAAAAGGCTGGTGGAACATTGTGTGGGCAATGTGACAAACTTTCGTGCATGAAAATCACCAAGGCTGTCAAGAGGAAGCAGGTTTGTCGTTCCCCGTCCCCCGTCCCCGAATTCTGTGGCCACTGAGCATGCTCAGTCCTCCTCACTGGGCTGTTCTGGGATTTCCACTCCCATGATCTGTCCCCAATTTGTTTGTTTGTTTAGATCATTCTCCAATCCTTCAGTTTTTGCCAAGCAAGCCTGCTTCCTTTCTTTTACCTTTTTGGCAAAATAAGGCTCCCGGCTTGGATAATGAATTTGCCAGGGTCCTGGGATGTGAAAGGTTTTGGAGGGTGGCTGGAAACCGTGACTCATCTTGCAGACATAATGGAACAGAGCTGAGAACTCTGGATTTTTCAAACTGGCTGCCCGCGTTCCTTGGCTCCCTGCTGGCCACCATAAAGGTCTTTTCAGCAAGAGAGCGAGCGACTACCCACACGAAAGGGCAGGAGCTGCACTTTTGAGCACTGCCAAATAGCACAAACCCCACCAACAGAGAGATGTCAAGAATCCACTGCTCTTTTACAACTGCAGACACTTCAGCTCTCTTATTTGGGATTTATCCAATGGATGGAGCTCTGGGGCCAAAACAGGCAACTAGAATTTCTTGTCCAACTTTGCATAAATATAAATATATATATTTTCTGCACCATTTATTCTACCTTGCTTGCTAGGAAAGAGACACAAAACATAATGAAGTATTGAAGTGTCTCTGTGTCCCCCACCCCCAATTTCAAGGCCACCCCCCGGCTTCTGCAGTTTCCCCAGGTAGTATCCACATAGCTCTGTGCCCCTAACAGCCAGAACTTTGTTTTGTTTCAATACTCAGGAAGCTAAAGTTGTGCACTGATTCTGCCTAGAACTACCATGCTTTGCTTATTCTCTCTCTCTCTTACATACACATGTGCGCGCGCACACACACACACACACTTTAAATGGAGAATCTAAACAGTGCCATTCCCAACCCACTGCAGTTTAGTGAAATATGTGCTATTTATATTTTATTTAAGAATTTTAAAACCGCCCTTTATTCAAAGATTGCTCACGTGGTGTGCAGGAATAGAAAATAAAACATAATACAGATTGTAAAGTGGTATTAAAATAATTTTTAAAGCCGAGAATGTAAAACTGCATAAATAAAAGTATTGTCTTTCCTCCTTTAAAATGAAACTGCATTGCCAAGCTGTCCAATGTGGACTAGCAGAATGCCCCTGAGGTTTCCTGGGCCCTTCTCCTTTAATTAGAAGCTTCCTCCAGTCACTTCTGACCCTGTAATTGCTTCCTGTTCCGAATGGCTGTGGCACTGCAGGAGTTGTCTTATAAATCAGTCTGTTTCCATATTTGACGGTGTGTGCGGGCATGCGGGCGTATGTTTGTGTGTTTGTCTGTGTGCGTCCCTTAATTTCTCTTCCTTTTTGACAATAGTGAAATAGTGCTTCTTTCCAAGAAAAAAAAGTCAGTACAGTGGTACCTCTAGATGCGAATGGGATCCGTTCCAGAGCCCCGTTCGCATCTAGAAGCAAACGTAACCAGCGACGGCATGTCTGTGCATGCGTGCGTCACTTTTCGCCGCTTCTGCACATGCATGTGACGTCATTCTGAGCATCTGTGCGCATGCACAAGCAGTGAAACCTGGAAGTAACATGCTCTGTTACTTCCCAGTTGCCGCAGAGCGCAACTTAAACGCGCTCATCCCGAAGCACATTCAACCTGAGGTATGACTGTAATTAAAGCCTAGTGATGTATGGAAGTGAGAGATGGACCATCAAGAAGGCTGATCGCCGAAGAATGGATGCTTTTGAATTATGGTGCTGGAGGAGACTCTGGAGAGTCCCATGGACTGCAAGAAGATCAAACCTATCCATTCTTCGGGAAATCAGCCCTGAGTGCTCACTGGAAGGACAGATCCTGAAGCTGAGGCTCCGAAACTTTGGTATGACTAAGCCGCTTCTGGCGAACCAGAGCAGTGCACGGAAATGCCGTTTACCTTCCTGCTGGAGCAGTACCTATTTATCTACTTGCACTTTGATGTGCTTTCGAACTGCTAGGTTGGCAGGAGAAGGGACCAAGGAATGGGAGCTCACCCCGTCTCGGGGATTCAAACCGCCGACCTTCTGATCGGCAAGCCCTAGGCTCTGTGGTTAATTAATCAATTGTTTTAATACCTGGTGTTAGCCGCCCTGAGCCTGGTCTTGGCTGGGGAGGGCGGGGTATAAATAAAATTATTATTGTTATTTTTATCATAATAATCATCATCATTTATTCAAAATCTTTTGACATTTGTTTTCCCATGTATCTTCTGTCATTACCTGTTCAGATATATCAGATTGTATATATTCAAAAACATAATCATTCCATTTTCTCATTGTCCATTTATTCTTTTCTTTCCATCCTGATGCAATAACAAGCATACCAGCTGACCAGCTAATGATCCTGATTCTGTTGTTTGCCACAGTCTTGTTTGATTCCCGTGGTGGTGGCCGTCCAGGGACCAGAATCAGAAACAGGCCTTACCTTCCTCTTATCCTGGGTGTGCAAGTCCAGCTGCCTGCGGAACTCCTTGCCACAGCTCCTATCAGCTCCAGCCAGCATTTCCAACCATCAGGGATGGTGGGATCTGTAGTCCAACAGGAAAGGGGTGAGTTCTCCTGACCTGGACGCTGTGATCCTCATCTGAGGCCCTTCTTTGTGTGCCCCCTCCATGAGAGGTACAGAGGGTGGCAACAGGAGAACGGGGCCTTTTCTGTGGTGGGTCCTCACTTGTGGTTTTATCTCTCTAGGGAGGACCACCTGGTGCCCTTGTGACACACCTGTTGGCGCCAAGCAAAAACATTCCTCTTCTTCCAGGCCTTTGGCTAATTATACAATCCATGGCCTTTTAAACTGTGTGTGTATGGGAGAGTTTATTGTTTTTTGCTGGTTACTATGTTATGTATTGGGATGCAGGTGGCGCTGTGGGTTAAACCACAGAGCCTAGGACTTGCCGATCAGAAGGTCAGCGGTTCGAATCCCGGTGACGGGGTGAGCTCCCGTTGCTCGGTCCCAGCTCCTGCCAACCTAGCAGTTCGAAAGCACGTCAAAGTGCAAGTAGATAAATAGGTACCACTCCGGCAGGAAGGTAAACGGTGTTTCCGTGCGCTGCTCTGGTTCGCCAGAAGCGGCTTAGTCATGCTGGCCACATGACCCGGAAGCTGTACGCCGGCTCCCTCGGCCAGTAAAGCAAGATGAGTGCCGCAACCCCAGAGTCGGCCACGACTGGACTTAACAGTCAGGGATCCTTTACCTTTACTATGTTATGTATTTTTGTGTTTTTGTAAACTGCCCTGTGATCTTCAAGTGAAGCAATTTAATAAATCACCACCACCATCTAATTATTTTTTCCAGTCTTATCTTCAGTTCCTCACATTTCCGCATCAGTTTCCTTAAAAACAAGAAGTCCCAACTGGAAAACCTTGAATATAGACTTATGTGAAATGTGGCTAATGCAAACATGGGACTTAGATCTAATAGGCAAATTAATGGATAAGATGCACAATCGTAGAAGTAGCAAACAAAACATTAAAAAAGAATGCTTCTCAAAAAAGGGGTGGTTTTATTTTATTTCGTATGTTGTTGCAAAGGACCTCCTGCAACTTGGGGAGAGCTGTGGACAGATATTTTATTTAATATTTGCTTTTGGTGGAACTTGCATTTTTCCCGAATAGTCTTTGTAACTGTTCTTGTGGGAGGGGGCATTGATTTCCCTTTTGTTGTTACATTGTACAGTACCTATGAAAGATAGTTAAAACAAGAAGAAGAAGCTCTCATTAAACTCATCCATATCGAGGTACGCAGAGATATCATTGCCCCCCGACTGGAGAGGCTTGCTGATCTTCCAGCTAAGCTTAAACTTAATGCTCTCCTCTTAGGCAAAGATCATAAGACAACCTGGAAGGTCGCCAGATTCTGCACACAGATTTGCAGGCACAGACCATCCCCCGGAACAAATTGTTAGAAAAACAGTCGAAGTGAGCCTCCAGGGTGATAGGGCTAATCTGTATGGTATCTCAAATTTTAAATTTTATGTTCTCACGCGTCTATGCGTTTAACTTAACTTTAATTCTTAAGCTGTTTGCTGTATACTGTTTCAAATGCATGTTTTATCCTTGTGAAAGCTGTCTTAGATGAGCCTTAATGAGCTGGTTTAGGACCGTAATAAACAAACAAACAAACTCATCCATATTTTCAGTGTGAATTTCTTCCACTATAGATCATATGCAGCTTTGCCCGTGTGCTTATTTTCCCCTAATACAATGCATTTCTGTATGTTACTTACGCATTTTTCGCTGCACATTACTCGGCTGGGGAACTACGCTGCAAGATTTGGAAGAGCTGCAAATTTCACAGGGCGGCTGTGCTTGGGTCCTCATGTTGTTTCAGAGAGTGCAGATTCAACTGTGCTCTGTATCAGATCTCCCCTGCTCCTAGCCATGCTGAGCAGCAGCACCCGGACATCTTCAGGCTCCCCTGAAGGAAATGGGTGTGTGTGTGTGTGTGTGTGTGTGATGGACTTTAGCCCACTTCCCCTCCTTTCCAAAAGCATTTCTAGGCTACTTGCGCTTGTCAGAGAAGATGGCAGCAGAGGACCCTGCTCTGCCCAGCCTCTCTTCCTGCCCCCACCCACCCAGAAGCCTCTCTGCAGAATCAACAGCTGGCGTCCTGCTGTGCGGATGCACAATGGAGCCAGTCCCCACCAGACAATGTACCTGTCATGAGAAAACATAAAACTGGCAATTAATGGGAGGGCCTCTGAGCTGCGCTTTTCAGGCCGGACAATGAGGAGGGTCTGCGAAGGGAAGATTAAGCCTGATGCATCCATAGCAGCTTGTTATATGATGGGTCCCCAGCGCGGTTTGTTTTTGCAGAAATAAAACTCTCAATGAAACCTCGTGCTTGGAGAGAGAGAGAAAGAACCAACCCTTCAGAAGAAGCGCCATGCTGGAAAACAGTATAATCTGTCCCCACTGCAGCAAATGGCAGGGAACTGTGTCCAGCTACACAATGCTCTGATACATAGATACATGGAGGCGCAGGTCAATTCTGTGTCCAGGGCGGCTGTCTACCAGCTCCATCTGGTACGCAGGCTGAGACCCTACCTGCCCGCAGACTGTCTTGCCAGAGTAGTGCATGCTCTGGTTATCTTCCACTTGGACAACTGCAATGCACTCTATGTGGGGCTACCTTTGAAGGTGACCTGGAAACTACAACTAATCCAGAATGTGGCAGCTAGACTGGTGACTGGGAGCGGCCGCTGAGACCACATAACACCGGTCTTGAAAGACCTATATTGGCTCCCAGTACATTTCCGAGCACAATTCAAAGTGTTGGTGCTGACCTTGAAAGCCCTAAATGGCCTTGGTCCAGTATACCTGAAGGAGCGTCTCCACCCCCATTGTTTTGCCCGGACACTGAGGTCCAGCTCCGAGGGCCTTCTGGTGGTTCCCTCACTGCAAGAAGTGAGGTTACAGAGAACCAGGCAGAGGGCCTTCTTGGTAGTGGCGCCCGCCCTGTGGAACACCCTCCCACCAGATGTCAAAGAGAACAACAACTACCACACTTTTAGAAGACATCTGAAGGCATCCATGTTTAGGGAAGCTTTTAATGTTTGATGTATTACTGTATTTTAATATTTGGTTGGAAGCTGCCCAAAGTGGCTGGGGAAGCCCAGCCAGATGGGCGGGGTATAAATAATAAATTTGTTGTTGTTGTTGTTGTTGTTGTTGTTGTTGTTGTTGTTGTTATATTACATGGAAGGGACTCCAAGTGTGATATAGTCCAAACCCCTGCAATACAGCTAAAGAGTTCCTGCTTTAAAATCTCTAATGAATGAGAGTTCACCACCTTGGAAGATATCCATTCCACTGTCAGAGACAGCTCTTACCCTCAGAAAGTTCTTCCTAATATTTAGTTGGAATCTCCTTTCTTGTCCTCTGAATCCGTTGGTCCAGGTCCCAGGTCCAGGGTCCTACCCTCTGGAGCAGCAAAAGGAAGAAGAAGCTTGCTCTGCCTTCATGGGACAGCCCTTCAGATATCGGAAGTCAGCTCTAAGATCTCTCTTGGCCGTCTCTTCCACAGGCTAAACATCCCCATCTCCCTCAACCATCCCTCCTAAGGCTTGGTTTCCAGCCCCTTGATCACCCTGGTCGCCCTCCCTTTGCACATGCCCTGCATACGAGATGTGTCCCATACAGTTTGGGATGAGTGGAGGAGCAGGGAGGACCTGTACTTTTCTTTGCTGTCTTGCTCACTTGCCACTATGTGCTATGTTCTGGCAAGGTTGGGTTTGCCATTATGAACCTAATAAAGGGATAGTGTTATTGCCATAGAGTTAGACTCCCAGATCCTTTTAGGCTGTCCAAGCTCAGCCCCAAAGCTCAAGAGGTGACTTTGGGTTAGCCGCTTGTTCTTTTTGGCTTTCCTTGCCTTACCTAGACAGCATCTTAAAAAGCAGAGACATCACCTCACCAACAAAGGTCCGTATAGTTAAAGCTATGGTTTTCCCAGTAGTGATGCATGGAAGTGAGAGCTGGACCATAAAAAAGGCTGATCGCCAAAGAATTGATGCGTTTGAATTCTGGTGCTGGAGGAGACTCTAGAGAGTCCCATGGACTGCAAGAAGATCAAACCATTCTGAAGGAAATCAGCCCTGAGTGCTCATTTGGAAGGACAGATCCTGAAGCTGAGGCTCCAAGACTTTGGCCACCTCTTGAGAAGAGAAGACTCCCTGGGAAAGACCCTGATGTTGGGAAAGATGGAGGGAAAGGAGAAGGGGACGACAGAGGACGAGATGGTTGGACAGTGTTCTCGAAGCGACCAGCATAAGTTTGACCAAACTGCGGGAGGCAGTGGAAGACAGAAGTGCCTGGCGTGCTCTGGTCCAGGGGGTCACGAAGAGGCGGACACAACTAAACAGCTAAACAACAACAAATGTGGGGCATACAGCTTCCGTGGAAGGAATGGGAAACCTCCCAAGCTGTGGGTGTGTGGGGGTCCAGTAGGGAGGAAAGGCACGGGTGGCTGCAGTTTCTCCAGGACAAGAAAAGTTATTTTTCCCTGCAAGGAAGAACCATGTGCAAATGCAGCCCCACAGTCAGATCCCAAATGTGTTGCATTGTAGGACACAGAGGAGGGAAAGCAGCTAATTAGAGCCAGGGATCACTCTGTGGCAGCGCTGTAGCCCCAAGCAACAACCCAAAGCGTCACCTGGAAAGAAATCTCAAAGCAGCAGCAGCAGCTCCCTATGCAAGGCAAGGATTGCAAGCAGTTCAAAGTTCTTCCCTCTCTGCCACCAACACACACACACACACACACACACACACACGGTTGTGAGTCGATTCTCACAGACTGCTTTTCACTTCTTCAGGAGAAAACCATGTAGTTTGGAAGCATGGATAGTTCTGTTTTGGGGTGCAAAACCCCAATCTCTGGGTGGCAGACACTCCAGGGGTTCCTATTTTACCCAGGGGTCAGTTTCCCTCGAATGAGGGTCAGCGGAGACTGTGGTATCTTTAGGATGAATGGTTTTGTTTACACATATATACAGCCTGGACATTTTATTTATTCCTTTTCCATTAAAATTTATATACCTCTTGATTGTATGAAAAACCCCACCAAGGCCCTCAAAGCTGCTTACAAAACAAACAATGAAATTATTAGTAAAAACAATTAAAACATTCAAACCGTTAAAACTAGCAGTCAATTAAAAGCACCAGCAGCATTCTGGATATCTGGTAGGATTGACTAAACAAAAACATTTTCATTGTAAACTTACTGCTTTTCTATCCCACTTTTCCTCCATGGCAGCACACATAGTTCTCCCCCTCCCCATTTAAAAGCACTATGTCACCCACTTTAAAAAAAAAATGAAAGCAGATAAACCGCAGACTTTTGCTGTTAGGAAAGTGATAGAGAATTTCCCTGAGTAGTGTAAGGGAAAAACAAGCAAACAAATAATGAATCCTGCTCATTGCACTACTATTGCCCTCTAAACAAATCAGAATGAAGCCTCAGTAAAGATCAGACACATCATCTAACCTCCATGAAAGCTTTATTGCAAGCAAATTAGGATGCTCAATAAAGGGGCCATCTATGCGAATCCCAAATGGGTCATTCCTGTGAAATATGACCTGCTAGAAACTAAATCCAAATTGAAGGGGTATTTTGTTTTGGAGCACAAGAGGTGCAATGGATGGGGATGGGGCCACCTAGAAGCAAGGCCACCAGTGCACTCACACCATCCCAGACGCCATGTGCCATTCAACCTGGTGCAGGGCAGACCAAGGCCGCCAGACTGCCCGTCCCACAGAGCCAAGCAAGAAGGGCTCGGTGGCAGGGCTGGGGCAGGAGGTATGCAGAGGTGGAAAGTGGCAAGGTGAGCTGCACATTGGAAAGGTGGTTGTTGTTTAGTCCTTTAGTCGTGTCCGCCTCTTCGTGACCCCCTGGACCAGAGCACGCCAGGCACTCCTGTCTTCCACTGCCTCCCGCAGTTTGGTCAAACTCATGCTGGTAGCTTCGAAAACACTGTCCCACCATCTCGTCCTCTGTCGTCCCCTTCTCCTTGTGCCCTCCATCTTTCCCAGAATCAGGGTCTTTTCCAGGGAGTCTCCTCTTCTCATGAGGTGGCCAAAGTCTTGGAGCCTCAGCTTCAGGATCTGTCCTTCCAGTGAGCACTCAGGGCTGATTTCCTTCAGAATGGAGAGGTTTGATCTTCTTGCAGTCCATGGGACTCTCAAGAGTCTCCTCCAGCACCAGAATTCAAAAGCATCCATTCTTCGGCGATCAGTCTTCTTGATGGTCCAGCTCTCACTTCCACACATCACTACTGGGAAAACCATAGCTTTAACTATACGGACCTTTGTTGGCATGTCCAGGTGAAGCAGGAAGCAGAAAAAAGGGAAGATGGCTACCTGACTTGACCTTTTACCAGGTCTGGATAGGCCATGCCCACTTACTAGTCACCTGCAAAGGAGGGATGCTCCAGCCATGTGTAACAGGAACTTCGACCGGCTGCACCAACATCCCCTGCATGTCCACTCTAGCAAAACAGGTAATGTTGTCCTTGACGTTACATCCCACATCTATCACGACCAGCTTGCAAAGTTCTGGGGCCAGAGGTGCCTGATGGAGCTGGATGGGTTGAGCCCTGCTGCCTCCCATCTTTCCCTCTGCTGTAATGGCTGCACTCAGGTGACAGCTCTGAGGGAGAGGAGGTCTGAGCTGTAGCCCAAGATGTCTGCAGGGCGCAGGTTGCAGAAGGGCAGGGCCCAGGGGACGGCGTCCTCTCTGTGTCTCTGTCTCTCTGTCCCAACATAAATAAGGGATATTGTTTTAAGGTAAGGTCACCAGGGGACGCGGGTGGCGCTGTGGGTTAAACCACAGAGCCCAGGACTTGCCGATCAGAAGGTTGGCAGTTCGAATCCCCACGACGGGGTGAGTTCCCGTTGCTTGGTCCTGTCCACCTAACAGTTTGAAAGCACGTCAAAGTGCAAGTAGATCAATAGGTGCCGCTCCGGTGGGAAGGTAAACGGCGTTTCCGTGCACTGCTCTGGTTCACCAGAAGCAGCTTAGTCATGGCACCTGGAGAAAGGCCTCAGGTGTCCATCACAAGGTCTGGGTCATTTCATACGGGGAGAGGCAGCCCTTGAGGTATTGTGGTCCTGAGGTGGTACTACAGGTCAAGACTATCACTTTGAATTGGGCCCTGGAAACTAACTGGCAGGTGGTGCAGTTGGGCCAGAATTGGTGCCCTGTGCTCAGATTGCCTTGCCCCAGGGAGGAACTTCAGATAAACGCACAGAAGCACAAATCAGGATACTCACCCCTTGCAGTGCGGTTTTCAGCCGGTATGGCAAACGCCAGTGTGCTTCTCGGGAGAAGGCCAACCTGTGAAGGAAACTCAGCTGCTGTGTTTTGGAGCAGGCCTCTCCCAGGTAGGACCAGTACCACCCCCTTCCCCTTGCGAAAGAGACATTGGTGGAGACTTTCCCCCATCCTCTCAGTCATCAGCCAGCAATCTGCGTGGCAAAGGAATGGGTGAGTAGCAATGGCAATTCCCTCCGTCCTTCACTCACTTACTTACTTACGGTACTTACTTACTGCATGTTTGTACCACTTTTTCCTCCAAGGAGCTCAAGGTAATGCATATCACCCAACACTCCTCAGTTCATCTCCACAACAACCCTGAGAGGCAGGTTAGACTGAGAGGCAGGATCTGGCCCAAGGTCGCCAAGTGAGCTGCATGGCGGAGCAGGGGGATTCAAACCTTGGTCTCCCAGGTGATAGTACAAGACTCTAACCATTACAGTGCACTGCCTTATTTGGGGATGGGTAGGAGATTAGCCCCCATCAATATGGTCAATGAAAGTGCTGAAGGAAATGCTTTGAATAAAGTGCCTCTGAGCCAAGTTTCCGTCAGTGGCTTCTAGGTCAATTATCACCAACCTGCTACTGTAAAAGGTTAAAGCTGTGCCAGTTTAACATATATTTAAGCCTTAATATATATTTAAGGGACGCGGGTGGTGCTGTGGGTTAAACCACAGAGCCTAGGGCTTGCTGATCAGAAGGCCGGCGGTTTGAATCCCCGTGACGGGGTGAGCTCCCGTTGCTCGGTCCCTGCTCCTGCCAACCTAGCAGTTCGAAAGCACACTAGTGCAAGTAGATAAATAGGTACCGCTCTGGCGAGAAGGTAAACACCGTTTCCGTGCGCTGCTCTGGTTCGCCAGAAGTGGCTTAGTCATGCTGGCCATGACCTGGAAGCTGTACGCCGGCTCCCTCGGCTTATAGAGCGAGATGAGCGCCGCAACCCCAGAGTCGGCCACGACTGGACCTAATGGTCAGGGGTCCCTTTACCTTTACCCTAAGGTTACCAGACATCCCCGTTTCCCGGAGACAGTCCCCGGATTTACAGATCAGTCCTCATGCAAAATCCATTGAAGTTGAAAAGTCTCCCCGAATTCATTGATAAAAAATCTGATAACCTTACTTTAAGGCTACTTCTCAAATGCCCACTTTGGGCTGCCCATCCACGCACTGCAGAGCCTCTTGTGAGGCACCCCAGCCTCACCCTCCCTCCCTGATGAGCTCTGGGCACCAGGTTGCATCCATGGAGCAGGAATTCAAAGAGCAAACAGGGACCTCACTGACAACCACTGTGGATTGGCTGGCCCAGACAGCGGTTGCCAAGGGTTCAGAGACCAGTCATCTGTCGGTGGAGCCAAAGGCATCTGATTGGTGGCAGCTATAGACTCTCAATGAGCCCAATCCGCCAGGACTCAGGAAGGCAGGAGGTGAGCGCATGGAAAAACAACAGCAGTAAAAACTCTTCGTAAGGCCAACCTGCTGACTAACTCAACAAGAATCCTTTAGTCACCTGTTTTTCAAAAGATTAAGGTGGAAATCATAGGTACCAACTTCTAGGGGCCCAGATCTCTTTGCCCACCCCCCCCCATCAGATTCGAGGAGGGCTCCCCCACTGCCAGAAAGCACCAGGGACATGGCTGCCACTTGGCACTTACTCACACAATCGCCAGCTCCCCCCACCTCTATCCTATCACAGCTCCGCTCTTGATATTTTAGAGGCTGCAGAGGAGGCAGCAGAGGTCCTCTTCATTTCGGTTAGGTCTGCCTGACGTAGAGTTCAAAGTCTCTCTGTATCCTTCCATGACTGTGGTGCAAAAGATGCAGCTTCTCTCCCCCAGACACTGCAGTCCTCCTGCAAAATCGCTTCCGCACATCAACTTAAAAACACACTGGCAACATAACACACTTGTTGTTAGTTCCTCTGAACGTCTTTAATTCCAAATAAAAAAATCCTTCCAGTAGCACCTTTAAGACCAACTAAGTTAGTTCTTGGTATGAGCTTTCGTGTGCAAGCACACTTCTTCAGATATCTGAAGAAGTGTGCTTGCACACGAAAGCTCATACCAAGAACTAACTTAGTTGGTCTTAAAGGTGCTACTGGAAGGATTTTTTTATTTTGACTATGGCAGACCAACACGGCTACCTATCTGTAACTTTAATTCCAAAAATATTTTAATGCTCTTTTTTCTTTTTGCTGTATTTTGCTTATTTATTTATTACATTAATAAAAAGGTAAAGGGCCCCCTGACCATTAGGTCCAGTCGTGACCGACTCTGGGGTTGCTGCGCTCATCTCGCTTTATTGGCCGAGGGAGCTGGCGTACAGCTTCCAGGTCATGTGGCCAGCATGACTAAGCCGCTTCTGCCGAACCAGAGCAGCGCACGGAAACGCCGTTTACCTTCCCGCCGGAGCAGTACCTATTGATCTACTTGCACTTTGACGTGCTTTCGAACTGCTAGGTTGGCAGGAGCAGGGACTGAGCAATGGGAACTCACCCTGTTGTGGGGATTCAAACCGCCGACCTTCTGATTGGCAAGCCCTAGGCTCCGTGGTTCAACCCACAGCGCCACCCGCGTCCAAGTTACATTAATATACCACCTTTATCTGCCAAGGATCTCATGGTTCTCCTCCTCCCCATTTCATCCTCATAATAACCCTGTGAAGCAGGTTAGGCTGAGAGATAGTGAGTGGCCTCCTCTGGCTGGGCGCCCTGCCATCCTGGAATGGGGAACAATAGGTCCAGTGGAACTGTGTGTCTGGCTTTTGGCTGATGCTGGAAGCTGGAGCAACAAAAGACCGTCTCTTGCTCTGGGCTGGACCCAAAGCTGTGACTTAGAAACCTAACTGGAGAATTAGGTTGGGGAATTAACGCGGCAAGCCCCTCCACCCTATACAATAGATTCCCACAAAGCAGCCAGATGTTTCTCTGCAACCTCCAAAGCCGCTGTCCACCCTCAAGATGCGATTCAGGTGGAATTGTTTCCTCATGAAACCATCCACTAGTCATCTGCAGTGACTAAGGAAGGCAGCGCCACAGGTTCCCTCCCCCCGCCTTTCTTTCAGAGATTTATTGCTGCGCTGGTGGGGGCAATGGGATCCGGAGGCCCAGAAGGACAAAAGCAGATGCCCACCAGTCTGAGGGGCAGCACAAACACCCCATCCTCCGGGAGAAGTCTCACTGAAATGGGGCATTGCTCAAAGGGGAACGTCTCCCTCAAAAGGGGAAGAATGTGGTTTGCCCGTGGGTTGGGGGGAGAAGACACAGCGCCAGCCACCCATCTTTTTCTGAGCTGGCTGCTATTGAGCGGATGGCAAGGGAGGCAACTGTGGGAAAGACAGCGACGGAGGAGACGGGAAATTCTTGGCGTTGGCCTTAAGGCATTCAGAAATGTGTGTGTGTGTGTGTGTGTGTGTGTGTGTGAGAGAGAGAGAGAGAGAGAGAGAGAGAGAGAGAGACCATGTTTATCAGATCTCTCACTTGAATCTGAAACTCTCGAGGGACCCTGTTTTCACACTTTTTAAACATTTTGAATGGAGCACTTGTTTAAAATCTCACCACTTTCGTTTATATGGCATTGAAACGCTTTTATTACTGGGCTATGGCAAGAAGTATTCTCTGCAAAACCATCCTTTTGGCTTTCTCCCTTCTTCTTCTCCTTCTTCTTCTTCTTCTTCTTCTTCTTCTTCTTCTTCTTCTTGTTCTTCTTCTTCTTCTTCTTCTACTTCTTCTTCTTCTTCTTCTTCAGGGTGAGGAGGTAGGTTGGGGGAAAGTTCCCCAAAACTTTAGAAATACTTCCGCAGTGTATATTCTTGCTTTCTCCCAGTGTCCTCTGCTACTTAACAGGGACACCAAAGCTGGCATTTCCAAAGCAAGGCTCAGCCCCAGGCAGGATCCTGCAAAGGTTTTTCAAAGCAAACTGTTGCAGGCCACCCCAATCTACAAGTGATGAGAGAATCCAGGGGTTCCAGGTGCTTACGCAGGTTTTGTTTCCCCAGAATGAAGGTCAGTGGAGACTGTGGTGTCTTTAGAACATATGGTTTTATTTACACATCTATGCAACCTGAGCATAAGATGGAGGGGCTTGCAGAATTAACAGATCTTCCTTCTCCGTTATGTATGAGCACCAATCAGACAACTACAAAATGAAAGACAGTAATCAAAGCTTTGGATCCAGCCCAGAGCAAGCATGTCTCTAGGTCTCCAGCTTCCGTCCTGCTTCTAGTCCAGCTCACTTGCATACAACTCTGGCTGTTGTTCTAGGTCACGGGGGTGGATGAAAGTGTGGGAATGTTCAGGGATGCAGGAGAGGAGAGGATATATTGTCTGATTAAAGCCTTTCCAACTTGTGTTAACAAGTTCACAATTTAGCAGAGTAACATTCCCTTTTTTTTAAACTCAGCGGATGCGTTTGCTCAGGCTCGCTAAAGCCTCTATAATAACTGTTCTGGTATTTTCCCCTTATTCCCTCCTAAAAGATAAGACACGACACAGTATTCTATAAAAGTATAAAAAGGTTTACTCACGCATCATTCTGTTCACAATCGGATCCCAGAAGGCAGACTTAGCTTAGAAAAGTAACATATACCTATCAGTAAAGCGAGATGAGCGCCGCAGCCGCAGAGTTGTCCGTGACTGGACCTAATGGTCAGGGGTCCCTTTACCTTTTAGTACTTTTGTTAGGTGGGGGCAGAACCGACGTGATTGGTCAGTTAGTTAAGCATTTCTATTGCTTTAGAAGAGTTTGGATTTGATACCCCGCTTTATCACTACCCGAAGGAGTCTCAAAGCGGCTCACATTCTCCTTTCCCTTCCTCCCCCACAACAAACACTCTGTGAGGTGAGTGGGGCTGAGAGACTTCAGAGAAGTGTGACTGGCCCAAGGTCACCCAGCAGCTGCATGTGGAGGAGCAGGGAAGCAAACCCGGTTCACCAGATTACGAGTCCACCGCTCTTAACCACTACACCATACTGGCTTTACTTGCTCTAGAAGGGGGGGAACTGCCCCACCCATCTATGCCCATGGCCACCTGTCAGGGATTCTTTAGCTGAGATTCCTGCATTGCAGGGGGTTGGTCTAGATGACCCTTAGGGTACCTCCCAACCTCACAATTCTAAGGTTCTCTGAAATCTCTCCTAAGCCCCTGTCATGGCTCTTTAAAAATTACTTCATTAGTGAGGAGAATTTTTAGGGCTTTTCTTCTTCAAGAAGAAGTGGGGCCTGAGAACGGGCTGTCCTTCCATCTCTCCCCCCCCCCCCTCCGACTTTGGGTGAATCATACTCCCCCTCCCGGGCTTGGGCCCTTTCCCAGAGAGAAGGAGGGTGAGGCTTTTGTGCCCTGGCTGGGCGGGTTCTGCCGGCCCCCTTTGGGCAAAGTGCCTGAGGAGGGGGCGGCGGCGGTGTAGAGAGCACAACTGGCCTCTCTGGATGCGCCTCTGCTACAGCGGTTTGCATCCCGGGCGCTTCCCCGCTTTCAGGACCTTCTCTGCTCAACAGCGCAGTGCGCTGAGTGACACCGACCATGAGGGTGGCCGGGCCGCCTCCCCGCTCCCAGGTGGACAGGTGAGTCGGGGATGGGGCGCTTGGGGGCGTCCTGGGGGCGCTCGCCTCCCCATATTTCCATGCGCCCCCACGGAGTTCGCTGTGCTTCGACGGGTCGGGCGCTGTCGGGGTTTCAGCAGAGGCTCTGCAAGTTCGGAAGAGCCGAGGGGCGGGCGGCCGCGCGCTTTAAAGGCCCATCCGACGGCCCCCTTTGCGCAGCGCCGGACACGCGGTCCTCAAAGCAGTCGTCGACCGTGGCGAGTGAGGAAGGATAACGCATCACGCACCTCCCGGGGCGCTGGAGCTGTGGGGAGCGGTGGAATTCCAGAGCCCCAGGAAAGATGGACGGGAGACACTTGGGCGGAATCAAGCTTCTGTTCAAGGGCCAGCGGCTGCCCTCCATTGCCCGTGAGGTCCCAACCGCTGCCTAGGAAGAGTAAAGCACCCCAGGTGGCTCAGACAAGCGAGCCAAACCACATTTAGAGAGGGCCGCGGGGGGTGCGCGCGCGCGATCTTCAAAAAAGCTCTGCTGGCAGGTTCTCCTGGACACCCATCCATCTTCCAGAGAGCTCTGAAACTGAACCTCTCTGGTGCATTTGGGTCGCCTCTTGCGTTTTGAGACCTGGGTCCACCGAGACAGCGCCCCCTCCCTCCCTGGAGCCCTGGTCCTTCTCCCCTTCTATACAGCCTCGGGGTCCCCTGAGTTAAGGGGTTTTCTCTCCTTCACGCAGAGAATGAAAGCTGGCAAGCTGGTCGGCATGGTCTGCAGACTCTCGGCGCCTGGCTCTCTGCTTCTCGGACTGCTGGTAAATTTGCTGGAGGTGGTCGCGGGGGGGGGGGGGCAGGCAGACGGCGATCCTTCTGCCCAATGGCTGGGTGGGAGCACCAGTCTCCCGTTCAAGGCTCCCGTGGGTCACGGACTGGACCAATTCGTGAAGTGGTGGCCTTTCAGGGGCGACTTGCCAGGTGGTCCTTCACTGCCTCCACAGCTGGAGGCAGCAAGGCTTCTGAATTTTAGTTGCTGGAAATTGCGGGAAGAGAGAGTGCTCTTGCGCTCCGGTCCTTCTTGCACGCTTCCCGCAACAAGAGGCAATGGTTTGGTCACTGTGAGAACAGGATTGCTGGTCTAGATGGTCCTACTTTGGCCCCTCCTCATGCTCTGATGTGGGATGCGGGTGGGTTAAACCACAGAGCGTAGGACTTGCTGATCAGAAGGTTGGAGGTTCGAATCCCGGTGACGGTGTGAGCTCCCGTTGCTCGGTTCCTGCTCCTGCTGACCTAGCAGTTCAAAGGCACATCAAAATGCAAGTAAATAGGTACCGCTCTGGCGGGAAGGGAAGCAGCGCTTCCATGCGCTGCTCTGGTTTGCCAGAAGCTGCTTAGTCATGCTGGCCACATGACCCAGAAGCTGTATGCCGGCTCCCTCGGCCAGTAAAGCGAGATGAGCGCCGCAACCCCGAGTTGGTCACGACTGGACCTAATGGTCAGGGGTCCCTTTACCTTTACCATGCTCCGATGTGGAGGTTTGGAGGACGGGTAACAACCTAGACAAAGCTTGCCTGCCTTAAAGGTCAACAAACGTTTGCCATCAGCCTCCATAGATTCTAGTCTGCAAACGCTGCAGTTAAGTCATTCCAGGTCTTATTGAGTGGGGTGAAGAGGGGTCTTCTAAGGTGGTTATGTGTATTACCTTACTTGCTTCAAAAAATAATTTTATTATATTTATATCCCATCTTTTTTCTCCATGAACCCCAAGGTGGTGTCCATGGTCCTCCCCTTCCTTGTTGAATCCTCACAACAGCCCTGTGAGGTAGGCTAGGCTGAGAAGCAGCGACTGTCCCAATGTTCCTCAGTGGTTCTGCCCTACTTTCCAA
Source organism: Podarcis pityusensis (assembly GCF_964106645.2). Classification (NCBI taxonomy): domain Eukaryota; kingdom Metazoa; phylum Chordata; class Lepidosauria; order Squamata; family Lacertidae; genus Podarcis; species Podarcis pityusensis. The sequence goes on along the minus strand of NC_138044.1, from coordinate 768,683 downwards.
AAAGAGCTTTGCTGTCCTTACTCTTTGCATTCCTGTCCCCCCTGTTCCTCCAAGGAGCTCAAGGCTCTCATCCACAAAACAGCCCTGCCAGGTAGGCTAGACTGAGAGGCAGAGGCTCCCCCCCCCCCCAGGTGAGCTTCATGGGGGAGCAGGGATCTGAAGCCTGGCCTCCCTTGTCCTTGTCTGACCTGCTAACTGGCTCTCGGAGCCCCTCCTGGTCCCTCTGCGGAGTGAGATGCTGACCCACAGAAGCTGGAGTCATAATAAATTTGTCCATTAAAAAAGCTGCAGCCAGAGACTGTTTTTGCCACGGCAGATAAAGCCATAAATCTTGGACAGTTTGTCAACCTGCGCCCCCAAGTGCTGTTCAGCCCTGCGGGTTGGAGAGCCTGTCTCTGTCCTGTTCACACAAGCACTTGGCCGAGTGAGGCACTTG
>NC_138044.1:697967-762967 GCF_964106645.2 Podarcis pityusensis | reverse complement strand
GCCTACACTTACAACAGCAGACTTACAACTTCTGACCTTTGTGAAAAGTAAAGGTAAAGGTAAAAGGGCCCCTGACCATTAGGTCCAGTCGTGACCAACTTTGGGGTTGCGGTGCTCATCTCACTTTATTAGCCGAGGAAGCCGGCATACAGCTTCCAAGTCATGTAAAAGGCATCTGGCGAACCAGAGCAGCGCACGGAAACGCTGTCAAAATGCTAGCTGGGCAGGAGTAAGTACAGAGCAATGGGAGCTCACCGTTGGGGGGATTGGAACCACCAACCTTCTGATCGGCAAGTCCTCTAATCGGCTGATCTGCTCTGTGGTTTATCTCACAGCACCACCCACGTACTTATTTTCCGACCTTTGACCCCTAGTTAAAAACTACTTTCCATTGCCCTCGTTATTCCAACCCCAAATTGTACAGCTTATTTGTGCACCTGCCTAGAAATATCATTTTCATTATGGAAAACATCTCGTAAAGAGATTTTCCCCCAGCTGCAGCCTTAGAACATGCGCAGGTGTGCATTGCAGGGAATCCCAAAACAAAACGGTCTTCCTGACCCGGGGCTTAGGGAAGTTAGGGTTAGGGGATAGACTATTGTCAGAGTTGCTTCCAGATCCTAGCTCACAGAGGATCACGCTAGCCAGCGATCATTAAATAAAAGTCTTTATTGAGTTACGGTTTCCATTCTCAAGCTGCTGCGTGCAACCCTACGTCTAATGGTTAGATCGGCGAAGCTCCATCTGAGTCTCCGCCCCTTGTACACCAACTTAATATCCTAGCCTTGCTCCACCTTTTCCGCCTGACTGTTCTTCTCTGGGTCCCTCTGCCCCCCGGGGTCTCTTCCTTCCGGGATTCCTCTGACGCTGACGCTGACCCCCCTGACTCTTCTCCCTCCTTTCGGCGGGCTTTAGGACCTGGCTCCCTTTCCGGGCTGCCTACTGCGCCACCTTCCTGTGCATTTGAACTTGTCGCGCGCGCCCAACCTTCCACCTTCCGTCTGACCGTTTCTTCGCTCCCCGATGGAGGTGTGGCCACTCCTGACTCGTGCCCTCCCCCCTGTTGTGAGCTGCCAGCGCTTGATCCCTGGCGCCCTTCCTCTTCCCTGCTCTCTGGCGGTGACGCTGGTCCCGATTTCCAACTGCTCCCCTCTGAGTCCCCTCTGGCTCTATCTTCCTGGGGTGTCCCCCTAGGCTCCCCCCTTGCCCTGGCCACTGGTGCTCCTTTCTGTGAATCTTCTGATTCACTGGAAAGACTCGGAGATCTCGGGTCGTCGTCATCACTCATCTTTTCTTCTGCCTCCTCCCCCTCGCTCTCTGTTTCCTCCCTTGCCCTTGCCTCTGCTCCTGAACCCCTGACATCCATCCCCCCCTCGAAGCCCCCTCTTCCCCCCTCCCCTCCTTCCGGTGCGGGATCTGGGTGCTGCTGTGTCAGGGGGACGAATGTCGGATACAGTTCGCTTCCCGTGGCGGGCCGCCATCCGAAGTCTTCCGGTTCTTCCTCCCTGCTCTCGTTGACGACGGTCACCTCCGCTTCCATCTCTGTGCCGCCGTGCTCGAAACCCGGGTCGTCCCCGAAAACGTCCATGTCCATCTCTCCCTCGTTGCCTTCTGGAGACGTTGCTCGTCCTGGACCCTCCAGCCACCTTCTGCGGAACTGCTCCTCTGGTCGATCATCCCACCAATACGAGGGTTCTGAAGCAGATCCCGAGGGTGACCCCTCCGGGGAACGGGCGTCTCGTGTCGGTTCCTCGTCCGAGTCGAACCCCCGGAACGTGCTGGCTGAAAGCGTGGGCGTGAAAAGCCAGTCGTCGAAAAAGTCTGCTGGCATTGGCCTGTGTGGGAAGAGGGCATGAAACTCTTCTTTGAGCAGAGGTTCGTCTAAAGCGTAGCCCGGCACCCAGCTGTTGGCACTGGCCGGGGTGCCCTCCTTGGCGAGAAGGTATTCTACCCCCTCTTCCCCCCATCTGGAGTCCAAAATCTCCGTGACTTCGTTGATGCGCTCCTCCTGTGCCACTCCCCCTTGCCCGGTTCTCTCTCGGAGCGGACCCGGTGCCGTTCCTGGTTCCTGAAACCTGTGAGGTGCCTTGTAGGGAGTGAGCACCGATCTGTGGAACACCGGATGCATTCTGGAACCTTCCGGAAGAGCCAGCCTGAAAGCCACCGGGTTGACCTGTTCTTCGACTTGGTAGGGCCCCAGTTGTTTATGCCCTAGTTTCTTCTTCGCCAACGACCTGGCCGGCACTGCGTGGGCTGCTAACCAGACCCAGTCTCCCACATGGATCTCTTCGCCAACCCTTCTGTGTTTGTCCGCTTGTACCTTGTATGCGTGTTTAGCCAGCTCCAGGTGCCGCCGCAGCTGATCGTGGACCTCCTGCAACTCCGACGCGAACGCATCTGCTGTCTGCGGCTCCCCCTCCCCCATTCTTTCCAGTCCCGGGAAGGTTCTGGGGTGCCTCCCGTTGTTGGCGAAGAACGGCGTGACCCCCGTGGACACGTGCTTCGTGTTGTTGTAGGCGAACTCGGCGAGAGGCAGGTAATCCACCCACGTCGCAGGCTGTTGATTCGCATAACATCTCAGGTACTGCTGCATGATGGCATTGACCCGCTCCGCTTGCCCGTTGGTCTGCGGGTGTCTAGCCGACGCCAGGTTGATCTTGACGTTCAGGAAGCCCATCAGCCTCTGCCAGAAGTTTGAGATGAACTGTCGCCCTCGGTCGGACAGAATAGACCGCGGCAGACCGTGAACCTTGAACACGTGGTCTATGAACAGTTTGGCGGTTTGTTCCGCCGTGGCCACCTTCGCACACGGAATGAAATGTGCCATCTTGGAGAACAAGTCCACCACCACCAGCACAGCCGTCTTGCCCCTCGAGCTGGGCAGATCCGTGACAAAGTCCAGGGCCACTCTCTCCCATGGTTCGAACGGAGTTTGCAGCGGTTCCAGCAGTCCGGCCGGCGGTCTGTGCACTGGTTTGGCCCTCTGGCAGGTGTCACACCTCGCCACGTAGTCCGCGACTTCCCCTCTCATTCCGGGCCACCAGAAGTCTCTGGCGACTAATTCCACCGTCTTCTCCTTGCCAAAGTGCCCGGCAGTGGGCGCGTCGTGCAGCTGCTGCAGTACCTTGGCGCGAAGTTCGTCTCCCGGCACGTAGATGGCCCCTTTACGGATGAGCAAACCATCTCGCAGCTGGAACTCGTCGGTCGCTGCCGTGCCCCTGTGCACCTCTGCCATCTTTGCTTGCGCGAAGGAGTCATCCTGCAACGCTCGTCGCACCGCATCCAGGTCAACTGTTGCCGCCGCGCACGCCCACACTGTCGGTGCGAAGATGTGCACGGCGGCCGCTGGCGTTGCCTCCTCCAGATACTGTGGCTTACGGGAGAGAGCATCCGCCATGATGTTGGTGTCCCCCGGGACATATTCTATTCGGAAGTCGAAATTCGCAAAGAACTCAGCCCAACGTATCTGCCTCTGGTTCAGGAACTGTGCCGTGCGCCAGTGCTCTAGATTCTTGTGGTCCGTGCAGACCTGCACCGTGTGCTTGGCGCCGATCAGGAAGTGCCTCCACGCTTTGAACGCTGCATGAATGGCCAGCAACTCCCTGTCCCAGATGGTGTAGTTCTGTTCGGACTTGCTGAGCTTCCTTGAGTAAAACGCTCCCGGCCTCCAAACCCCCTGCGGGTCTTTCTGCAGCAGGACTGCTCCCACGGCTCTGTCCGAAGCGTCTGTCTCCACCCTCATCGGCCTGCTGGGGTTGACATGAAGCAGCTGCTCTTCCGACGCGAAGAGACGCTTGAGTGCCTGAAAGGACTGCTCCGCCTGCTCTGTCCAGATGAACTTCTTTTTCTTGGAGCTGAGCGTGTCCGTGATGGCCGCTGTCTGCATCGCAAAGCCTTTGATAAACTTGCGATAGAAGTTCGCGAAGCCGACAAACCGTTGGACCTCCTTCCGGTTGCGTGGGCTTTTCCAATCCAACACTGCTCGGACCTTGGCGCTGTCCATGGCGAGCCCTTTATCAGACAACTTGTAGCCCAGGAAATCCACCTCCGTCACGTCGAATTGGCACTTCTCCAGCTTGGCGTAAAGCCTATGTTGCTGTAGCCTGCTCAGCACTTCCTTGACGTGTCTGTCATGCTCCTGCTGCGATTCCGAAAAGATCAGGATGTCATCCAAGAAACAGACGCACGTCTTGTAGAGGAGCCCCGCCAACACGTGATGCATGAAAGCTTGAAAAACGTGGGAGCCATTTTGCAATCCAAAAGGCATAACTCTATATTCGTAGGTGCCCAGGGGCGTGAACATGGCTGTCTTCCACTCATCTCCTTCCCGCATGCGAATGAGGTTGTATGCCCCTCGCAGGTCCAACTTGGTGAACACTCTGCCCTTCCGTACCTTTGCGAGGAGGTCGTCGATTCGGGGCATGGGGAAGTCCGATGGCTTGGTCACACTGTTCAAGATGCGAAAGTCCACTACAAGTCTTTTTTGGGGCGTGTCCCTCTTCTTAACAAAGAATACCGGACTGCCCCCCGCTGCCTTGGACTCTCGGATGAAACCGCGCTCCAAATTATGATCTATGAACTCTTTGAGTTCCTGCAGTTCGTCCTCAGACATGGAATACAGCTTCCCTTTGGGCAGCGCCGCCCCCGGCAGCAGGTCAATTTTGCAGTCATATGGTCTGTGGGGGGGTAGCCTGTCTGCCTCCTTCTCGCAGAAAACCTCCAAAAATTCTGCGTACTTGTGGGGAACCGCTTGCAGCGTGCCTAGCTGCAGCTGTGACTCCTCTTCCTCTCCTTCCTGCCTGGGCACGATGCAGTGTTCAGCGCAAAAGGAAGAGCCGAAGGTCAGCTGCCTCTGGTACCAAGCCAGCGTCGGGCTGTGCTTGTCCAGCCAACTCATGCCCAATACAATGGGCGTGTCCGATAGTTGAGTGACATTGAAGCTGATGATTTCCCTGTGATTCCCAAGTCGCATCACCATTGGTGGCGTCTGCTTCACCACTTGCCCCCCTAGCAGCTCCCTGCCATCCACCGTGACAACCTGCAGGGGCAGCGTGGCAGGCAGCAACTGTATAGCGTGCCGGTCGACAAAGTCCTGCCCTATAAAGTCCGCATTGCTTCCGGAGTCAATGGTGATTGGCACGTCCATGGTGATTCCATTGGGCAGCTGGAGCGACGCGGTGAGCCTCACTACCGGTTTGGGCGGGAGGGGGTCCATGGGCTGTAAAATCTCTGGGGACTGCTTCACTGACACGTCTGGCTGGGCCCCAGTGCCTCTTCCAACCAGACTCCGTCGTTTCCCTGCTGTGGTTGTCCTTGCTGCGTTGCTGCAGTTACCATTGCTGAGGCTGCAGTGTGCTTGTGGAGCCTCTGGGGACACTCTTTCGCCATATGCTGTGGATCATCGCAGATGTAACACTTCCTGTTCCCTCTAGGAGGCTTCGCTTTCACTGCTGCCGGTGCTAGGGCTCTGGCTGCTGACTGAGCCCTTGCACCTCCAACCTCCATAGGTTCCGCTCCTCCTCCTGGCGGAGGCGTGGATTGCGCACGCGCTGCTTCTCTGGGAAGGAAGGAGGAGCCCCTGGCTGGTTCGCGCCCTCCACGCCCTTCGCCACTGCTCCACGGACGTCCTTCCAGCCGCACCCCCACCGCCAGCGCCCTCTGAACGATCTCCTGCGTGGTCCGGGGTCTCTCCCCCCTCGCAATTTCATCTTTAACCGAGCCGTGCAATCCCTCCCAAAACAGGTCTCTTACAGGAGCCGAATCTCTGTCCCATTCCAGAGCACTGACCAAAGCGAAAAAGCGGGCATGGTACTGCCTTACGCTGGCCCTCCCTTGCTTCAGTCCATGTATCTGCTGCCGAGCAAGATCCACGTCAATGCTTGACAAAAAGCACCCATCCATCGCTTTAATAAAGGCATCCGCGTTTTGGAGCGCCGGATCCTTATCTCTCCACAAATTGCGCAGCCATGCTTTAGCATCTCCATGCAAATGGGACATGATGAATCCCACCTTCTCTTGCTCATCTCTAAAGTCTTTGTTCAGCAGTTGCAGTGCACACATTACATCTGCTCTAAAGTTGGGGTACTGTTGCAAATTCCCATCGAAGTGAGAGACCAAACCGCCTGTTCGTCTCCCCAACCCAATCCCCTCCGGTTTGGGTGTCAGTTGCCCTTGCTTCGTAAGCACTTCCAACCTGACCTGGAGATCCCTGTAGGCGGCAGCTGCGTCCTCCTCTCTCTTCCTGGATGCAAGAGCCTCGGCATTCAGGCGCGACACTGCTTCTCTGAGTTCCACTATCTGCTGTTCGGCCGTCATGTTGTCTGCCGTTCGTGAGCTCGCTAGTAGGCACCCGCTTTCTCTCCTCTCCGCGAGGCTGTAGATGCCCACAATTCATGGGATGGAGCTTACTGTCAGAGTTGCTTCCAGATCCTAGCTCACAGAGGATCACGCTAGCCAGCGATCATTAAATAAAAGTCTTTATTGAGTTACGGTTTCCATTCTCAAGCTGCTGCGTGCAACCCTACGTCTAATGGTTAGATCGGCGAAGCTCCATCTGAGTCTCCGCCCCTTGTACACCAACTTAATATCCTAGCCTTGCTCCACCTTTTCCGCCTGACTGTTCTTCTCTGGGTCCCTCTGCCCCCCGGGGTCTCTTCCTTCCGGGATTCCTCTGACGCTGACGCTGACCCCCCTGACTCTTCTCCCTCCTTTCGGCGGGCTTTAGGACCTGGCTCCCTTTCCGGGCTGCCTACTGCGCCACCTTCCTGTGCATTTGAACTTGTCGCGCGCGCCCAACCTTCCACCTTCCGTCTGACCGTTTCTTCGCTCCCCGATGGAGGTGTGGCCACTCCTGACTCGTGCCCTCCCCCCTGTTGTGAGCTGCCAGCGCTTGATCCCTGGCGCCCTTCCTCTTCCCTGCTCTCTGGCGGTGACGCTGGTCCCGATTTCCAACTGCTCCCCTCTGAGTCCCCTCTGGCTCTATCTTCCTGGGGTGTCCCCCTAGGCTCCCCCCTTGCCCTGGCCACTGGTGCTCCTTTCTGTGAATCTTCTGATTCACTGGAAAGACTCGGAGATCTCGGGTCGTCGTCATCACTCATCTTTTCTTCTGCCTCCTCCCCCTCGCTCTCTGTTTCCTCCCTTGCCCTTGCCTCTGCTCCTGAACCCCTGACAACTATACTTTTTAGGAAGCTTCTTTATTCTGACACCGATGTTGGTGAAGGAGACCACAAAGTGATCCTAGTACAAACGCATTGCTTTAGGAGACAGGGGCCCCATCCCAATGCTCACCCCCTCAAACCCAGAGGAGCCCAAGAAAATTTGGCTCCTACTGTTCTCTGTATGGGTTCTGCTCCTCCTCCGGGCAGGCGCTGAAGGTGGGACCTTGTCTGTCATGATTACGGAGGGAAGACAGATTAGGGGGGAGAAGGCACAGTGTTCTCTCCATCTCCCCCTTCTGCCCTGAAGTGTGTGCAGGGAAGCCCACTCATCTCACCAATCCTTGTTTTTCCCCACTCATTGGTTTTCCATGCATAAGTAGGCTTGTGCCCAAAACATAAGGGTTATAATAAATCCACAAAACCTGACATTAAGACAGCAAACCTGAAGACCCGATTTCTTTCAGGTGAACTGAAAGAGTAGAAGTATAAAACAGGCACCCATCATTTGACCTGCATCATTTACTCCACAAACTTGTTTCTTCTTTCTGAAGCACATTCCAAAAGAATCCTATAATGGTGTATATATCTATATCTGGAAGGGACGCCAAGGGTCAACCAGCCCAGCCCACTTCAAGGCAGGAATATGCAGAACCACTTCCAACCTTGGTTGTGCCGTCAGTGTTGCCCTATCAAATAGCACTTTTCAGGCAATTTAAACTGAAGCTGCAAGTTGTGCCATGAAGCACCCCCTGCCACCCCCTTTTCCTGACTGGGAGCGGAGGAGGTGCTGCTTAGTGTCTCCCCAGGAGCTTTTCAACAATCAGTAGGAGGCCTGAAGCCTTCGTGGGAGATTGTACATCTGCTAAGAACATTAAATGCTATTCCTCTTTCTTCTTTCTGAAGCCCTTTCCAAAGAATAACGATGGTATATAGAGCTCTGGAAGGGACCCCAAGGGTCATCCAGTCCAACACGCTGCAGCACAGGAACATGCAAGAGTCCCTTACAGGGAACAATCCTGCAACCTTGGTTGTGCAGCAAATGTTGCCCTCTTAAAGAGCACTTTGAAGGCGGCTTAGGTATAGTTAAGGGATCCACACCTATCCGGCAGCTGCAAGTTGAGCCAAGAAGTAAACATGGCCATGCACTATTCTTGACTGGAAACATAGGTGCTGCTTGCATTCTGCCTGGGAACATTTAAACAGTCAGGGAGAGGCCCTGACCCTGACCCCTAAGCCTAACCCCAACCCTAACAATGACCCTAACCCCAACAGCTACACTTACAACAGCAGACTTACTTCTGACTTTTGTAAAAGGTAAAGACCCCTGACCATTAGGTCCAGTCGTGGCAGAGTCTGGGGTTGCAGTGCGCATCTCACTTTGTTGGCAGGAGCCAGCGTACAGCTTCCTGGTCATGTGGCCAGCATGACTAAGCCACTTCTGGCGAACCAGAGCAGCGCACAAAAATGCTTTCAAACTGCTAGGCTGGCAAGAGCAGGGACCCATCAACAGGAGTTCACCCCATGGCGGGGATTCGAACCACCAACCTTCTGATCTGCAAGCCCTAGGATCTGTGCTTTAACCCGCAGCGCCACCGGCATCCCTTCTTTCTAGCCGTTGACCCCTACTTAAAAACTAGACTTTTCATTGCCCTCGTTAGTACAACAACAAATTGTCCAAGCTTGTTTTGCATCTGGCTAGAAGTACCTTTTTCATTAGAGAAAACATCTCATAGATTTTCCCCCGGATGCAGCATCAGGTATACCTTGCGGAGCATCCCAAAACAAAGCTGTCTTCCTGACCCGGGGCTTAGGGGAATTCAGGTTAGGGGATAAAGACTTTAATTTTTTGGGAAGCCTGTTTATTCTGACACTGATGTTGGTGAAGGAAACCACAGACTGATCCCGGTGCAAGTGCAGGAGACAGGGTCCCATCCCAACGCTCACCCCCTCAAACCCAGAAGATCCCAAGACAATTTGTCTCCTACCGTTCTCTGTATGGATGCTGCTCCTCTTCTGGGCAGGTCCTGAAGGTAGGATGAAGACCTTGTCTGCCATGATTAGGGAGAAGGCAGAGCGTTCCCTCTATCTCCCCCTTCTGCCCTGAAGTGTGAATAGGGAAGCCCACTCATTTCAGAAACCCTTTTGTTCCCCCACCCTTTTGTTCCCCCACCATGCATAAGTAGGCTTGTGCCCAAAACATAAGGGTGATAATAACTACACAAGATCTAACATTAAGGAACGAAGCACAGAGAATTATCAGTAGGCCCAATTTCTTTAAGATGAACTAAAAGAGTAGGGGTATAAAAGAGGCACCCATCATTTGTACTGCATCGTTTTCTTCACAAAGGTCTGTTTCTTCTTTCTCAAGCACATTCCAAAGAATCATATACTCCTGCATATATATCTATATCTGGAAGGGACCCCAAGGGTCATCCAGCCCAGCCCACGGAAAGGCAGGAATATGCAGGAGAACCAGCAACCTTGGTTGTCCCGTCAGTGTTGCCATATCAAATGGCACTTTTAAGGCAATTTTAACTGCAGCTGCAAGGTGCACAATGAAGCACCCCTTGCCATCCCCTTTTGCTGACTGGGAGCGGAGGAGGTGCTGCTTACAGTCTCCCCAGGAGCTTTTCAACAGTCAGGAGGAGGCCTGAAGCCTTCGGGGGGATTGAACATCTGCTAAGAACATTTATACCTCCAGAAAAGAAAACAACCATGAGCCTGCTCCAAGGGAATGCTCATGTGTATAAAGTGTTTTTTGTTTAAAACACCTCTTAACATTACAAACTAATGCAAATTTCAAAAATGCATACACCCATGCGAGTATTTCTTGATGTAAACGATTCAACTGACTTTTGGTTTTGGCCCCTCTTGCAGGGACTCAGCCCAATTAGTCTCCTGCCATTGGGGCTCCCAGCCTATATGCATAGCGGGGGACAGGCTTAAATCTTTGCACAGTTGAATTTTAAGGACTGACACACACAAACACCCCCTCCCAATCTGTATTAAGACATTACTAAATGCTAGGGTTTCCATTTTTGGGGAGACCGTGGGAAAGTGCAATCTCCCTGACCACCGAGGAATGCAGACTGTTCTCTGGGAGGTTGCCAGGGTTACGGGTGTGAGGAGAGGAAGACAGACACTTCAACCAGCTGTTTGAGCTGAAATCCACCTTTGGAGAAGGCAGGCTACACCTCTGGAAAGGACCAGGCCGTGTGGAAGTGTAGGGACTGTGCGGTCTTACCCATTTAGAGACATACCTAGGTATTGCCCACAGTTCCCTTTACTTCTTGCTGCTAAGAAGCTTTTCCAGTGGATGGAAGTGCACTTAGGCAGATGTAGCTGTCTTTTGTAACTTCATGGAGATGTCTGGGAGCTGCCGTGCATCTTTTTCTTCTTTTTCCTTTGACTGCCACGCTGCTGTTGAATCAAGTGTTTGGTTGAAGGAGCTGTTTGGATCCTGTGCCCAAAGATCCCCTTTCCTGATCTCGCCCCAAAAGGCAGCATCAGGAGGGCCCTGGCACTGGCATTTTGGGGGCACTGGCATCGGGTCTGGAAAGATCCCCCCTTCTCCCTCCCTCTGTCCGGCAAAACTTCCCCCTTCCTTGTCCTCCCCCTTTTTGGGAGAAGGAATTCAGCACAGCCCTTTGAGACCTGAGATATATCAGGGGGTGGATTATTTCAAGAACTGAAAGAGGGGTCCGTGTCAAAACAGGCATAGGATCTGCCAAGCTCAAATTAATGTGCAAGGAATAATAAAGATGCTTACAGGAAGCGAGGTAACTATCCCATCATACAAATAACTGTAAAGAACGCTATTTCTCTTTCTTCTTTCTGAAGCCCTTTCCAAAGAATAATGATGGTATATAAACCTCTGGAAGGGACCCCAAGGGTCATCCAGTCCAACCCGCTGCATCGCAGGAACATGCAGAAGTCCCTTACGGGGAACAATCCTGCAACCTTTGAAGGCTACTTAGGAAGCAAATATAGCCATCCACTATTCTTGACTGGAAACAGAGGAAGTTCTACTTACATCCTCCCTGGGAGCATTTCAACAGTCAGGGGGAGACCCTGACCCCTAAGCCTAACTCCAAGCCTCTCCCGAACACCAACCCTAACAAACCAAACCCAAACCTCTAGACATAAAACAGCAGAATTACAACTTCTGACCTTTGTCAAAGGTAAAGGGACCCCTGACCATTAGGTCCAGTCGTGGCCGACTCTGCGGTTGCGCCACACATCTCGCTTTATTTGCCAGTGTACAGCTTCCAGGTCATGTGGCCAACATGACTAAGTAGTTGGCCATCATACAACTAACCTGGAGGTATGCTTCTCTGTCTCTTCTTTGTGTGGCACTTTGCAGCTCTTAGGAATGTGCAGGCGTCCCTTATGGAGATTCCCCTGCAACCTTGGTGTTCACAGTACCAGAAGGTGTTAGCATTTAACTGTTAGGTGTCACAGCCAAAAATGAGGCACCTTTGCCATCATACAACTAACTTAAAGGAATGCTATTTCTGGTTCTTATTTCTGAAGCACATTCCAAAGAATCATATGATATTGTATATATCTAACTGGAAGGGACCTCAAGGGTCATCCAGCCCAACCCACTGCAAGGCAGGAATATGCAAGAGAATAACCACTAACCTTGGTTGTGCTGTCAGTGTTGCCCTATGAAATGGCACTTTTAAGGCAATTTAAACTGCAGCTGCAAGTTGCGCCATGAAGCACCCCTTGCCATCCCCTTTTGCTGACTGGGAGCAGGAGGTGCTGCTTACAGTCTCCCCAGGAGCTTTTCAACAGTCAGGAGGAGGCCTGAAGCCTTCAGGGGGATTGAACATCTGCTGAGAACATTTATGCCTCCAGAAAAGGAAACAACCATGAGCCTGCTCTAAGGGAATGCTCATGAGTGTATAAAGTGTTTTTTGTTTAAAACACCTCTCTTAACATTACAAACTGCTGCAAATTTCCAAAACGCATACATCCGTGCCAGTGTTTGTCAATGTAAATGATTCAAATGGCTTTTGGTTTTGGCCCCTGTTGCAGGGGCTCAGCCCACTTAGTCTTGTGCCATTGGGGCTCCCATCCTAGGTGCATGGCGGGGGAGAGGCTTAAATCTTTGCACAGTTGAATTTTAAGGACTGACACACAAACACCCCCTCCCAATCTGTATTAAGATATTACGAAATGCTATGGTTTGCATTTTTGGAGAGACCGTGGGAAAGCGCAATCTCCCTGACCACCGAGGAAGAGAGACTGTTCTCTGGGAGGTTGCCAGGGTTACGGGTGTGAGGAGAGGAAGACAGACACTTCAACCAGCAGTTTGAGCTGAAATCCACCTTTCGAGAAGGCAGGCTGCACCTCTGGAAAGGACCAGGCCATGTGGAGGTGTAGGGACTTTGCGGTCTTACCCATTTAGAGACATAGCTAGGTATTGCCCACCTTTCCCTTTACTTCTTGCTGCTAAGAAGCTTTTCCAGTGGATGGAAGTGGACTTAGGCAGATGTAGCATTCGAAATAAAGGAATAAAGCAGAGCCCATGCAGGCAACCCATCTTTTTCCGCTGCAGCCTTGTCTCTTTTTCTTCTCTTTCCTTTCGCTGCCACGCTGCTGGGCAAATCAGGTGTTTGCTAAAGGAGCTGTTTGGGACTTGTCTCAAAAGATCCCCTTTCCACCTCTCACCCCACATGGCAGCAGCAGGAGGGCACCTCTTCTCCCTCCATCAGGCAAAACTTCCCCCTTCCTTCTCCTCCCCCTTTTTCTGAGCAGGAATTCAGCACGCCCCATAGAGACCTAAGAAATAACGGGGGGGGGGAGGGGGGACTGAATAGGGGTCCGTGTAAAAACAGGCACAGGATCTGCAAGCTCCAATTAACGTGCAAGGAATAATAAGGGAGCTCACAGGAAGTGAGGCTACTTTCCCATCATACAACTAACTTTGAGGAACACTATTTCTCTTTCATCTTTCTGAAGCCCTTTCCAAAGAATAACGATGGTATGTAAACCTCTGGAAAGGACCACAAGGGTCATCCAGTCCAACCCACTGCATCGCAGGAACATGCAGGAGTCCCTTATGGGGGAAAATCCTAACATCTTGGTTGTGCAGCTAATGTTCCTCTCTTAAAAGGCACTTTGAAGGCTACTTCAGGGATCCCCACCTCTCCTGCAGCTGTAAGTTCAGCCAGGGAGTAAACATGGCAATCCACTATTCTTAACTGGAAACAGAGGAAGTGCTGCTTACATCCTCCCTGGGAGCATTAAGGTAAAGGGACCCCTGACCATTAGGTCCAGTCACGGACGACTCTGGGGTTGCAGTGCTCATCTCGCTTTACTGCCCGACAGAGCCGGCGTACACCATGACTAAGCCGCTTCTGGCGAACCAGAACAGCGCACGGAAATGCCGTTTACCATCCCGCCGGAGCGGTACCCATTTATCTACTTGTACTTCGAACTGCTAGGTTGGCAGCAGCAAGGACCCTGCAAAGGGAGCTCACTCCGTCGCGGGGATTCGAACCACCAACCTTCTGATCGCCAAGTCCTAGGCTCTGTGGTTTAACCCACAGCGACACCTGCATCTCATAACTTAAAGGAATGCTATTTCTGTTTCATCTTTCTAAAGCACATTCCAAAGAATCATATGATGCTGCATTTATATGTATATCTGGAATGGACCTCATCGGTCATCCAGCCCAACCCACTGCAAGGCAGGAATATGCAGGAGAATAACCACCAACCTTGGTTGTGCTGTCAGTGTTGCCCTATGAAATGGCACTTTTAAGGCAATTTAAACTGCAGCTGCAAGTTGCGCCATGAAGCACCCCTTGCCATCCCCTTTTGCTGACTGGGAGCGGAGGAGGTGCTGCTTACAGTCTCCCCAGGAGCATTTCAACAGTCAGGAGGAGGCCTGAAGCCTTCGGGGGGAATTGTACATCTGCTAAGAACATTTATGCCTCCAGAAAAGGAAAAAACAATGATCCTGCTCTAAGGGAATGCTCATGAGTGTATAAGTGCTGTTCTTTAAAACACCTCTCTTAACGTTACAAACTGCTGCAAATTTCCAAAATGCATACATCCGTGCCAGTATTTGTCAATGTAAATGATTCAACTGGCTTTTGGTTTTGGCCCCTGTTGCAGGGGCTCAGCCCACTTAGTCTTGTGCCATTGGGGCTCCCAGCCTAGGTGCATGGCAGGGGACAGGCTTAAATCTTTGCACAGTTGATTTTTAAGGACTGACACACACAAACACACACCCCAAAACTGTATTAAGACATTACTAAATGCTAAGGTTTCCATTTTTGGAGAGACCGTGGGAAAGTGCAATCTCCCTGACCATCGAGGAATAGAGACTGTTCTCTGGGAGGTTGCCAGGGTTACGGGTGTGAGGAGAGGAAGACAGACACTTCACCCAGCTGTTTGAGCTGAAATCCACCTTTCGAGAAGGCAGGCTGCACCTCTGGAAAGGACCAAGCCTTGTGGAGGTGTAGGGACTGTGTGGTCTTACCCATTTAGAGAGATAGCTAGGTATTGCCCACCGTTCCCTTTACTCCTTGCTGCTAAGAATCTTTTCCGGTGGATGGAAGTGGACTTAGGCAGATGTAGCATTCGATATCAAGGAATAAAGCAGAGCCCATGCAGGCAACCCATCTTTTTCCGCTGCAGCCTTGTCTCTTTTTCTTCTCTTTCCTTTCGCTGCCACGCTGCTGGGCAAATCAGGTGTTTGGTTAAAGGAGCTGTTTGGATCTCGTCTCAAAAGATCCCCTTTCCCCCTCTCGCCACTCTTCTCCCTCCCTCTGTCAAGCAAAACGTCCCCCTTCCTTCTCCTTCCACTTTTTGGGAGAAGGAATTCAGCACAGCCCATAGAGATCTGAGAAATAACGGGGGGGGGGGGGAGATTTTTTTCTAGAACTGAAAGAGGGGTCCATGTAAAAACAGGCACAGGATCCGCCAAGCTCAAACTAAAGTGAAGGAATAATAAGGGAGCTCACAGAAAGCGAGGCGACTTTCCTGTGTTAGGCTGCAACTAACTTTAAGGAACGCTATTTCTCTTTCTTCTTTCTGAAGCCCTTTCCAAAGAATAATGATGGAATATAAACCTCTGGAAGGGACCCCAAGGGTCATCCAGTACAACCCGTTGCATCGCAGCAGTCCCTTACGGGAAACAATCCCGCAACCTTGGTTGTGCAGCGAATGTTGCACTCTTAAATGGCACATTGAAGGCTACTTCAGGGATCCACACCTCTTCCGGAGCTGCAAGTTCACCCAGGAAGCCAACATGACCATCACTATTCTTGACTGGAAACAGAGGAAGTGCTGCTTATTCTTCCTGGGAGCATTTCAACAGTCAGGGGGAGGCCCTGACCCCTAAGCCTAACCCCATGCCTCTCCAAACTAGAGTTATATGTGTGAGCATGCAAGCAGGTAAACCAAGGGTTAGGGTGTTGCCCCAGTATCTCCTTGCCAGGAACTGGAGGGTGATCATCAGCAATGGAGGCAGAGCTAACTAGTTCACCCCTTCTCTCCCCATCCCTGAGTTCTACATCAGGGGTGAGGAACTTGCAGTCCATCTGATGTTTTTGGACTCCAACTCTGATGATAGGAAGCCATCCCAGTTTCTGATTTGATCCCAGAATGCCCCACTTTTCCTTAGGTAAAGGTAAAGGGACCCCTGACCATTAGGTCCAGTCGCAGACGACTCTGGGGTTGCGGCGCGCATCTCGCTTTACTGGCCAAGGGAGCCGGTGTACAGCTTCCGGGTCATGTGGCCAGAAGGACTAAGGCACTTCTGGTGAACCAGAGCAGCGCACAGAAACACCGTTGACCTTCCTGCCGGAGCGGTACCCATTTATCTCCTTGCACTTTAACGTGCTTTCGAAATGCTAGGTTGGTAGGAGCAGGGACCGAGCAATGGGAGCTCACCCCATCGTGCGGATTCGAACCGCTGACCTTCTGATCGGCAAGTCCTAGGCTCTGTGGTTTAACCCACAGCGCCACCCACGTCCCTTCTTTCTGACCTTTCACCCCTAGTTAAAAACTAGACTTTCCGTGGCCTTCTTTACTCCAACCCCAAATTGTCCAGGTTGTTGTGCACCTGTCTAGAAGTACCAAACATCTCGTAAAGAGATTTCTCTGCACCTGCGGCCTCAGGTTTGCATTGCAGGGCAGTCCCAAAACAAAACTGTCTTCCTGACCCTGGGGTTAGGGGAATTAGGGAAATTAGGGTATAAAGACTACTTTTTGGGAAGCCTGTTTATTCTGACATTGGTGTTGGTGAAGGAAACCACAGACTGATCCTGGTGAAAGCGTACTGGTTTAGGAGACAGGGGTCCCATTCCTACGCTCACCCTCTCAAACCCAGAGGATCCCAATACAATTTGTCTCCTACCATTCTCTGTATGGGTGCTGCTCCTCTTCCGGGCAGGCGCTGAAGGTGGGATGAAGACCTTGTCCACTGTGATGGGGGGGGGAGACAGATTGGGGGGAGAACACAAAGCGTTCCCTCTATCTCCCCCTTCTGCCCTGAAGTGTGTGCAGGGAAGCCCACTCACTTCAGACACCCTCGTTTTCCCCCACCTTTTTCTTTACCATGCATAAGTAGACTTGTGCCTGAAACATAAGGCTTATAATAAATCCACAAAACTATCAGTGGACCTGATTTCTTTCAGATGAACTGAACGAGGAGTATAAAACAGGCACCCATTGTTTGTATTGCTATGCAAGACAGAATAAAGTAGCCGGCAGGGAAGGGAAAGTGGTTGGCCATCATACAACTAACCTAGAGGTATGTTTTACTGCTTATTCTTTGTGTGGCACTTCGCAGCTCTTAGGAATGTGCAGGCGTCCCTTATAGAGATCTCCCTGCAACCTTGGTGTTCACAGTACCAAAAGGTGGTAGCATTTAACCGTTAGGTGTCACAGCCTAGTGAGGCAACTTTGCCAGCATAAAGGTAAAAGGACCCCTGACCATTAGGTCCTGTTGTGGCCGACTCTGGGGTTGCGTCGCTCATCTCGCTTTACTGGCCAAGGGAGCCGGTGTACAGCTTCCGGGTCATGGGGCCAGCATGACTAAGCCGCTTCTGGCGGACCAGAACAGCGCACGGAAACGCCGTTAACCTTCCTGCCAGAGCATTTGTCTACTTGCACTTTGACGTGCTTTCGAACTGCTAGGTTGGCAGGAGCAGGGACCCAGCAAAGGGAGCTCACCCCATTGCGGGGATTCAAACCGCTGACCTTCTGATCGGCAAGTCCTAGGCTCTGTGGTTTAACCCACAGCGTCCGTAACTTAAAGGAATGCTATTTCTGTTTCTTCTTTCTGAAAACACCAACCTTGGTTGTGCTGCCAGTGTTGCCCTATGAAATGGCACTTTTAAGGCAATTTAAACTGCAGCTGCAAGTTGCGCCATGAAGCACCCCTTGCCATCCCCTTTTGCTGACTGGGAGCGGAGGAGGTGCTGCTTACAGTCTCCCCAGGAGCATTTCAACAGTCAGGAGGAGGCCTGAAGCCTTCGGGGGGAATTGTACATCTGCTAAGAACATTTATGCCTCCAGAAAAGGGAAAAAACCATGAACCTGCTCTAAGGGAATGCTCATGAGTATATAAGTGCTGTTCTTTAAAACACCTCTCTTAACGTTACAAACTGCTGCAAATTTCCAAGACGCATACAAATACGTGCCAGTATTTGTCAATGTAAATGATTCAAATGGCTTTTGGTTTTGGCCCCTCTTGCAGGGGCTCAGCCCACTTAGTCTTGTGCCATTGGGGCTCCCAGCCTAGGTGCACAGCGGGGGAGAGGCTTAAATGTTTGCACAGTTGACTTTTAAGGACTGACACACACAAACACCCCCAATCTGTATTAAGACATTACTAAATACTAGCGTTTCAATTTTTAGAGCGACCGTGAGAAAATACAATCTCCCTGACCATCGAGGAAGAGAGACTGTTCTCTGGGAGGTTGCCAGGGTTACGGGTGTGAGGAGAGGAAGAGAGACTTTTCACCCAGCTGTTTGAGCTGAAATCCACCTTTGGAGAAGGCAGGCTGCACCTCTGGAAAGGACCAGGCCGTGTGGAAGTGTAGGGACTGTGCGGTCTTACCGATTTAGAGAGATAGCTAGGTATTGCCCACTGTTCCCTTTGCTCCTTGCTGCTAAGAAACTTTTCCAGTGGATGGAAGTGCACTTAGGCAGATGTAACTGCCTTTTGCAACTCCACAGAGATGTCTGGCAGCTGCCTTGCCTCTTTTTCTTATTTCCTTTCGCTGCCACGCTGCTGGGCGAATCAGGTGTTTGGTTAAAGGAGCTGTTTGGATCTTGTGCCCAAAGATCCCCTTTCCCCCTCTCGCCCCACAAGACGGCAGCAGGAGGGCCCTGGCACTGGCACCTTTGGGGCACTGGCATCTTGTCTCAAAAGATTCCCTCTTCTCCCTCCCTCCGTCAGGCGAAGCTTCCCCTTCTCCTTCCCTTTTTTGGGATCAGGAATTCAGCACGCCCCATAGAGACCTGAGAAATAAAAGGGGGGCAGATTTTTTCCAGAAGAACTGAAAGAGGGGTCCGTGTAAAAATAGGCACAGGATCTGCCAAGCTCCAATTAACGTACAAGGAATAACAAAGGAGCTCACAGGAAGCAAGGCTTCTTTCCCATCATACAACTAACTTTAAGGAACGCTATTTCTCTTTCTTCTTTCTGAAGCCCTTTCCAAAGAACAATGATAGAATATAAACCTCTGGAAGGGACCCCAAGGGTCATCCAGTCCAACCCGCTGCATCACAGGAACATGCAGGAGTCCCTTATGGGGAACAATCCTGCAAACTTGGTTGTGCAGCAAATGTTGCCCTCTTAAATGGCACACCTCTCCTGCAGCTGAAGCCAACAAGGCCATCACTATTCTGGACTGGAAACAGAGGAACTGCTGCTTACATCCTCCCTGGGAGCAGTTCAACAGTCAGGGGGAGGCCCTGACCCCTAAGCCTAACCCCAACCCTAACAATGACCCGAACCCCAACCGCTAGACTTACAACAGCAGACTTACAACTTCTGACCTTTGTCAAAGGTAAAGGGACCCCTGACCATTAGGTCCAGTCGTGGCCGACTCTGGGGTTGAGGTGCACATCTCGCTTTACTGGCCGGCACACAGCTTCCGGGTCATGGGGCCAACATGACTAAGCCGCTTGTGGCGAACCAGAGCAGAGCACGGAAACGCCGTTTACCTTCCTGCCGGAGCGGGACCTATTTATCTCCTTGCACTTTAACGTGCTTTCGAACTGCTAGGTTGGCAGGAGCAGGGACCCAGCAACGGGAGCTCACCCCATTGCACGGATTCGAACTGCCGACCTTATGATCGGCAAGTCCTAGGCTCTGTGGTTTAACCCACAGCGCCACCCGCGTCCCTTCTTTCTGACCTTTGACCCCTAGTTAAAAACTACTTTCCGTGGTCTTCTTTACTCCAACCCCAAATTGTCCAAGTTGTTGTGCACCTGTCTAGAGGTACCATTTTCATCAGGGAAAACATCTCATAAAGAGATTTTTCTGCATCTGCGGCCTCAGAGCATAGGCAGGTGTGCATTGCAGGGCAGTCCCAAAACAAAACTGACTTCCTGACCCCAGGGTTAGGGGAATTTGGGAATTTAGGGTAGAAAGACTATACTTTTTTGGAAGCCGGTTTCTTCTGACTCGTTTCTACACTTGTGTATGCACTGCACACTGGTGTTGGTGAACAAAACCCTCACCCCTCCATACCCAGAAGATCCCTGGACAATTTGGCTCCTACCGTTCTCTGTATGGGTGCTGCTCCTCTTCCGGGCAAGCACTGAAGGTGGGACTTTGTCCGCTATGATTAGGTAGGGAAGACAGATTAGGGGGGAGAAGGTAGAGCGTTCCCTCTATCTCCCCCTTCTGCCCTGAAGTGTGTGCAGGGAAGCCCACTCATTTCAGAAACCCTCGTTTTCCCCCACCCTTTGGTTTTCCATGCCTAAGTAGGCTTATGCACGAAACATATAGGTGATAACAGATCCACAAAATCTGACATTAAGGAACACAGCAAACCTGCGGGCCTGATTTCTTTCAGATGAACTGAGGAGTATATAACACGCATGCATCTTTGTATTGCTATGCAAGACAGAATAAAGTAGCAGGCTAGGGAGGGAAAGTGGTTGGCCATCATACAACTAACCGGGAGGTATGTTTTTCTGGTTCTGCTTTCTGTGGCACTTTGCAGCTCTTAGGAATATGCAGGCGTCCCTTATGGAGATCCCCCTGCAACCTTGGTGCTCATACTAAGCGCTCACATCCTATGATGCTGCATATATATCTATATCTGGAAGGGACCCCAAAGGTCATCCAGCCCAGCCCACGGCAAGGCAGGAATATGCAAGAGAAAAACCACCAACCTTGGTTGTGCTGTCAGTGTTGCCCTATGAAATGGCACTTTTAAGGCACTTTAAACTGCAGCTGCAAGTTGCGCCATGAAGCACCCCTTGCCATCCCCTTTTGCCGACTGGGAGCGGAGGAGGTGCTGCTTACAGTCTCCCCAGGAGCATTTCAACAGTCAGGAGGAGGCCTGAAGCCTTCGGGGGGATTGTACATCTGCTAAGAACATTTATGCCTCCAGAAAAGGAAACAACCATGAGCCTGCTCTAAGGGAATGCTCATGAGTGTATAAAGTGTTTTTCTTTAAAACACCTCTCTTAACATTACAAACTGCTGCAAATTTCCAAAACGCATATATACGTGCCAGTATTTGTCAATGTAAATGATTCAACTGGCTTTTGGTTTTGGCCCCTGTTGCAGGGGCTCAGCCCACTTAGTCCCGTGCCATTGGGGCTCCCAGCCTAGGTGCATGGCGGGGGGACACTCTTAAATCTTTGCTTCGCCCCTGCTGTGGAGCACATTGCACAGTTGATTTTTAAGGGCTGACACACACAACCACCCCCAAACTGTATTCTGAAGCACTTTCCAAAGAATCATATGATGGTGGGTGAGTGGGTGAGTATATATCGGGAAGGGACCCCAAGGGTCATCCAGTCCAACCTGCTACAAGGCAGGAATCCACCCTTCTGCAGCTGCAAGTTCAGGAAGCCCGCCAGGAAGCCCCCCTTGCCATCCCCTTTTGTCCTGCCTGAAGTTCTCGGGCTAATTGCAGATATGCTAGCCTCAAGGCAAAGGAAAAACCATGAGCCTACTCTGAAGACTCATAAATGTAGAAAGTGCTTTTCTTTAGAGCACCTCTCTTAACATTGCAAGCTGATGCAAGTGTCCCAAACTGGGGTGAAGTTGCTGGTTTGTAAATATTAAATATTCCTACTTTATTGATCTGAATTACTCAAACGGCTTTTAGTGCTGCCCACTACAGCAAGGGCTGATCCCAATTTCTTCTTAATTAATTAATTTTATAATGAATGATTTTAGAGTGTTGTTTATGCTGTACTTTTGTACTGTTTTATTGTTGTTAGCCGCCCTGAGCCTGGCTTCGGCTGGGGAGAGCGGGATATAAATAAAATTTATTATTATTATTATTATTATTATTATTCTGCTGTTCAATTCAGAGTATCTGCTCAAAAAATCAAACAGAAAGCAATGGAGGGTTGCCATTAAGGCTGGGGCGAGAGGGCAAACTGGGTCTTCTAGACCCAAACTGGGTTTTGGATGCTCCATTAGACAAACCAGCCAGCTCTGCCTCTCTAATTCACTGGGCTTGCTTGCAAATTAATTCTCTTTTTTAATTTACGCCTCTTCCAAAACATTTATCTTAAGATTTAACGTGCATGTGTACCACTTTGGGATCTCTGGTTGGATTATGTGGATCAATCGATAGATGAAAGATCGGTGCCTTGAGTAATTACCTGGTTAAAGAAATGGTTCATCTAAATAAATTAAGTTTCCAACCCATTGCTTTGTCATCTTTTGATAGCCTAACAAGAACAGGAAAAAGGAGGCATACCTCACCAGCATAGAAGCCAGGAGGCTCTAGCCTACCCCAATCAAATAAATAAAATTATTTTACTATATTTTTACTGTACTGTACTGTGGTGGTTACGGGGGATGAGGCCAAGCACCACTTGGGTGGGTGTAATATATCAGGAGTGGGGTTTTTTTAAAATGTTCTTATATGTTATATGTTAATATGTCTTTCTATTTTTTCCCTTTTACCTTCATGACTTCCGACATCTTCTCTTCTCCCTTCATCACACGAAGTTTCCTCCTCCTCCTCCTTTTCAGAACAGGAATTCAGCAGAGCAGACCTAAGAAATATCAATAATGTCAATTATTTTCACAAGAAGGGAAAGAGGGGTCCCCATCCAAGCAGACATAGAATATGTCCAGCCCAGATTCCAATGGAATAAAGAATCAAGTGGGAAAGGAGCCTCCCTTCCCTAAGATCCATCATACGGACTAACTGGAAGAAATGTGTTTTTCTTCTTTATTTTTTCTTGTTTATTCTTGTTTCTTCTTTCTGAAGTACTTCCCCAAGAATCACATAATGGTGCATCTAGCTGGAAGGGACCCCAAGGGTCATCCAGTCCAACCCGCCGCAAGGCAGGAATCTGCGAAGGAACCACAAGGGTTCATTTAATAATAATAATATTAATAATAAGTGTAGGAATTGGGATCTGGAAGAATTAGCTGGTTACAAAAGCACCGCTTCAAGCAGTTTCCAAGACATTAAAGGCAGCCTGAGGAGGAAAGCAATGGAGATCTGCACTTTATTTTATATAAAGAATAAATTATTATCATTATCACAGCCAGTTACTCTGGAGTTGTTTCTCCCCCCAATTCCAATATATAAAAATAGTATACTGCTAAGGCTTAGGGGGGAAGAGGCCGTGTCCCACTTGGGTGGGTGAGATTTATAATAATAATAATAATAATTTAACATTTAATGATAGTAATAATGTATTGCTATTTCCCAGCCACCAACAGAATATTTTTTTAAAACCGACAAAACATCATACACTACAAACTTCCCTCACCCTTTTATAATAATAACAATAATAATAATAAAATTAATAATAATAATAATAATAATAATGTATTACTCTTTCCCAGTCACCAAGAGTATTTTAAAAAACGATAAAACGACAAATTTCCCTCACCCTTTTATAAGAATACCCATTACAATAATGATTACAATTTAAAAATGAAGGATAATCCTCATTTCTTCCCCTTCCCCAACAGAATATTAAACAATTCGACAAAACGTAATATATTACAAACTTCCCTCAGCCTTTTCTAATAAGAATAAGAATAAGAATAATTTAAAACCCAATGCTGATCACCCTTTGTTCTTATTTCCCGCCCGCGCCCAACAAAAGAGAGTCTTCAAGACTCGACCAGACTCACGCGCTGCCTTCGAGAAAATGGCGGAGGAGACGCTGAGGAGAACACGCGCCCAAGGCCTGGCCCCGCCCATGTCCCGACCTGGGATTGGCCCAAAGGCCGACCTATCGCCGCCGAGTTTACTGCTGCGGCTTCGACTGCTGGGCGCGTGCGCTGAGCGAGGGGGTTCCTAGGACGGCCATTTTGGACCAGGGCAAAGGGACGGGAAAGAAGGGGGGCAGAAAGGGCAGAAGAGGCGCCACCGCCGCCATGTTGGTGGAGGGCCGTCGGCGGCGATAGGTCGGCCTTTGGGCCAATCCCAGGCCGGGCTGTGGGCGGGGCCAGCACTTTCCCGCTTTTTCTCCTCCCAGCTGCTTCTCCTCAGCTGTTTCCCACGCCCGGGACGCCGAGGCAGTTTTGGCGCCTTTTTATTACAATAAAGGATTATTAGCAGTACTTTTTAATTTTTATTATTATTTTTATTATTATTATTATTGGAAAAGGCGTGGTGAAGTTTGCAATACAGTATGTTATGTCCCGTTTTTAATATTCTGTGGGGAGTAGCTGGGGAAGGGGAATAAATGAGGATTTTCCTTCATTTTTAAATTGTTATCATTATAATTATAATGGTTATTCTGCTAAAAGGGTGAGGGAAGTTTGTAGTATATTATGTTTTCTCCTTTTTTAAAAAAATACTCTGTTGGTGGCTGGAAAACAATAATAAATTATTATTATTAAATGTTAAATTATTATTATTATTATTATTAATCACACCCACCCGTGGGACACCCTAAGACTTAACAGTATAGTATTTTTATTTATTCGAATTGGGGGGAGAAGCAACTCCAGAGGAACTGGCTGTGATAATAATAATTCTAATTATTATTTATTATTTATATAAAATAAAACTTCACATCTCCATTGCTTTCTCCATCAGGCTGCCTTTAATGTCTTGGAAATTGTATTGGAACAATGTATTGAAAATGTATTTAATGTATTGGAAACTGTAGCTGAACAGTGTATTGTTCAGATGAAGCACAGCTTGGTTTTGTAACCAGCTAATTCCTCCAGATCCCAATTCCTCCACTTATTATTATTATTATTATCATTATTAAATGAACCCTTGTGGTTCCTTCGCAGATTCCTGCCTTGCAGCGGGTTGGACTGGATGACCCTTGAGGTCCCTTCCAGCTAAATGCACCATAATAATAATAATAATAATAATAATAAATATATATATATGATTCTGGGGAAAAGGCTTCAGAAAGAATAAAGAATAAAAACACATTTCTTCCCGTTCGTCGTCTGCTGGCTCCTTTCCCACTTGATTCTTTCTTCCACTGCAATCTGGGCTGGACATATTCTAGATCTGCTTTGACGTGGACCCCTCTTTCCCTTCTTGTGAAAATAATCGACATTATTGATATTTCTTAGGTCTGAATTCCAGCTCTGAAAAGGAGGAGGAGGAGGAGGAAGAAACTTCGTCTGATGAAGGGAGAAGAGGAGGTGGAGGAAAAGTCAGCTGCAGGCATAAAGGTAAAAGGGAAAAAATACAAATAGAAATTGACATCTACCACTTAAGAACATTTTTAATCCACCCCAGTCCTGATATATCCCACCGACCCCCTAACCAGCACAGTACAGTACAGTAAAAATCCAGTAAAGTGTTCTTATTTATTTGATTGGCACCTCCTGGCTTCCCCCATGTTGGTGAGGTTTGTCTCCTTTTCCTTTTCTAGTTAGGCCATCTAAAGGTGACAAAGCAATGGGTGGAAAACTTAATTTCTTCCGATGAACCATTGCTTCAACCAGGTACCATCTTTTTCGCTCCAGAGAACGCCCGTTTCCTCCCCTAAAAAGGAAGGGGAAATGTCTGTGCGTCTTCTGGGGCGAAGCCAGCAAGAGCGGAGCCGGGAGGAGGGAGGGAGGGAAGGGGATCCATGCAGCGGATTCCCTCCTCCCAGGCTCCCTTGGAAGCAGCAACGCGGGAGGGGAGCCCCTTACACTCGGGTCAGCAGCTCCTCTCCCCCTTTCCTGCTTAAATCTGCTGCCCTTGCGAGCGGAGGATCCATGGCTCCGCTTCCTTCCCTCCTCCGTGGTTGCTTTGAAACAGTGCAGGGGGGAAAGAGGGCAGGAAAGAGATGGCGGGCAGGAAGACACAACCACCCTTGGCCACTGGAAAGTCCACCTCAGCCTTCCCAGATTTCCTCTGAGACGGCCAGGCTAATCTCGATGGCCGGAAGAGCTGGAAACTTGCAAGGGCTGTTTATTTAAAGACGAAAACAGGCGCACACGGGAAAGACATCCTCCCCGGTTCCTGGACACAACCCACGCTTGATATTCACACAGCTTCCATGGGTGGCATTGGCAGCTGGAGGAGCAGCCTGGTGAAAGAGCAAGTCCTGGTTTCAAGCTGAAGATCAGCTCTTTCGGGGTGGCCTCCAACAACCCTTTGGCTGCAAGGGGAATTCCCCCTCCCTTAATTCAGGATGCTAGTCTACAGATGCTGTGTCTGCCTGCCCTTTCCCCTGAGCTGAAAAAGCACCTTCAGGAGGGTGATGGGAGGCGACACAGTCGTCTTCCAGATGTGCAAAGAACCACCCTCGCCACGCTAAACGGGACAGCAAGCCCCACACAGATCTGAAGCATAAATGGGTATCTAGGAAGCTGCCTTATATGGAGTCAGACCCACTACTCCATCGAGCTTAGTAATGTCAACACTGACTGGCAGCAGTTTGCCAGAGTTTCAGGCCTGGAGAAGCCGGGGATTGAGCGTGTGGTGTTCTGCAGGCAAAGCCACTGAGGTTACAGCTATTCCCTTTAAAAACATACTAAGATTGTAGTCCCATCTGCCTCTGCTCCAATGTAAATCGGAGCCAGGGCACACAATATCAGTTTGGGGCATCTAAAACTATGAAAATGGGCTTACAGATCTTGAGTTTCGGACACTGCTCAACCGCATACTCAGTCAAATGTGGATGCCAAACAAATGAACTTAGTGGTTAACCCTGAAGCCTGTCTCTTTCTCTAGAACGCGCCTGATGGGCGTTTGCGCTGCCTCCCTTGGTTCTCTCAGCCTGATGCGTTTTGGGGCTTGACTGGTCCTGGAGTCTTGCAGTTGCTCTGGCCCTTTCTCCGGCTCATCCTTGAAACAGCCTGGAGAGATCTCCTGAAAGTCCCACTTCCTCTGGCAGTAGTATTGGCCACACGAGAGCACTGATTATTTTCCTATTGAGTCTATTCCAGTATTGGCCACACGGGGTCGCTGTTTATTTTCCTATTGAGGGCTATTCCAGTATTGGCCACACGGGGTCACTGATTATTTTCCTATTGAGGTCTATTCCAGTAATGGCCACACGGGGTCACTGTTTATTTTCCTATTGAGGTCTATTCCAGTAATGGCCACACGGGGTCGCTGTTTATTTTCCTATTAAGGTCTATTCCAGTAATGGCCACACGGGGTCGCTGTTTATTTTCCTATTGAGGTCTATTCCAGTAATGGCCACACGGGGTCGCTGTTTATTTTCCTATTAAGGTCTATTCCAGTAATGGCCACACGGGGTCGCTGTTTATTTTCCTATTGAGGGCTATTCCAGTATTGGCCACACGAGGGCACTGTTTATTTTCCTATCGATGTCTTTTCCACTAATGGCCACAACCTTAACTGTATAGTATTTTTATTTATTGGAATTGGGTCGGGGAAGCTCCCCTTGGCTACAGCAACACCAGAGTAACTGGCTGTGATGATAATAATAATAATTAATTTATTATTTATATAAAATAAAGTGCAGATCTCCATTGCTTTCCCCCTCCAGCCGCCCTTAATGTCTTGGAAACTGTACCTGAACAATGTATTGTGCAGATGAAGTACTGCTTTAAGCAGTTGTTTTGTAACCAGCTAATTCCTCAAGATCCCAATTCCTCCACTTTTTATTAAATGCAGTTTCCTTGTGGTTCCTTCGCAGATTCCTGCCTTGCGGCAGGTTGGACTGGATGACCCTTGGGGTCCCTTCCAGCTAGATGCACCATTAAATGATTCTTGGGAAAGGGGTTCAGAAAGAAGAATCAGGGGGGAAAGCACATTTCTTCCAGTTCGTCGTCTGCTGGTTCCTTTCCCGCTTGATTCTTTCTTCCACTGCAATCTGGGCTGGACATATTGTATGTCTGCTTTGACGTGGACCCCTCTTTCCCTTCTTGGGAAAATAATCGACATTATTGATATTTCTTAGGTCTGAATTCCTGCTCTGAAGAGGAGGAGGAGGAAGAGGAAGCTTCACCTGACGAAGGGAGAAGAGGAGGTGGAGGAAAAGTCAGCTGCAGGCATAAAGGTGAAAGGGAAAAAACAGAAATAGAAATTGACATCTAACACTTAAGAACATTTTTAAACAACCCCAGTCCTGATATATCACACCGACCCCCTAACCAGCACAGTACAGTACAGTAAAAATACAGTAAAGTATTGTTATTTATTTGATTGGGGTAGGGCAAAACATTCTGGCTTCCCCCATGTTGGTGAGGTCTCCTTTTTTCTTTTCTAAGGGTGACTAACAATTTGTTGAAAACTTAATTTCTTCAGATCAACCAGGTAATTGATTCTTCCACCTATCGATTTATCCACATAATCCAAGCGGAGATGAATTAGCATCCCAAAGTGGTACACTTGCACGTTACATCTTAAGATAAATGTTTTGGAAGAGGCCTAAATTAAAAAGGAGAATTAATTTCCAAGCAAATCCTTGAATGCCCAGTGAATTAGAGAGGCTGGGAGCTGGCTGGTTTGTCTAATGGAGCATCCCAAAACCCAGTTTGGGTCTAGAAGACCCCAGCCTTAAGGGCAACCCTCCATTGCTTTCTGTTTGATTTTTTGAGCAGATACTCTGAACTGAACACCACAAGAAGAAATGGGGACCAGCCCCTGCTGTAGTGGCCAGCACTAGAAGCCGTTTGAGTAATTCAGATCAATAAAGTAGGAATAATGAATATTTACAAACCAGCAACTTCACCCCAGTTTGGGACACTTGAAGCAGAGAGGTGCTCTCAAGAAAAGCACTTTCGACATTGATGAGCCTTCAGAGTAGACGCATGGTTTTCCCTTTGCCTGGAGGTATAGATGTTGTCAGCAGATGTGCCATCACCCCGAGAACCTCAGGCAGCCAAAGGGGATGGCAAGGGGGGCTTCATGGCGGGACTGAACTGGCAGCTGCAGGAGAAGGGTGGATCCCTCAGTGGATCCCTAAAGAGCCTTCCAAGGGCCATTGAAGAGGGCAGCATCTAGTTGGGCTGGGGACACCAAGGGGGTGAGGTGGCCAATTCCTGCCTGGTAGCAGGTTGGGCTGGATGACCCTTGGGGTCCCTTCCCGATATATAAAGAAGAAAGGGAAAGAGGATTCCTTGAAGGGAGGTGTGGTTGTCGGCAGGCAGAGGGGAGCAAGGCCAGCTGACCAGCCCCAGCACGGTCGTCCCCTTCCAGCCGTCCCCCTGAGAAGACCCACGTAAATCCTCTGCTCCGACGTAAATCAGAGCCAGGGCACACGATATGAGTATGGGGCATCTAATACTATGAAAATGGGCTTCTATATCTTGAGTTTCTGACTGCTCAGCCGCATACTCAATCAAATGCGGATGCCAAACAAATGAACTTTGTGGTTAACCCTGAAGCCTGTCTCTTTCTCTAGAAGGCGTCTGCTGGGCGTTTGCGCTGCCTCCCTTGGTTCTCTCGGCCTGATGCGTTTTGGGGCTTGACTGGTCCTGGAGTCTTGCTGTTGCTCTGGCCCTTTCTCCGGCTCATCCTTGAAACAGCCTGGAGAGATCTCCTGTAAGTCCCACTTCCTCTTGCCATATTACCGGTAATTGCCACACGGGGTTACTGTTTATTTTCCTGTTGAGTCTATTCCAGTATTGGCCACACGGGGTCGCTGTTTATTTTCCTATTGAGTCTATTCCAGTACTGGCCACACGAGGGCACTGTTTATTTTCCTATTGAGTCTATTCCAGTATTGGCCACACGGGGTCACTGTTTATTTTCCTATCCATGTCTATTCCAGTATTGGCCACACGGGGTCACTGTTTATTTTCCTGTTGAGTCTATTCCAGTATTGGCCACACGGGGTCACTGTTTATTTTCCTATTGAGTCTATTCCAGTACTGGCCACACGAGGGCACTGTTTATTTTCCTATTGAGTCTATTCCAGTATTGGCCACACGGGGTCACTGTTTATTTTCCTATCCATGTCTATTCCAGTATTGGCCACACGGGGTCACTGTTTATTTTCCTGTTGAGTCTATTCCAGTATTGGCCACACGGGGTCACTGTTTATTTTCCTGTTGAGTCTATTCCAGTATTGGCCACACGGGGTCGCTGTTTATTTTCCTATTGAGTCTATTCCAGTATTGGCCACACGGGGTCACTGTTTATTTTCCTATTGAGTCTATTCCAGTATTGGCCACACGGGGTCACTGTTTATTTTCCTATTGAGTCTATTCCAGTACTGGCCACACGAGGGCACTGTTTATTTTCCTATTGAGTCTATTCCAGTATTGGCCACACGGGGTCACTGTTTATTTTCCTATTGAGTCTATTCCAGTACTGGCCACACGAGGGCACTGTTTATTTTCCTGTTGAGTCTATTCCAGTATTGGCCACACGGGGTCACTGTTTATTTTCCTGTTGAGTCTATTCCAGTATTGGCCACACGGGGTCACTGTTTATTTTCCTATTGAGGTCTATTCCAGTATTGGCCACACGGGGTCGCTGTTTATTTTCCTATTGAGTCTATTCCAGTATTGGCCACACGGGGTCGCTGTTTATTTTCCTATTGAGTCTATTCCAGTATTGGCCACACGAGGGCACTGTTTATTTTCCTATTGAGTCTATTCCAGTATTGGCCACACGGGGTCGCTGTTTATTTTCCTATTGAGTCTATTCCAGTATTGGCCACACGAGGGCACTGTTTATTTTCCTATTGAGTCTATTCCAGTATTGGCCACACGGGGTCGCTGTTTATTTTCCTATTGAGGTCTATTCCACTACTGGCCACACGGGGTCGCTGTTTATTTTCCTATTGAGTCTATTCCAGTAATGGCCACAGGAGGGCACTGTTTATTTTCCTATCCATGTCTATTCCAGTATTGGCCACAGGAGGGCACCGTTTATTTTCCTATTGAGGTCTATTCCAGTATTGGCCACAGGAGGGCACTGTTTATTTTCCTATCCATGTCTATTCCAGTATTGGCCACAGGAGGGCACCGTTTATTTTCCTATTGAGTCTATTCCAGTATTGGCCACAGGAGGGCACTGTTTATTTTCCTATCTATGTCTATTCCAGTACTGGCCACACGAGGGCACTGTTTTTATTCCTAACTATGTCTAACCCTATCCAGACCCCTCAGGCACTGTTGGGACACCTCCCAGAAGGGATTTTTTTGGGGGGTCCCTCCAAGCCTTCCTTCTCCGCAGGGACTACAAGAGGTATCTAGTCTGACCCCTGAAATGCAGAAATCTAGTCTAGGCCCTGCTGCCCTCAACCGACATGCCGCCGCCGCTGCCTCTTCCGCCCTTTCTTTCGCCTCCCTCTTTCCAGTCCCCTTGCCCTGGTCCAAAATGGCCGCCCTAGCAACTCCCTCGCTCAATCCAATCTTGGCGACGATAGGTGGGCCTTTGGGCCAATCCCAGGCCGGGCGGTGGGCGGGGCCAGCCGCTTCCCGCTTTTTCTTCTCCCAGCTGTTTCTCAGCTGCTTCTCCTCAGCTGTTTCCCACGCCTTTGGGGCGCCTTTTTCATCCTGGGAAACAACAATAAATTATTATTAGCATTACTTTTAAAATCATTATTATTATTATTAGAAAAGTAGGCAAAGTTTGTCATATAGTATGTTTTGTCGCGTTTTTAATATTCTGTGGGGATCGGCTGGGAAAGGAGAATAAATGAGGATTATCCTTCATTTTTCAGTTCCTATCATAATTATTATAATGGTTATTCTGATAAAAGGGTGAGGGAAGTTTGTCGCATATGATGTTTTCTCATTTTTTAAATATTCTGTTGGTGGCTGGGAAAAAGCAGTACATTATTATTATCATTAAATGTTAAATTATTATTATTATTATTATTATTATTATTATTATTATTATTATAAACCCCACCCACCCAAGTGGGACATGGCCTTAACAGCATAGTATTTTTATTTATTCGAACTGTATCTTGGAAACTGGATCTGAAACAATGTATTTTTTGCGGAAATGACAGACGACATGTTACAAATTGGATGCCTGAATGTATCCTTTCCACTTGACAGCTGTAAAAATAATATCAAATCCCCTCCTTTGCCACTTTCCTCCCTTCCAAAGCTCTTTTCCCCTCAAAAAGGGACTCCAGGAAGGGATTGTTGGCCAAGGAAAGCCTTATTATTATTATTATTATTATTATTATCATCCCATCCCCAAACTTGCCAACAATTATCATGGTTATTCTTATAAAAGGGTGAGGGAAGTTTGGAGTATGTGATGTTTTCTCGTTTTTTAAAAATATCCTGCTGGTGGCTGGGAAAGAATAATAAATTATGAGTATCATTAAATGTTAAATTATTATTGTTATTATTATTATTATTAATCACACCCACCCAAGTGGGACACGGCCTCTTCCCCCCTAAGCCTTAACAGTATAGTATTTTTATTTATTTGAATTGGGGAAGAAGCATCTCCAGAGGAACTGGCTGGGATAAGAATAATCATTTATTCTTTATATAAAATAAAGTGCAGATCTCCATTGCTTTCCCTCTCAGGCCGCCTTTAATGTATTGAAAACTGTACCTGAACAGTGTATTGTGCAGATGAAGCACTGCTTGAAGCAGTGGTTTTGAAACCAGCTAATTCCTCAAGATCCCAATTCCTCCACTTATTATTAATATTATTATTATTAAATGAACCCTTGTGGTTCCTTCGCAGATTCCTGCCTTGCAGTGGGTTGGACTGGATGACTCTTGGGGTCCCTTCCAGCTAAATGCATAATAATAATAATAATAATAATAATAATATGATTCTTGGGAAAGGGCTTCAGAAAGAAGAAACAGGGGGGAAAGCACATTTCTTCCAGTTAGTCGTCTGCTGGCTCCTTTCCCACTTGATTCTTTCTTCCACTGCAATCTGGGCTGGAAATATTATAGATCTGCTTTGACGTGGACCCCTCTTTCCCTTCTTGGGAAAATAATTGACATTATTGATATTTCTTAGGTCTGAATTCCTGCTCTGAAAAGGAGGAGGAGGAGGAGGAGTAAGCTTCGCCTGACGAAGGGAGAAGAGGAGGTGGAGGAAAAGTCAGCTTCAGGCATGAAGGTAAAAGGGAAAAAAATAAAAATATACATATAACACTTAGGAACATTTTTAAACAATATATCACACTGACCCCCCTAACCAGCATAGTAAAAATACAGTAAAGTGTTTTTATTTATTTGAATGGGGTAGGGCAGCTCCTCCTGGCTTCCCCCATGTTGGTGAGGTTTGTCTCCTTTTTCCTTTTCTAAAGGTGACAAAGCAATGTGTTGAAAACTTAATTTCTTCCAATGAACCATTGCTTTAACCAGATAACTGATTCTTTCACCTATAGATTTATCCACATAATCCAAGCGAAGATGAATTAGCATCCCAAAGGGGTACACTAGCACACAAATGATAATATTTGAATTCACTGGGCATTCAAATACTTGAGGCAGGGAGCTGGCTGATTTGTCTAATGGAGCATCCAAAACCCACTTTGGATCTAGAAGAGCCCAGCCTTAAGGGCAACCCTCCATTGCTTTCTGTTTTGCCTGGAGGTATAAATGTTGTTAGCAGATGAGCAGTCACCCCAAGAACTTCAGGCAGCAAAAGGGGATGGCAAGGGGGGCTTCATGGCGGAACTGAACTGGCAGCTGCAGGAGAAGGGTGGATCCCTCAGTGGATCCCTAAATCGCCTTCCAAGGGCCATTGAAGAGGGCAGCATCTAGCTGTGCGGGGGACACAAAGGTGGTGAGGTTGCCAATTCCTGCCTGGTGGCAGGTTGGGCTGGATGACCCTTGGGGTCCCTTCCCGATATAGACTCAGAAAGAGAAAGAGCATTTCTTGAAGTGAGTTGTGGTTGTCGGCAGGCAGAGGGGAGCAAGACCCAGCAGGATCGTCTCCTTCCGGCCTTCCTGCCACGAAGACCCACCTGCCTCTGCTCCGACATAAATCAGCGACCCAGGCTTAAAAGCCAGGACATATAAGCCGAGCTAACGGCGCACACAGAGTGGCGTGAGGCTTGTGGAACCATGGATTTATTAATCAAACTATGGATTTATTAATCATAAATCAGGACAAAAAACATGTCATCATACTATTGTTGTGATGATAACAGGAGGTAAAGCTCATTTGTATGCTTCAGAATCCAAATGAGATAAATTAAAAGTTTGACAGGGGAAATAATTTTAAAGCCAAATTCAAATTCCTGTTTGGAAATACTATTTGATGTCTTTTCCAGTAACGGCCACACGGGGTCACTGTTTATTTTCCTATCCATGTCTTTTGCACTATTGCATCGGGTTGGGCTGGATGACCCTGGGGTCCCTTCCCGCTAGACGCACCATTATATGATTCTTGGGAAAGTGCTTCAGAAGGAAGAAACAGGGGGAAAGCACATTTCTTCCCGTTAGTCGTCTGTGGCTCCTTTACCACTTGATTGTCGGAGCCAGCCGTTACAAATGGCGCAGTTTAGCATAAAATAAAGACACAGAGAGCCAGCAATATTTTCAGGATGGTATAAGCAGCTCCTTTCGAACTTCTCTCTCCTCCCGTAGCTTTTTTATTATCCTTTGTCTCTCTCCAGCCGCATGGCTGTTTGCCAATGTCTCACATTGTCTCACATCCGGTCATGGATTAAACCCACCCATCGCCTTATAGGGTCATGCCCTTAATACACTGCAAGGCACGGACATGCAGGTCACTGAGGTCAGCGAGGCACCAGGTGGCGCTACAAGCCTGAGCCATGACTTCATGGCTCCCACACTTGATTCTTACTTCCACTGCAATCTGGGCTGGACATATTGTATGTCTGCTTGGACGGGGACCCCTCTTTCCCTTCTTGTGAAATAATTGACCTTACTGATATTTCTTAGGTCTGAATTCCTGCTCTGAAAAGGAGGAGGAGGAGGAGGAGGAAGCTTTGCCTGATGAAGGGAGAAGAGGAGGTGGAGGAAAAGTCAGCTGCAGGCATAAAGGTAAAAGGGAAAAAATAGAAACAGAAATAGACATCTAACACTTAAGAACATTTTTAAACAACCCCAGTCCTGATATATCACACCGACCCCCCTAACCAGCACAGTACAGTACAGTAAAAATACAGCAAAGTATTGTTATTTATTTGATTGGGGTAGGGCAAAACCTTCTGGCTTCCACCATGTTGGTGAGGTCTCCTTTTTTCTTTTCTAAGGGTGACTAACAATTTGTTGAGAACTTAATTTCTTCAGATCAACCAGGTAATTGATTCTTCCACCTATCGATTTATCCACATAATCCAAGCGGAGATGAATTAGCATCCCAAAGTGGTACACTTGCACGTTACATCTTAAGATAAATGTTTTGGAAGAGGCCTAAATTTAAAAAGATAATTAATTTCCAAGCAAATCCTTGAATGCCCAGTGAATTAGAGAGGCAGGGAGCTGGCTGGTTTGTCTAATGGAGCATCCCAAAAGCCAGTTTGGGTCTAGAAGACTCCAGCCTTAAGGGCAACCCTCCATTGCTTTCTCTTTGATTTTTTGAGCAGATACTCTGAATTGAACACCACAAGAAGAAATGGGGACCAGCCCCATCACTAGAAGCAATTTGAGTAATTCAGATCAATAAATTAATATTTACAAACCAGCAACTTCACACCAGTTTGGGACACTTGGAGCAGAGAGGTGCTCTAAGGAAAAGCACTTTCGACATTACTGAGCCTTCAGAGTAAGCGCATGGTTTTCCCTTTGCCTGGAGGGAGAAATGTTGTTAGCAGATGTCCCTTCCCGATATATAAAGAAGAAAGAGAAAGAGCCTTCCTTGAAGGGAGGTGTGGTTGTCGGCAGGCAGAGGGGTGCAAGGCCAGTTGACCAGCCCAAGCAGGATCGTCTCCTTCCAGCTGTGCCACTGCAAAGACCCATCTGCCTCTGCTCCGACATAAATCAGCAACCCAGGGCACATGATATCAGTTTGGGGCATCTAATACTATGAAAATGGGCCTATATATCTTGAGTTTCAGACACTGCTCAACCGCATACTTAATCAAATGTGGATGCCAAACAAATGAACTTTGTGGTTAACCCTGAAGCCTGTCTCTTTCTCTAGAAGGCGTCTGCTGGGCGTTTGCGCTGCCTCCCTTGGTTCTCTCGGCCTGATGCGTTTTAGGGCTTGACTGGTCCTGGAGTCTTGCAGTTGCTCTGGCCATTTCTCCGGATCATCTTTCAAACAGCCTGGAGAGATCTCCTGTAAGTCCCACTTCCTCTTGCCGTATTACCGGTAGTTGCCACACGAGGGCACTGTATATTTTCCTATTGAGGTCTATTCCACTATTGGCCACACGGGGTCACTGTTTATTTTCTAGTAGATGTCTTTTCCAGCCTACTAAGTCTAAGACAAATATATTGGGAACAGGGAGAAAGACCCCTGAAATGCAGAGATGGGACCCCCAGAGGCATCTAGACTGACCCCTGAAATGCAGAGATGGGACCCCCAGAGGCATCTAGTCTGACCCCTGAAATGCAGATAGGGAACCCCAGAGGCATCTAGACTGACCCCTGAAATGCAGAGATGGGACCCCAGAGGCATCTAGTCTGACCCCTGAAATGCAGATAGGGAACCCCAGAGGCATCTAGTCTGACCCCTGAAATGCAGAGATGGGACTCCAGAGGCGTCCAGTCCCCCACGAACCGGGGACTAAGGCGGATCTCTTCCTCTGCCCCGGGATCAGGCTGTTCCCCCATCTCCGTCCCCAACTCCCTGAGCTCTGTTCGTGCACAGACACCCCGACACACCATTTTGGGGGGCAGAAATCCCGTTTTATTTCATGGAAGACAAGACGAGCGGCTCTGGAAAGAACGCCGTGCTTTTCTCCTTGGTTTCGTATCGTCCGCCTTCGGTGCCCAGTCCGAAAGGGATCCGAGGGTCATCCAGCCCGACCCGCCAGCAAGGCGGAGAAGGGGGCCAGTCTGTTGGCACACCGACGGGCAGCTCCACCATCCGGACCTGGTCCTGCGAATGCAAAGCGGGTAGTTCAGGGCCAGGCTGCCTCTGGGGCTGGGGTGGGACGGGGAGTCCCGGGTGCGAGGGCCTCCCCTCTCGAAAGGCAACCTTGCCGAAGCCCTCGAACTGGGGCGCCTCTGTTCGTATGCGCCTGTGTGTCTCTCAAACCCCGGATCCCCCAAGCATTGGACCTCCCCTTCACCATCGCTCTCCTGGCGGCGCTCCTCGCACCCGCCTCTGGCCGCGTATGCTACGTTGTCCACCGTGATGGCGCCCGTGCCAGACCAATCGCCAGCGCCCACTTCCAGCACCGCCTGCAAGACATGGGTTCAAAGCAGCACCTCCTCCTGCCAGGAAGGAATTTGAATCCGACACCTGCTGAATGTCTCACCCCAGAGGCGTTCCAAAGTGGCAGGGAGTCCCAAAGGGGAATTGGGAGTCTCTTTTTCGAACTGAAAAGCCCCACGTCTTGATAGGGCATCCAGTGGCAGGCAGTCCCAAAGGTGGACAAACGCCATCCCATTTAAAGGAGTTGAATAGGATTCACAGAAGGAAGTTGAATTATCATAGGAACACCAGTGGCAGGCAGTCCCAAAGGCACCAGACTTTCTGAGATGGCTTACCTGGAACTTGCCACCGCTGTCAAGGAGAAGCCTCTCCTCCCGCCAAACCACGCGCTCCCCCTGCGGGCCGGACAGGAGCACCCGGAGGGAAAGGAAGGCAGAGTCAGGTGGGCAGGGGGTTCAGGTGTCGGAGGCTCCGCTAGAATTCCCTTCCCGCAGCAGGGAGTTCCACCGACCCAAGCCAAACCCAACTCACCGCTTTCTCCCCGGAAAGCCTTGTGGTAGCGGAAGCAGCCGGCGCCTTTAAGGGTCTTGTTGGCGAGGCGGGCGGCGTGGTGCCCGGCGCCCACCTGGATGGAGATGTGGCGCCCTAGAGAGAAATGAAAAGAGTAAGGAGAGAAGCCCGGTTTCTCGCACCCAGACCCGGCTCAGAGCAAACCGTTCTTGCGACGCTTCCTTCCGATCCCCTTGGCCCATCTCGCAGGGTCGTAAGCCTCCCACCCCAGACGCATGGGGGTACCGCGTGCGAGACTCACCGTCGGTGCCCGGCCCGGCCCAATCCCAGCTCCATCAATCGCCATGGGGCTTCCTCCAGCCGCAGGAGCCGGATTCCAAATCGCATGAGAAGCCAGAGCTGTCGATCCCCTGGCCTTCTTTTGCACCCAGAACCCTTTGGTCACACGGCACTACAACTCCCAAGACTTAGCTCCAGGTCATCGGGCGCCACAGGACGGCACAGCCCCTCCATCGCCACCTGCGCCCGAGAGAGTGGGGTGCGCATGCTGCCCCAAACTCGAACCCGGCACCGTTCCCCCAACCCGACGACGTGACAATATAAAGAATAGGAAAAGATAATACAAAAATGATAATAAGAAATACTATTTGTTCATTAATATTTGTTCATTGGTCTGTGAACCGCCCTGTATATAAAAATTTCATTCTTCTCATCTGAAAAGTCTCCGGCGATGCCACCCCTTCGAGGGCATCCCTCCCTCCGCTGAAATCCCCTGCTAGAGCTGAAGCTGCAGGTTCGAGTTCCGCCCTCTTCCGGGGCGAAAACTCCCTTTGGAAATCTAGGCCCGCCTGCCAGCTGACTGAATGGACTTGCAGCGCTTGCCACCTTGGGAACTCCCTGCCACTGGAGATGAAGAAATCCCCTCGCCTCTGGAGATGGGGAAGTCTACTCCTTGGGAACTCCCTGCCACTTGATTTGCAGGCCAGCACCTTCTGGCGTCCTGGGCCCTCCCAGCCTCTTGCTCTCCAACCCGCACCATCTGGGGAACTGCCCGCCACTTGCTGATCTGGGAAGAGGCAGGCGTTGGACGGTGTCTGCAGAGTTTGGGGGGCAGAGACCAGCCTCGCCGAGGGGAAAGAACCTGTGGGGCAACAGGCTCAGGTCCCGGGTTCGAATTGGAGCCACGGCTCAGCTTGCCCTCGAAATCCACCTGCTTGCCCCCTGAGACTTGCCCTCGAAGCTCCATTGCAGAGAGCAGCTCCCTCCTTTGGAACTCCCCGCCAAGGGATAGTTTGGGGGGCAGAAACGGGATCAAGGATGGATTTTTTACATTTGATTTCCAAAATGAGGTTTTGAGAAATTTCCAAAATGAGGTTTCTTGAGTCATCGAGAAATTCTTGGCAAACTGATAGGAATGGTTTAAGTCATTTGGTCGAGCCAATGTCTATATTTATTATGTATATTTACGTATATATTTATTAAGTGTAACGATTCTTCAAACTGAAGCATCCTCCTCGTCATCATCATCATTATTATTAATAGCACGCATTCCCAGCAAACCCAGACAGGGACTCCCGGCAGCTGAGGGATCCAGGCATCCCCAACCTGCGGCCCTCCAGATGTTTTGGGACTACAACTCCCATGATCCCTAGCAAACAGCACCAGCGGTCAGGGATAATGGGAATTGTAGTCCAAAACATCTGGAGGGCTGGAGGTTTGGGGTGCCCGGATAAAATGACAGGATATATAATTATATAATAGAATAACAACAATAATAATAATATTATAATATAATATATTATAATATATAATAATAAGGAGAAGCCAGGCCCCTCAGGCACTGTTGGGACTCCTCCATGAGGGGATTTTTTGGGGGGGTCCCTCCGGCCTTCCTTCTCCGCAGGGACCCCCAGAGGCATCTAGTCTGACCCCTGAAATGCAGAGATGCAGAAATCTAGTCTAGCCCCTGCTGCCCTCAACAAACATGGCGCCGCTGCCGCCTCTTACGCCCTTTCTTCCCCCCTCCTGCCCCTTGCCCTCTTTCCAGTATTGATGTCTATTCCAGTAATGGCCACATGAGGGCACTGTTTATTTTCCTATCTATGTCTATTCCAGTAATGGCCACAGGAGGGCACTGTTTATTTTCCTATCCATGTCTATTCCAGTAATGGCCACATGAGGGCACTGTTTATTTTCCTATCCATGTCTATTCCAGTAATGGCCAACGAGGGCACTGTTTATTTTCCTATCCATGTCTATTCCAGTAATGGCCACACGAGGGCACTGTTTATTTTCCTATCCATGTCTATTCCAGTAATGGCCAAACGAGGACACTGTTTATTTTCCTATCCATGTCTATTCCAGTAATGGCCACACGAGGGCACTGTTTATTTTCCTATCCATGTCTATTCCAGTAATGGCCACACGAGGGCACTGTTTATTTTCCTATCCATGTCTATTCCAGTAATGGCCACAGGAGGGCACTGTTTATTTTCCTATCCATGTCTATTCCAGTAATGGCCACAGGAGGGCACTGTTTATTTTCCTATCCATGTCTATTCCAGTAATGGCCACAGGAGGGCACTGTTTATTTTCCTATCCATGTCTATTCCAGTATTGGCCACACGAGGGCACTGTTTATTTTCCTATCCATGTCTATTCCAGTAATGGCCACAGGAGGGCACTGTTTATTTTCCTATCCATGTCTATTCCAGTATTGGCCACACGAGGGCACTGTTTATTTTCCTATCCATGTCTATTCCAGTAATGGCCACACGAGGGCACTGTTTATTTTCCTATCCATGTCTATTCCAGTATTGGCCACACGAGGGCACTGTTTATTTTCCTATCCATGTCTATTCCAGTAATGGCCACACGAGGGCACTGTTTATTTTCCTTTCTATGTCTATTCCAGTATTGGCCACACGAGGGCACTGTTTATTTTCCTATCCATGTCTATTCCAGTAATGGCCACACGAGGGCACTGTTTATTTTCCTATCCATGTCTATTCCAGTATTGGCCACACGAGGGCACTGTTTATTTTCCTATCCATGTCTATTCCAGTAATGGCCACACGAGGGCACTGTTTATTTTCCTATCCATGTCTATTCCAGTGTTGGCCACACGAGGGCACTGTTTATTTTCCTATCCATGTCTATTCCAGTAATGGCCACAGGAGGGCACTGTTTATTTTCCTATCCATGTCTATTCCAGTATTGGCCACAGGAGGGCACTGTTTATTTTCCTATCCATGTCTATTCCAGTAATGGCCACACGAGGGCACTGTTTATTTTCCTATCCATGTCTATTCCAGTAATGGCCACAGGAGGGCACTGTTTATTTTCCTATCCATGTCTATTCCAGTAATGGCCAAACGAGGACAAGGTTTATTTTCCTATCCATGTCTATTCCAGTAATGGCCACACGAGGGCACTGTTTATTTTCCTATCCATGTCTATTCCAGCAATGGCCACAGGAGGGCACTGTTTATTTTCCTATCCATGTCTATTCCAGTAATGGCCACACGAGGGCACTGTTTATTTTCCTATCCATGTCTATTCCAGTAATGGCCACACGAGGGCACTGTTTATTTTCCTATCCATGTCTATTCCAGTAATGGCCACACGAGGGCACTGTTTGTTTTCCTATCCATGTCTATTCCAGTATTGGCCACACGAGGGCACTGTTTATTTTCCTATCCATGTCTATTCCAGTAATGGCCACAGGAGGGCACTGTTTATTTTCCTATCCATGTCTATTCCAGTAATGGCCACACGAGGGCACTGTTTATTTTCCTATCCATGTCTATTCCAGTATTGGCCACACGAGGGCACTGTTTATTTTCCTATCCATGTCTATTCCAGTAATGGCCACATGAGGGCACTGTTTATTTTCCTATCCATGTCTATTCCAGTAATGGCCACACGAGGGCACTGTTTATTTTCCTATCCATGTCTATTCCAGTAATGGCCACACGGGGTCACTGTTTATTTTCCTATTGAGTCTATTCCAGTATTGGCCACACGAGGGCACTGTTTATTTTCCTATCCATGTCTATTCCAGTAATGGCCACACGAGGGCACTGTTTATTTTCCTATCTATGTCTATTCCAGTAATGGCCACACGAGGGCACTGTTTATTTTCCTATCCATGTCTATTCCAGTACTGGCCACAGGAGGGCACTGTTTATTTTCCTTTCTATGTCTATTCCAGTACTGGCCACACGAGGGCACTGTTTATTTTCCTATCCATGTCTATTCCAGTGTTGGCCACACGAGGGCACTGTTTATTTTCCTATCCATGTTGTCAGGGGTTCAGGAGCAGAGGCAAGGGCAAGGGAGGAAACAGAGAGCGAGGGAGAGGAGGCAGAAGAAAAGATGAGTGATGACGACGACCCGAGATCTCCGAGTCTTTCCAGTGAATCAGAAGATTCACAGAAAGGAGCACCAGTGGCCAGGGCAAGGGGGGAGCCTAGGGGGACACCCCAGGAAGATAGAGCCAGAGGGGACTCAGAGGGGAGCAGTTGGAAATCAGGACCAGCGTCACCGCCAGAGAGCAGGGAAGAGGAAGGGCGCCAGGGATCAAGCGCTGGCAGCTCACAACAGGGGGGAGGGCACGAGTCAGGAGTGGCCACACCTCCATCGGGGAGCGAAGAAACGGTCAGACGGAAGGTGGAAGGTTGGGCGCGCGTGCCAAGTTCAAATGCACAGGAAGGTGGCGCAGTAGGCAGCCCGGAAAGGGAGCCAGGTCCTAAAGCCCGCCGAAAGGAGGGAGAAGAGTCAGGGGGGTCAGCGTCAGAGGAATCCCGGAAGGAAGAGACCCCGGGGGGCAGAGGGACCCAGAGAAGAACAGTCAGGCGGAAAAGGTGGAGCAAGGCTAGGATATTAAGTTGGTGTACAAGGGGCGGAGACTCAGATGGAGCTTCGCCGATCTAACCATGAGACGTAGAGTTGCACGCAGCAGCTTGAGAATGGAAACTGTAACTCAATAAAGACTTTTATTTAATGATCGCTGGCTAGCGTGATCCTCTGTGAGCTAGGATCTGGAAGCAGCTCTGACAGTAAGCTCCATCCCTAGATTGTGGGCATCTACGTCCTCGCGGAGAGGAGAGAAAGCGGGTGCCTACTAGCGAGCTCACGAACGGCAGACAACATGACGGCCGAACAGCAGATAGTGGAACTCAGAGAAGCAGTGACACGACTGAATGCCGAGGCTCTTGCATCCAGGAAGAGAGAGGAGGACGCAGCTGCCGCCTACAGGGATCTCCAGGTCAGGTTGGAAGTGCTTACGAAGCAAGGGCAACTGACACCCAAACCGGAGGGGATTGGGTTGGGGAGACG
Organism: Podarcis pityusensis; assembly: GCF_964106645.2. Taxonomy (NCBI): domain Eukaryota; kingdom Metazoa; phylum Chordata; class Lepidosauria; order Squamata; family Lacertidae; genus Podarcis; species Podarcis pityusensis. The sequence goes on along the minus strand of NC_138044.1, from coordinate 720,150 downwards.
AACAGGCGGTCTGGTCTCTCACTTCGATGGGAATTTGCAACAGTACCCCAACTTTAGAGCAGATGTAATGTGTGCACTGCAACTGCTGAACAAAGACTTTAGAGATGAGCAAGAGAAGGTGGGATTCATCATGTCCCATTTGCATGGAGATGCTAAAGCATGGCTGCGCAATTTGTGGAGAGATAATGATCCGGCGCTCCAAAATGCGGATGCCTTTATTAAAGCGATGGATGGGTGCTTTTTATCAAGCATTGACGTGGATCTTGCTCGGCAGGAGATACATGGACTGAAGCAAGGGAGGGCCAGCGTAAGGCAGTACCATGCCCGCTTTTTCGCTTTGGTCAGTGCCCTGGAATGGGACAGAGATTCGGCTCCTGTAAGAGACCTGTTTTGGGAGGGATTGCACGGCTCGGTTAAAGATGAAATTGCGAGGGGGGAGAGACCCCGGACCACGCAGGAGATCGTTCAGAGGGCGCTGGCGGTGGGGGTGCGGCTGGAAGGACGTCCGTGGAGCAGGGACGAAGGGCGTGGAGGGCGCGAACCAGCCAGGGGCTCCTCCTTCCTTCCCAGAGAAGCAGCGCGTGCGCAATCCACGCCTCCGCCAGGAGGAGGAGCGGAACCTATGGAGGTTGGAGGTGCAAGGGCTCAGTCAGCAGCCAGAGCCCTAGCACCGGCAGCAGTGAAAGCGAAGCCTCCTAGAGGGAACAGGAAGTGTTACATCTGCGATGATCCACAGCATATGGCGAAAGAGTGTCCCCAGAGGCTCCACAAGCACACTGCAGCCTCAGCAATGGTAACTGCAGCAACGCAGCAAGGACAACCACAGCAGGGAAACGAAGGAGTCTGGTTGGAGGAAGAGGCACTGGGGCCCAACCAGACGTGTCAGTGAAGCAGTCCCCAGAGATTTTACAGCCCATGGACCCCCTCCCGCCCAAACCGGTAGTGAAGCTCACCGCGTCGCTCCAGCTGCCCAATGGAATCACCATGGACGTGCCAATCACCATTGACTCCGGAAGCAATGCGGACTTTATAGGGCAGGACTTTGTCGACCGGCACGCTATACAGTTACTGCCTGCCACGCTGCCCCTGCAGGTTGTCACGGTGGATGGCAGGGAGCTGCTAGGGGGGCAAGTGGTGAAGCAGACGCCACCAATGGTGATGCGACTTGGGAATCACAGGGAAATCATCAGCTTCAATGTCACTCAACTATCGGACACGCCCATTGTATTGGGCATGAGTTGGCTGGACAAGCACAGCCCGACGCTGGCTTGGTACCAGAGGCAGGTAATCCACCCACGTCGCAGGCTGTTGATTCGCATAACATCTCAGGTACTGCAGCAGCTGCACGACGCGCCCACTGCCGGGCACTTTGGCAAGGAGAAGACGGTGGAATTAGTAGCCAGAGACTTCTGGTGGCCCGGAATGAGAGGGGAAGTCGCGGACTACGTGGCGAGGTGTGACACCTGCCAGAGGTCCAAACCAGTGCACAGACCGCCGGCCGGACTGCTGGAACCGCTGCAAACTCCGTTCGAACCATGGGAGAGAGTGGCCCTGGACTTTGTCACGGATCTGCCCAGCTCGAGGGGCAAGACGGCTGTGCTGGTGGTGGTGGATTTGTTCTCCAAGATGGCACATTTCATTCCGTGTGCGAAGGTGGCCACGGCGGAACAAACCGCCAAACTGTTCATAGACCACGTGTTCAAGGTTCACGGTCTGCCGCGGTCTATTCTGTCCGACCGAGGGCGACAGTTCATCTCAAACTTCTGGCAGAGGCTGATGGGCTTCCTGAACGTCAAGATCAACCTGGCGTCGGCTAGACACCCGCAGACCAACGGGCAAGCGGAGCGGGTCAATGCCATCATGCAGCAGTACCTGAGATGTTATGCGAATCAACAGCCTGCGACGTGGGTGGATTACCTGCCTCTCGCCGAGTTCGCCTACAACAACACGAAGCACGTGTCCACGGGGGTCACGCCGTTCTTCGCCAACAACGGGAGGCACCCTAGAACCTTCCCGGGACTGGAAAGAATGGGGGAGGGGGAGCCGCAGACAGCAGATGCGTTCGCGTCGGAGTTGCAGGAGGTCCACGATCAGCTGCGGCGGCACCTGGAGCTGGCTAAACACGCATACAAGGTACAAGCGGACAAACACAGAAGGGTTGGCGAAGAGATCCATGTGGGAGACTGGGTCTGGTTAGCAGCCCACGCAGTGCCGGCCAGGTCGTTGGCGAAGAAGAAACTAGGGCATAAACAACTGGGGCCCTACCAAGTTGACGAACAGGTCAACCCGGTGGCTTTCAGGCTGGCTCTTCCGGAGGGTTCCAGAATGCATCCGGTGTTCCACAGATCGGTGCTCACTCCCTACAAGGCACCTCACAGGTTTCAGGAACCAGGAACGGCACCGGGTCCGCTCCGAGAGAGAACCGGGCAAGGGGGAGTGGCACAGGAGGAGCGCATCAACGAAGTCACGGAGATTTTGGACTCCAGATGGGGGGAAGAGGGGGTAGAATACCTTCTCGCCAAGGAGGGCACCCCGGCCAGTGCCAACAGCTGGGTGCCGGGCTACGCTTTAGACGAACCTCTGCTCAAAGAAGAGTTTCATGCCCTCTTCCCACATAGGCCCATGCCAGCAGACTTTTTCGACGACTGGCTTTTCACGCCCACGCTTTCAGCCAGCACGTTCCGGGGGTTCGACTCGGACGAGGAACCGACACGAGACGCCCGTTCCCCAGAGGGGTCACCCTCGGGATCTGCTTCAGAACCCTCGTATTGGTGGGATGATCGACCAGAGGAGCAGTTCCGCAGAAGGTGGCTGGAGGGTCCAGGACGAGCAACGTCTCCTGAAGGCAACGAAGGAGAGACGGACATGGACGTTTTCGGGGACGACCCGGGTTTCGAGCACGGCGGCACAGAGATGGAAGCGGAGGTGACCGTCGTCAACGAGAGCAGGGAGGAAGAACCGGAAGACTTCGGATGGCGGCCCGCCACGGGAAGCGAACTGTATCCGACATTCGTCCCCCTGACACGGCAGCACCCAGATCCCGCACCGGAAGGAGGGGAGGGGGGAAGAGGGGGCTTCGAGGGGGGGATGGATGTCAGGGGTTCAGGAGCAGAGGCAAGGGCAAGGGAGGAAACAGAGAGCGAGGGAGAGGAGGCAGAAGAAAAGATGAGTGATGACGACGACCCGAGATCTCCGAGTCTTTCCAGTGAATCAGAAGATTCACAGAAAGGAGCACCAGTGGCCAGGGCAAGGGGGGAGCCTAGGGGGACACCCCAGGAAGATAGAGCCAGAGGGGACTCAGAGGGGAGCAGTTGGAAATCAGGACCAGCGTCACCGCCAGAGAGCAGGGAAGAGGAAGGGCGCCAGGGATCAAGCGCTGGCAGCTCACAACAGGGGGGAGGGCACGAGTCAGGAGTGGCCACACCTCCATCGGGGAGCGAAGAAACGGTCAGACGGAAGGTGGAAGGTTGGGCGCGCGTGCCAAGTTCAAATGCACAGGAAGGTGGCGCAGTAGGCAGCCCGGAAAGGGAGCCAGGTCCTAAAGCCCGCCGAAAGGAGGGAGAAGAGTCAGGGGGGTCAGCGTCAGAGGAATCCCGGAAGGAAGAGACCCCGGGGGGCAGAGGGACCCAGAGAAGAACAGTCAGGCGGAAAAGGTGGAGCAAGGCTAGGATATTAAGTTGGTGTACAAGGGGCGGAGACTCAGATGGAGCTTCGCCGATCTAACCATGAGACGTAGAGTTGCACGCAGCAGCTTGAGAATGGAAACTGTAACTCAATAAAGACTTTTATTTAATGATCGCTGGCTAGCGTGATCCTCTGTGAGCTAGGATCTGGAAGCAGCTCTGACACATGTCTATTCCAGTAATGGCCAAACGAGGACAAGGTTTATTTTCCTATCCATGTCTATTCCAGTAAAGGCCACACGAGGGCACTGTTTATTTTCCTATCCATGTCTATTCCAGTAATGGCCACAGGAGGGCACTGTTTATTTTCCTATCCATGTCTATTCCAGTAATGGCCACACGAGGGCACTGTTTATTTTCCTATCCATGTCTATTCCAGTAATGGCCACACGAGGGCACTGTTTATTTTCCTATCCATGTCTATTCCAGTATTGGCCACACGAGGGCACTGTTTATTTTCCTATCCATGTCTATTCCAGTAATGGCCACAGGAGGGCACTGTTTATTTTCCTATCCATGTCTATTACAGTAATGGCCACAGGAGGGCACTGTTTATTTTCCTATCCATGTCTATTCCAGTAATGGCCACAGGAGGGCACTGTTTATTTTCCTATCTATGTCTATTCCAGTACTGGCCACACGAGGGCACTGTTTATTTTCCTATCCATGTCTATTCCAGTAATGGCCACAGGAGGGCACTGTTTATTTTCCTATCCATGTCTATTCCAGTAATGGCCACACGAGGGCACTGTTTATTTTCCTATCCATGTCTATTCCAGTAATGGCCAAACGAGGACACTGTTTATTTTCCTATCCATGTCTATTCCAGTAATGGCCACACGAGGGCACTGTTTATTTTCCTATCTATGTCTATTACAGTAATGGCCACACGAGGGCACTGTTTATTTTCCTATCCATGTCTATTCCAGTAATGGCCACAGGAGGGCACTGTTTATTTTCCTATCTATGTCTATTCCAGTACTGGCCACACGAGGGCACTGTTTATTTTCCTATCTATGTCTATTACAGTAATGGCCACAGGAGGGCACTGTTTATTTTCCTATCCATGTCTATTCCAGTAATGGCCACAGGAGGGCACTGTTTATTTTCCTATCCATGTCTATTCCAGTATTGGCCACACGAGGGCACTGTTTATTTTCCTATCCATGTCTATTCCAGTAATGGCCACACGAGGGCACTGTTTATTTTCCTATCCATGTCTATTCCAGTAATGGCCACACGAGGGCACTGTTTATTTTCCTATCCATGTCTATTCCAGTATTGGCCACACGAGGGCACTGTTTATTTTCCTATCCATGTCTATTCCAGTAATGGCCACACGAGGACACTGTTTATTTTCCTATCCATGTCTATTCCAGTGTTGGCCACACGAGGGCACTGTTTATTTTCCTATCCATGTCTATTCCAGTAATGGCCACAGGAGGGCACTGTTTATTTTCCTATCCATGTCTATTCCAGTATTGGCCACAGGAGGGCACTGTTTATTTTCCTATCCATGTCTATTCCAGTAATGGCCACACGAGGGCACTGTTTATTTTCCTATCCATGTCTATTCCAGTAATGGCCACAGGAGGGCACTGTTTATTTTCCTATCCATGTCTATTCCAGTAATGGCCACACGAGGGCACTGTTTATTTTCCTATCCATGTCTATTCCAGTAATGGCCACACGAGGGCACTGTTTATTTTCCTATCCATGTCTATTCCAGTAATGGCCACACGAGGGCACTGTTTATTTTCCTATCCATGTCTATTCCAGTAATGGCCACACGAGGGCACTGTTTATTTTCCTATCCATGTCTATTCCAGTAATGGCCACACGAGGGCACTGTTTATTTTCCTATCTATGTCTATTCCAGTAATGGCCACACGAGGGCACTGTTTATTTTCCTATCCATGTCTATTCCAGTACTGGCCACAGGAGGGCACTGTTTATTTTCCTTTCTATGTCTATTCCAGTGTTGGCCACACGAGGGCACTGTTTATTTTCCTATCCATGTCTATTCCAGTAATGGCCAAACGAGGACAAGGTTTATTTTCCTATCCATGTCTATTCCAGTAAAGGCCACACGAGGGCACTGTTTATTTTCCTATCCATGTCTATTCCAGTAATGGCCACAGGAGGGCACTGTTTATTTTCCTATCCATGTCTATTCCAGTATTGGCCACACGAGGGCACTGTTTATTTTCCTATCCATGTCTATTCCAGTAATGGCCACACGAGGGCACTGTTTATTTTCCTATCCATGTCTATTCCAGTATTGGCCACACGAGGGCACTGTTTATTTTCCTATCCATGTCTATTCCAGTATTGGCCACACGAGGGCACTGTTTATTTTCCTATCCATGTCTATTCCAGTAATGGCCACACGAGGGCACTGTTTATTTTCCTATCCATGTCTATTCCAGTAATGGCCACACGAGGGCACTGTTTATTTTCCTATCCATGTCTATTCCAGTATTGGCCACACGAGGGCACTGTTTATTTTCCTATCCATGTCTATTCCAGTAATGGCCACACGAGGGCACTGTTCATTTTCCTATCCATGTCTATTCCAGTAATGGCCACACGAGGGCACTGTTTATTTTCCTATCCATGTCTAACCCTATCCAGACCCCTCAGGCACTGTTGGGACACCTCCCAGAAGGGATTTTTGGGGGGGGTCCCTCCAGCCTTCCTTCTCCGCAGGGACTACAAGAGGTATCTAGTCTGACCCCTGAAATGCAGAAATCTAGTCTAGGCCCTGCTGCCCTCAACCGACATGCCGCCGCCGCTGCCTCTTCCGCCCTTTCTTTCGCCTCCCTCTTTCCAGTCCCCTTGCCCTGGTCCAAAATGGCCGCCCTAGCAACTCCCTCGCTCAATCCAATCTTGGCGACGATAGGTGGGCCTTTGGGCCAATCCCAGGCCGGGCGGTGGGCGGGGCCAGCCGCTTCCCGCTTTTTCTTCTCCCAGCTGTTTCTCAGCTGCTTCTCCTCAGCTGTTTTCCACGCCTTTGGGGCGCCTTTTTCATCCTGGGAAACAACAATAAATTATTATTAGCATTACTTTTAAAATCATTATTATTATTATTATTATTAGAAAAGTAGGCAAAGTTTGTCATATAGTATGTTTTGTCGCGTTTTTAATATTCTGTGGGGAGCGGCTGGGAAAGGAGAATAAATGAGGATTATCCTTCATTTTTCAGTTCCTACCTTCCCCCCTAAGCCTTAACACTATAGTATTTTTATTTATTTGAACTGCATCTTGGAAACTGGATCAGAAACAATGTATTTGTTGCAGAAATTACACACTACATGTTACAAATCTGATGCCTGAATGTATCCTTTCCACTTGACATCTCCGGGAAGTGAAAAATAAATATAAAAATAAGAAAATAAAAAAGATAAAAAATCTTTTCCCCTTGAAATGGGACTCCAGGAAGGGATTGTGGGCCAAGGAAAGCCGAATCCCAACCCCAAACTTGCCAGCAATTATCATGCTTATTCTTATAAAAGGGTGAGGGAAGTTTGGAGTATATGACGTTCTAACATTTTTTAAAAATATGCTGTTGGGGGCTGGGGAATAAATTATTATGATTATCATTAAATTTTAAACTATTATTATTATTCACACACACCCAAGTGAGACATGGCCTCTTCCCCGCTAAGCCTTAACAGTATAGTATTTTAATGATTTCAATTGGGGGGAGAAGCAACTCCAGAGGAACTGGCTGTGAAAATAATAATCATTTATTCTTTATAGAAAATAAAGTGCAGATCTCCATTGCTTTCCCCCTCAGGCCGCCCTTAATGTCTTGGAAACTGTACCTGAACAGTGTATTGTGCAGATGAAGCACTGCTTGAAGCAGTGGTTTTGAAACCAGCTAATTCCTCAAGATCCCAATTCCTCCACTTTTTATTAAATGCAGTTTCCTTGTGGTTCCTTCGCAGATTCCTGCCTTGCGGCGGGTTGGATTGGATGACCCTTGGGGTCCCTTCCAGCTAGATGCACCATTATATGATTCTTGGGAAAGGGGTTCAGAAAGAAGAAACGGGGGGAAAGCACATTTCTTCCAGTTAGTCGTCTGCTGGCTTCTTTCCCACTTGATTCTTTCTTCCACTGCAATCTGGGCTGGAAATATTATAGATCTGCTTTGACGTGGACCCCTCTTTCCCTTCTTGGGAAAATAATCGACATTATTGATATTTCTTAGGTCTGAATTCCTGCTCTGAAAAGGAGGAAGAGGAGGAGGAAGAAACTTCGCCTGATGAAGGGAGAAGAGGAGGTAGAGGAAAACTCAGCTGCAGCCATGAAGGTAAAAGGGGAAAAAATAGAAATATACACATAACACTTAAGAACATTTTTAAACAACCCCACTCCTAATATATCACACCGACCCCCCTAACCAGCACAGTACAGTTAAAATACAGTAAAGTGTTTTTATTTATTTGAATGGGGTAGGGCAGCTCCTCCTGGCTTCCCCCATGTTGGTGAGGTTTGTCTCCTTTTTCCTTTTCTAAAGGTGACAAAGCAATGTGTTGAAAACTTAATTTCTTCCAATGAACCATTGCTTTAACCAGATAACTGATTCTTTCACCTATAGATTTATCCACATAAACCAAGCGGAGATGAATTAGCATCCCAAAGGGGTACACTTGCACGTTACACCTTGAGATAAATGTTTTGGAAGAGGCCTAAATTAAAAAAGATAATTAATTTGCAAGCAAATACTTGAATGCCCAGTGAATTAGAGAGGCAGGGAGCTGGCTGGTTTGTCTAATGGAGCATCCCAAAACCCAGTTTGGGTCTAGAAGACCCCAGCCTTAAGGGCAACCCTCCATCGCTTTCTCTTTGATTTTTTGAGCAGATACTCTGAACTGAACACCATAAGAAGAAATGGGGACCAGCCCCTGCTGTAGTGGCCAGCACTAGAAGCCATTTGAGTAGTTCATATCAATAAAGTAGGAATAATTAATATTTACAAATCAGTTTGGGACACTTGCGGCAGAGAGGTGCTCTAAAGAAAAGCACTTTCGACATTTCTGAGCCTTCAGAATAGGCTCCTGGTTTTCCTTTGCCTGGAGGGAGAAATGTTGTCAGCAGATGTGCCATCACCCCGAGAACCTCAGGCAGCCAAAGGGGATGGCAAGGGGGGCTTCATGGCGGGACTGAACTGGCAGCTGCAGGAGAAGGGTGGATCCCCCAGTGGATCCCTAAAGAGCCTTCCAAGGGCCATTGAAGAGGGCAGCATCTAGCTGTGCGGGGGACACAAAGGTGGTGAGGTTGCCAATTTCTGCCTGGTAGCAGGTTGGGCTGGATGACCCTTGGTGTCCCTTCCCGATATATAAAGAAGAAAGGGAAAGAGCCTTCCTTGAAGGGAGGTGTGGTTGTCGGCAGGCAGAGGGGTGCAAGTCGCAGCAGGATTGTCTCCTTCCAACCGTCCCGCTGCGAAGACCCATCTGCCTCTGCTCCGACGTAAATCAGTGACCCAGGGCACACGATATGAGTATGGGGCATCTAAAACTATGAAAATGGGCTTATATATCTTGAGTTTCTGACTGCTCAGCTGCATACTCAATCAAATGTGGATGCCAAACAACTGAACTTTGTGGTTAACCCTGAAGCCTGTCTCTTTCTCTAGAACACGCCTGATGGGCATTTGCGCTGCCTCCCTTGGTTCTCTCGGCCTGATGCGTTTTGGGGCTTGGCTGGTCATGGAGTATTGCAGTTGCTCTGGCCCTTTCTCCGGATCATCTTTCCAACAGCCTGGAGAGATCTCCTGTAAGTCCCACTTCCTCTTGCATCGTGATGTCGTCCTCGTTTGTGGTTTACATCCATCGGGGGGGCCAAGTTGTGCCCCAGATCAGGCCCCTCATGCCATGAGAAGCGGCTCACCAGCCCCATGATTTCTGATCACTACTTGTCTGCTCAAAACCAGAATTAGTGTTCATGTGAAGAATCCTAAAACTACACATAATGTGAAATGTTGAGAAATTCGACTCAGCCAGGAAGCTTTGGGCCAGGTCATCAGCATAGCCAGGGTCTTTGTTGGAGGGCAGGACTTTGGAAAGGGGGACAGAGCCAATGGAATTGGTCAGGTAGTTAAGTATTTCTATTGAAGAAGAAGAGTAGAAGAGTTTGGATTTGATATCCTGCTTTATCACTACCCTAAGGAGTCTCAAAGCGGCTCAAAATCTCCTTTCCTCCCCCACAACGAACACTCTCTGAGGTGAGTGGGTCTGAGAGACTTCAGAGAAGTGTGACTGGCCCAAGGTCACCCAGCAGCTGCATGTGGAGGAGCGGGGAATCGAACCCGGTTCACCAGATTACAAATCCACCGCTCTTAACCACTACACCACACTGGCTCTCTATTGCTTTACTTGATCCACGAGCCATGTACTAATTCTTGGTCCAATGTACATTATACTATTGTTGTGATGATAAAAGGAGGTAAGGCTCATTTGTATGCTTCAGAATCCAAATGAGAGAAATTAAAAGTTTGAAAGGGGAAATAATTTTAGAACCATATTCAAATTCCTGCTTGGAAATAACTTATTATCATGAATTCTATACCAGCACTGGCCACATGAGGGCACTGTTTATTTTTCTCTCAATGTCTTTTCCAGTAATGGCCACACGGGGTCACTGTTTACTTTCCTATTGATGTCTTTTCCAGTATTGCTGGAAAACACACAAATGGCTGGGACTCTTTGGATCTTATGGGTAGAAATCATGCAGGAGCCTTCATCTGAAGGCAGCCCTGTTTAGGGAAGCTTTTAATGTTTAATTGGTTAGTGTTTGTTGGAAGCCGCCCAGAGTGGCTGGGGAAACCCAGCCAGATGGGCGGGATATAAATAATAGCTTATTATTATTATTCATCATGGGGTTAGTACCTTCTGCAACTTTTTTCTGAGATGTACCTGTGATCAAAATATAGGATCCTGATAGCAGTCTCCTTTGTTGCATTGCCTCCATGTTCTTGTGTCGTTGCTTTAGGCGGCCTGCTTATATGAGCTGAAATTGTCCTTATATACTGCAAAAGACATGTTTTGACCAAATACTTACTTACTTCTTGCTGCTGCTAGTGGCCTAAATTCATACCTGCTTTTTGTTTCCTTGCAAAGATCACCGAAAAGCAGCTTTTGGTTATGATGCCTACAGAACAAGGACATCATCCAGAACTGTCTACTCAGCAGGTAAGCCATCGTTCTCTCTTTCTCTTAGGGAATCTCCTGGGTGCTGGCCAGGGTGTGATCCATGGCCTGACTGTGTGAAATACGAGCACCCAGTGAGTGGAGCCCCAAACTCTCCTTGGAGGCACAAACTCCGTTTGCAGGAGGTGGGAGCAAATGCATTGGTGGGGAGGATCTGCTTGGAAAGGAAGCTCCAGCTCCCGAAGATCAAGAGAACCCTTGAACAGGAATGAATCTCACTTCCTAAGACTCGAGGCCATTGAAGGGGAAATACACAGTTCAAACAGATAAAATATTCCTGATAAAATTCAATTCCTCAGCAGTTGGAACTGAGTGGTTAGAGGTAGATTTGGGGCTGAACTAAAAGTTGTGAAATTCATTTTTCTGATTCCATTTTGAAAGGAAATGCTCTCTTTGAGGCTACGACCTTGAAGGGAGAACTAGTTTGTGGTGGGAGAGAAGGTTGCTTAAAGCAGCAGAGAGTAGCCATTGAAACAGACCCCCCCCATCAGCATTGTTCGAATGATCTCTAGTGCAAATGGAAGGTTACATAAATTTTAAGATATCTTCTGTATATCTGAGGCAGGTGGGTTTGTGTGCCTGTGGCCTTTGTTTCAGGGAGTAGGTCTCTGTGTGTGTTTGTGTGTTTTGTTATTGTTCTGTTATGGTTTTTTCAGAACAGGTGCCTCGGAGGCTAGTAGTTGGCCAAGGTAGATAAAAAGAACAGACAAAAGCTGTATTTTCTTCTGTATTTTCTTCCCAGATCGGCTGTTCTGCATCTGGCACAACTGGACTGCCCAAGGCTGCCATTGGGGCGCAGAGCAGGTGAGGAGCGTCAACGTGACTGGCCTGGCAACTCAGTCTAGTTTTTAATTTGTGATGATTTTTTTTATATATATGTACACAAATATCCAAGAAGCACTACTGCCAGACACTTCTCTTGACAGCTGTCTTCTTTTTTATATATATAATGACCTTTATTATTTATTTAGTTTTAGTTACATACATTACATACACATAATATATTACACTTTACATTTACACTTGCTCTTGAGAGCTGACTTCCCTCCTTCCTTCTTCCAGCTTCTTTATTTCCCCTCATTTCTTTCTGAACTTTTTTTTATTGTTCCTCTACTGTTTGCATTTCTACTTAACGTTCCTTCATTTGTCCTGATAAGTCTGTTGCAACTTCCACTATATTTTCCTCAATGTTTTTTCCACTTTCCTTTACCTCTCCTTATTTCTCTTATCTCTGCCAATATTTTTGCAAAATCTCCCTCGCCTTCTATCTCAACTTTGGCTGCCCTTCTCTGCCCTGATGTTGTTGTTTTTGCTGTCTTACGTTTCTTTAATTAATAGTTTGTTTCAAGGTGCAATTTCTCAAACCACCACTGCGGGGCGATTGCCAAAAAACGTATTTTTCCTGCTGTTCTCTCTTTCGCCACTGAGTGTCTCTATTTCTCTCACTTTCTCTTTTACCATACCCAATGATTATCTTTAATTTCCTTTCCTTAAGAACAGCCTCTTATAGTCCAAACAAGCATATACAGATACACATTCAAATACAAATACAAATCTCCACACACACCCTGTTCAGCTCCTGATCGAAGCCTTTATTCTGCACAGCGTCTGTAATGAAGAAAGTCTAATAAGGGGGATAATATAAAACTTCTAATTCCCCCCCTGCTTTTCGCAGAGGGGAGCGTGGAAAAGGTCCCAAACCGATCAGTTCTGATACTTTGTAGATATTGAGACGTAAAGTAGAAGGCAAACAGTATCTCTGACTACAGATAGGTAGCCGTGTTGGTCTGCCATAGTCAAAATGAAAAAAATCCTTCCAGTAGCACCTTTAAGACCAACTAAGTTAGTTCTTGGTATGAGCTTTCGTGTGCAAGCACACTTCTTCAGATACTGAAGTATCTGAAGAAGTGTGCTTGCACACGAAAGCTCATACCAAGAACTAACTTAGTTGGTCTTAAAGGTGCTACTGGAAGGATTTTTTTTATTTTGAGTATCTCTGACTTCTCTACAGTCCAAAGCTCTTATTAATGTCTTTGGGATGTTTCCAATAACCGGGTTGTTACAATAAGTCTTTGGGCTTAATAATGTTTCCAAGCTAATGTTTCCAAAAACGCCTTAATAGTACAGTATATACGAAACGCCAAGTTAGAATCATAGAATCATAGAATCATAGAGTTGGAAGAGACCACAAGGGCCATCGAGTCCAACCCCCTGCCAAGCAGGAAACACCATCAGAGCACTCCTGACATATGGTTGTCAAGCCTCTGCTTGAAGACCTCCAAAGAAGGAGACTCCACCACACTCCTTGGCAGCAAATTCCACTGTCGAACAGCTCTTACTGTCAGGAAGTTCTTCCTAATGTTTTGGTGGAATCTTCTTTCTTGTAGTTTGGATCCATTGCTCCGTGTCCGCTTCTCTGGAGCAGCAGAAAACAACCTTTCTCCCTCCTCTATGTGACATCCTTTTATATATTTGAACATGGCTCAGATGATACAACCTTGATGGCAGAAAGTGAGGAGGAATTGTCAGGCCCACAGATCACTGCTTCTGTTCCCCTCAGTAGGGAATCCCCTATCACCACTGTCTTGTCCTTGGTGGAGACGGTGTGCTCTGTTGACGGTGTGCTCAAGAAGAGCTCCAGCTCTCTAATTCTTTGGAGCGTAGCTACACGTTCCTCCAGTTGCTGGACTTTGTCTTCTAAGAGGGCAACCAACATGCAATTGCTGCAGGTAAAGCTGCCTGCAACCTGTGGCAAGATGGCAAACATTGCGCAGGAACCGCAGGCGAATGCAGCTGTTCCCTCCCCCTCCATCTTGAGAACGTGTCGTTGGGGGTGGCTACAGCGGTCCTCCATCATAAAAAGCGTGAAGACAGGACAAATAACTCCCCCCCCCAAAAAAACCCCTAGGTCTCCCCCAACAAACGTTTGAGACTAGCTCCCCTAAATCTAAAAGATGGATCAAACTGCGTGCGCCACTAGGCGCACGCCGCTGCCCTGCAAACTCCTCCCAAAAGGGCTGAGTTTCACGGGAATTCAAAACATTGTCTATATCTCACATTGAAGTTGGTCTTGTCTCTCTTGCCCCTCGGGGAGCTGAGACCTTTTTTCTCCTTTGTTACTCAGTAGGCTTTTTAAAATGCTGACTCCCTCTTAATGATTTTCCCCTGCGCCATTTTCTCCACCAGCATCGGGTAGGATTTCCTGAATTTCCAAACCGTTCCAACTTTCCCCCGGACCTGCTTGTTCTTTGACTGCTTTCGCCCTTGACCTTTTTGTTTTTGGAGTCTGGGGTTTTATCATAAGCCTTGGAATACTTTCCTGCTACGACTTTGGAGCCTGGGGCATCGCTTTGCAGGTCTAGAATGGATCCTAGCATTCGCGTCTTCAGTCCTGCCTCCTTTCTGAACCCTGGCCTGGTGGAAATGAATTCCATAATAATATAAAACACTGAGAGTGTTATCTATGGAAACAGGGCTACCTGAGAGAATTTGATTTCTCCTCTTGGAGTGTGTGTGTGTGTGTGGGCGCGCGCGCGCGCACACACACACACAGACAAATGACTGGGACTCTTTAGGATCTTATGGATCGAAATCACGCAGGAGCCTTCATCTGAAGGCAGCCCTGTTTAGGGAAGCGTTTAATGTTGAATAGGTTATTGTATTTTAGTGTTTTGTTGGAAGCCACCCAGAGTGGCTGGGGAAACCCAGCCAGGTGGGCGGGGTATAAATAATAAATTATTATTACTATTATTATTATTAATATTATTATTAATCATGGGGTTAGTACCTTCTGCAACTTTTTTCTGAGGTGTACCTATGAACAAGAAATAGGATCCTGAGAACAGTCTCCTTTGTTACATTGCCTGCATGTTCTTGTGTTGTTGCTTTAGAAGGTCTGCTTATGTGAGCTGAAATTGTCCTTATACGCTGCAAAATCCATGTTTTGACCAAATACTTACTTTCTTCTTGCTGCTGCTAGATAGTATTAAGTGGCCTAAATTCAGACCTGCTTTTTGTTGCCTTGCAGATTGCACCGAATTGCAGCTTTTGGTTATGACCCCCAAGGACATAATCTAGAACTGTCTCCCGCTGTATCCCTCAGCAGGTAGGCCATCGTTCTCTCTTTCTCTTAGGGAATATCATGGGTGCTGGCCAGGGTGTGATCCGTGGCCTGACTGTAGTGATGAGGAAGAAATGTTCTGCCAGTCGCTTCTGGCATGACTGTGAAATACGAGCGCACAGTGAGTAGAGCCCCAAACTCTGTTTGTAGGAGGTGGGAGCCACTCACCCACCATCATATGATTCTTTGGAAAGTGCTTCAGAATACAGTTTGGGGGTGGTTGTGTGTGTCAGCCCTTAAAAATCAACTGTGCAATGTGCTCCACAGCAGGGGCGAAGCAAAGATTTAAGAGTGTCCCCCCGCCATGCACCTAGGCTGGGAGCCCCAATGGCACGGGACTAAGTGGGCTGAGCCCCTGCAACAGGGGCCAAAACCAAAAGCCAGTTGAATCATTTACATTGACAAATACTGGCACATATGAATGCGTTTTGGAAATTTGCAGCAGTTTGTAATGTTAAGAGAGGTGTTCTAAAGAAAAGCACTTTATACCCTTATGAGCGTTCCCTTAGAGCAGGTTCATTGTTTTTTTCTTTTTTTGGAGGTATAAATGTTCTTAGTAGGTGTACAGTCACCCTGAAGGCTTCAGGCCTCCTCCTGACTGTTGAAATGCTCCTGGGGAAACTGTAAGCAGCACCTCCTCCGCTCCCAGTCGGCAAAAGGGGATGGCAAGGGGTGCTTCATGGCGCACCTTGCAGCTGCAGTTTAAATTGCCTTGAAAGTGCCATTTAATCTGGCAACACTGACAGCACAACCAAGGTTAGTGGTTCTCCTGCATATTCCTGCCTTGCAGTGGGTTGGGCTGGATGACCCTTGAGGTCCCTTCCAGATATAGATATATATGGAGCATCATATGATTCTTTGGAATGTGCTTCAGAAAGAAGAAGCAGAAATAGCATTCCTTTAAGTTACGGGATGCAGGTGGCACTGTGGGTTAAACCAGAGAGCTTAGGACTTGCCAATCAGAAGGTCGGCAGTTCGAATCCCCACAACGGGGTGAGCTCCCATTGCTTGGTCCCTGCTCCTGCCAACCTAGCAGTTCAAAAGCACGTCAAAGTGCAAGTAGATAAATAGGTACCGCTCCGGCGGGAAGGTAAATGGCGTTTCCGTGCGCTGCTCTGGTTCGCCAGAAGTGGCTTAGATCTTCTGGCCACATGACCTGGAAGCTGAACGCCGGCTCCCTCGGCCAATAAAGCGAGATGAGCGCCGCAACCCCAGAGTCGGCCACTACTGGACCTAATGGTCAGGGGTCCCTTTGTTATGTAATGGTCAGGGGTCATTGTTAGGGTTGGGGTTAGGGAGAGGTTTGGGGGTAGGCTTAGGGGTCAGGGTCTCAGCCTCCCCCTGACTGTTGAAATGTTCCCAGGGAGGATGTAAGCAGCACTTCCTCTGTTTCCAGAGGCTTCATGGCTGAATTTGCAGCTGCAGGAGAGGTGGGGATCCCTGACGTATACCTAAGTAGCCTTCAAAGTGCTATTTAAGAGGGCAAGATTTGCTGCACAACAAAGGTTGCGGGATTGTTCCCCGTAAGGGACTCCTGCATGTTCCTGCAATGCAGCGGGTTGGACTGGATGACCCTTAGGGGCCCTTCCAGAAATTTATATACAGGTGAAACTCAGAAAATTAGAATATCATGGAAAAGTTTGTTTATTTCAGTAATTCAACTTAAAAGATGAAACTAATATATGAGATAGACTCATGACATGCAAAGAGAGGTATGTCAAGCCTTTATTTGTTATAATTGTGATATTATGGCATACAGCTGATCATATGATTCTTTGGAATGTGCTCCACAAAGAAGAAACAGAAATAGCAGTCCTACAAAAAAACAAAGCCTCCGGGATGGCGCGGGATCCGAGTGCGAGACCAGCTTGTGATTCCCCCCCCCCTTTTCTCACTTCCCGGATCCTAATCATCATCATCATCATTTATTACTTCCATCCTACCCATCTGGCTGGGTTTCCCCAGCCACTCTGGGCGGCTTCCAGCAAAATATTAAAACACAGTATTCAATAAGAAATGTTGTTGTTGTTGTTGTGTCCACCTCTTTGTGACCCCCTGGACCAGAGCACAACAGGCCCCCCTGTCTCCCACTGCCTCCCAGTTTGGTCAAACTCATGCTGGTCTCTTCCAGAACACTGTCCCACCATCTTGTCCTCTGTCGTCCCCTTCTCCTTGTGCCCTCCATCTTTCCCAACATCAGGGTCTTTTCCAGGGAGTCTTCTCTTCTCATGAGGTGGCCAAAGTCTTGGAGCCTCGGCTTCAGGATCTGTCCTTTTTAGAGGCCATCAGTGGAGCTAGAGAGGGTGGGGTGGGGGACACATTTCATTCTATTCAATTTTCTATTCTATTCTATTCTCTACTATGCTCTTCCAGTCTAGTCTAGTCTAGTCTATTCTCTTCGCTTCTCTTCTCTTCTCTTCTCTTCTCTTCTCTTCTCTTCTCTTCTAGAATATGCTATTCTATTCTTCTCTTCTCTAGAATATTCTCTTCTATTCTAGAATATGCCATTCCATTCCATTCCATTTTAGAGTATTCTCTTCTAGAGCACTCTGGAACATCCTTTTCTAGACTACTCTAGAAAAGGTGCCTCTGGGAAGGAAGGCTCTAGAAAAGATGCCTCTGGGATAGAGAAGGCTCTAGAAAAGGTGCCTCTGGGACAGAAACTGCTCTAGAAAAGATGCCCGAAGGCTCTAGAAAAGGTCCTCTGGGAAAGAGACTGCTCTAGAAAGGATGCCCATGTTCTAGAGCACTCTAGAACATTCTAGAGCACTGGAACACAGCGACATTCCAGAAATACTCTGGGAACTAGAAGGCTCTAGAAAAGGTGCCTCTTGGAACGAGAAGGCTCTAGAAAAGGTTCTCTGGGAAAGAGACTGCTCTAGAAAAGATGCCCATGTTCTAGAGCACTCTAGAACGTTCTAGAGCACTTGAACACAGCGACATTCCAGAAATACTCAGGGGACGAGAAGGCTCTAGAAAAGCTGCCCCTGGGAAAGAGAAGGCTCTAGAAAAGATGCCCATGTTCTAGAGCACTCTAGAACATTCTAGAGCACTGGAACACAGCGACATTCCAGAAATACTCTGGGAACTAGAAGGCTCTAGAAAAGGTGCCTCTTGGAATGAGAAGGCTCTAGAAAAGGTTCTCTGGGAAAGAGACTGCTCTAGAAAAGACACCCATGTTCTAGAGCACTCTAGAACGTTCTAGAGCGCTGGAACGCAGTGACATTCCCAAAAAAAATCTGGGAGTGAGAAGGCTCTAGAAAAGGTGCCTCTGGGGAAGAGACTGCTCTAGAAAAGATGCCCATGTTCTAGAGCACTCTAGAACGTTCTAGAGCAGTTGAGCACAGCGACATTCCAGAAATGCTCAGGGGACGAGAAGGCTCTAGAAAAGGTGCCTCTGGGGACGAGAAGGCTCTAGAAAAGATGCCCATGTTCTAGAGCACTCTAGAACGTTCTAGAGCGCTGGAACGCAGCGACATTCCCAAAAAAAAATCTGGGAGTGAGAAGGCTCTAGAAAAGGTGCCTCTGGGAAAGAGACTGCTCTAGAAAAGATGCCCATGTTCTAGAGCACTCTAGAACGTTCTAGAGCACTTGAACACAGCGACATTCCAGAAATACTCAGGGGACGAGAAGGCTCTAGAAAAGCTGCCCCTGGGAAAGAGAAGGCTCTAGAAAAGATGCCCATGTTCTAGAGCACTCTAGAACATTCTAGAGCACTGGAACACAGCGACATTCCAGAAATACTCTGGGAACTAGAAGGCTCTAGAAAAGGTGCCTCTTGGAATGAGAAGGCTCTAGAAAAGGTTCTCTGGGAAAGAGACTGCTCTAGAAAAGACACCCATGTTCTAGAGCACTCTAGAACGTTCTAGAGCGCTGGAACGCAGTGACATTCCCAAAAAAAATCTGGGAGTGAGAAGGCTCTAGAAAAGGTGCCTCTGGGGAAGAGACTGCTCTAGAAAAGATGCCCATGTTCTAGAGCACTCTAGAACGTTCTAGAGCAGTTGAGCACAGCGACATTCCAGAAATACTCAGGGGACGAGAAGGCTCTAGAAAAGGTGCCTCTGGGGACGAGAAGGCTCTAGAAAAGATGCCCATGTTCTAGAGCACTCTAGAACATTCTAGAGCACTGGAACACAGCGACATTCCAGAAATACTCTGGGAACTAGAAGGCTCTAGAAAAGGTGCCTCTTGGAATGAGAAGGCTCTAGAAAAGGTTCTCTGGGAAAGAGACTGCTCTAGAAAAGACACCCATGTTCTAGAGCACTCTAGAACGTTCTAGAGCGCTGGAACGCAGTGACATTCCCAAAAAAAATCTGGGAGTGAGAAGGCTCTAGAAAAGGTGCCTCTGGGGAAGAGACTGCTCTAGAAAAGATGCCCATGTTCTAGAGCACTCTAGAACGTTCTAGAGCAGTTGAGCACAGCGACATTCCAGAAATACTCAGGGGACGAGAAGGCTCTAGAAAAGGTGCCTCTGGGGACGAGAAGGCTCTAGAAAAGATGCCCATGTTCTAGAGCACTCTAGAACGTTCTAGAGCACTTGAGCACAGCGACATTCCAGAAATACTCAGGGGGCGAGAAGGCTCTAGAAAAGGTGCCTCTGGGAAAGAGACTGCTCTAGAAAAGATGCCCATGTTCTAGAGCACTCTAGAACGTTCTAGAGCACTGGAACACAGCGACATTCCAGAAATACTCAGGGGACGAGAGGGCTCTAGAAAAGGTGCCTCTGGGAAAGAGACTGCTCTAGAAAAGACGCCCATGTTCTAGAGCACTCTAGAGCATTCTAGAGCATTGGAACACAGCGACATTCCCAAAAAAAAATCTGGGAGCGAGAAGGCTCTAGAAAAGGTGCCTCTGGGAAAGAGACTGCTCTAGAAGAGACACCCATGTTCTAGAGCACTCTAGAACGTTCTAGAGCGCTGGAACACAGTGACATTCCAAAAAAATATTCTGGTAACGAGAAGGCTCTACAAAAGGTGCCTCTGGGAAAGATGCCCATTTTTAGAGCACTCGAACGTTCTAGAGCACTGGAACACAGCGACATTCCAGAAATACTCTGGGAACAAGAAGGCTCTAGAAAAGGTGCCTCTGGGAAAGATGCCCATTTTTTAGAGCACTCTAGAACGTTCTAGAGCACTGGAACACAGCGACATTCCAAAAATATTCTGGGAACGAGAAGGCTCTAGAAAAGGTGCCTTTGGGAAAGAGACTGATCTAGAAAAGATGCCGCTAAAGAGCACTCTAAAACATTCCAGAGCTCTGGAACACTGCAGAATATTCTGGGAGAGAATAGAATGTTCTGGACACTCTGAAACGTTCTAGAACACTCTGGAACCTTCCAAAATGGTCTGTCGCTGACAGGCTGCCCCTTCTCCCTCGGGGAAAAGCCCCCAAGAGCCCCCCCCCAGCTCTTGAAAGGGATCACGGCTCTTGGGGGCTTTTGCAGGAAGTGGGGGAAGAAAGGTTCCGCCCCCCCAGCCCCACGGACCACACATTCACCCCCTAAGACGCACAGACATTTCCCCTTAGATTTCAATTAATTAAAGAAACTTTATTCGTTAAAGAGATTTAATTCATTCAAAGTTTCTTCATTAAAGAGACACATGAGTAAGACAGCCAAAACAACAATACCGGGGAGAGAAGGACATCCAAAATTGAGATTTTGCAAAAAATCTTGGCAGAGAGAAGAGAAGTAAGGAGAGAGGGGAAGGAAAGTGGGAAAAGAGGAAAAGAGGAAAAGATAGCGGAAGTGGCAACAGACTAATCAAGACAAATGAAGGAATGGAAAGTAGAAATGCAAACAATAGAGGAGCAACCAAAAAAAGGGCAGGAAAAAATGAGGGGGAAATCCAAAAGGAGGAGAGGAATTGAAAGGGCAGATAGAGGAGCTTTCGAAAGTGAGGAAGGAAGGAAGGGGATCCATGCAGCAGATTATATAGTATAATATTATTATCATATATAAAGATGTAAAAAAGAAGACAGCGGTAAAGACAAGTGTCTGGCAGGAGTGCTTCTTGGATTTTATGGACATATTAAAAAATCATCATCAGAAATTAAATATACTGAGTTGCCAGGCCAGTCACGTTGACGCTCCTCACCTGCAGCCTTGGGTGTCCCAGTTGTGCCAGATGTAGATCTGGGAAGAAAAGACAGAAGAAAATATAGCTTTTGTCTGTTCTTTCTTTATAAATATAAATATACGTGTGTGTGTGTTTATGTTTATATATATATATATATATATATATATATATACACACACACATACACACACATACACATATATATACAGTACAGACACACACACATATACATACACTACATACATACATACACACACACACACACATATATATACACGCACATATACACACATATACATACAAACACACATATATATACACACACACACATAGATATGCACACAGACATAGATATATATAAATATATGTGTGTGTGTGTGTTTATGTTTATATATATATATATACACATATACACACATATACACACACATACACATATATATACAGTACAGACACACACACATATATATACACTACATACATACAAACACACACACACATATACAGTACACACACACACACATATATATATATATATACACACAGATATACACACATATACATACAAACACACATATATATACAGTACACACACACACACATATATATATACACATATACATATACACATACACACACGCACACACACACATACATATATATATATATATACACAAACGCACACTCATATATATATACACACACGCACACACATAAATATATATAAACACACCTACATACACACACACACACACATATATAATATATACAGTACACACACACGTATATATATATATATATATATATATATATATATACACACACACATATACATGCACACACATATACACACACTCACATATATATACACACACACATATACACACACACACACACATATATATATATAAATATACATGTGTGTGTGTGTGTTTATGTTTATATATATACACACATATACAGTACATACACACACATATATACACACACACACATATATATATACACACACACATAAACACACACATATATATACACACACACACATATACACACACCTGACAGGCGCCTTCGCCATTTTGAGGGTGG